>NC_135545.1:7081455-7384642 GCF_045843805.1 Urocitellus parryii
GGCACAGATAGAGGGATAGGATCCCTGTCCCCAATTCGGACCTCGGCCACCAGCTCCAGCATGTCCTCGCTTCTGTAAGGCGGAAGGAGTAGTTGAGCCTCAGGGATGCTGCAGCTCTCAGATCAGGGCGATCCCCATTCCAACAGCCCAATGGCCCAATTACTCACTCGCCAGGCCGTAGGTCTAAGCGGCTGGGAACCCAGGTATCCGGAGGATCCAGGATGCTTACTAGCCCCGTGAGGAAACTGTCTGCAGCCATGTCCAACACCTGGAGTAGGCCAGGAGGGGCTCCATGCTGTGAGAACTCACAAGTATTATATCCCCAGTCCCTAAGCTCTCAGGAACCCAGACACTGAGACCCCAAGAAAACTCAGGGTCATACCTATTCCCTTATACTGCCTGCTATCAGAAATTAAGACCCAGAGATCAAGCCCCAGAACTTCCTGTTGTCCTCTGTCAGGACCCCAGATCCAGGAGACTGGTTGCCTTCCCCATTCCTCCAAAACCAGGAGTGAAGGTACCTAGCCCCTCTTACTCACAGTAGCCGTGTCAGTTCCCCCTGACTCCTGGGGACGGGGCTCTGACCGTGGGCTCCGGCAGCGCCTCCATCGAAGGCCATGACACCGAGAACCATCTAGAAAAAGAGATTTGCATGGGGATTGGAGACAGAACTAGTCACAAAGACCTCCTGGGGGTGGGGGGGGGAGCCTGTTCTAGTGCTTGACAATGGAACCATGCATCACCTCCCAACTCAGGCCCTGGAGGGCTTCCCAACAGCCTCTTCTGGGGCTTCTCATTCACCCAGTTGTTCTCCTCATGCTCACAGGATGAAGTCCACATGCTTCAGCTTGATGTTCAGCCCCTGCTGCAACCCAGTCTCCACAGACTTCTCCTGTTCCCCCTCATATCCTACCACCCTGCTCACACCCTCCTGCACCTAGCCCCAAGGAACCACAGCCAGTCCCTCAATGCCATGCCCTTGTGCCACATACCTATGCCCCCTTGCCTAATAGGCTTCCCTCCAATCAGACAACTCTGATACATTCATCAAGACCCAGCACACCTGTTACCCTCCTAGGAAGCTTTGCTGACCCTCTCCCTCCATGCTAGTTTGGGGAGCTCTCCTGCCTTCTCATAGTGCATCGGGCTACCTCTAGGCTGTGACTGTTTCTCCCCTGCTCTGGACTGTGGGCCCCTCAAAGGCAGCTATGAGGTCCAGCCTATCTTTGGCTCCCTGTGCCCAGCACAAGGATGGTACCCAGTAGTCCCAGGAAAAGCTTATCCAAATGATATAAGGATAAAGAAATCAGAGAAGGTGAGGCTGAAAAGAACCAGAACCCACCATACCTTTATCATTCGGCAGATCCCCCTGCAGGGAGCTTCCCACAGCCTGCTGAATGGCCCGCTGGGGAAAAACGGGGTGGGTGGGGGGTGGAAAAACCAAGAGTCAGAGGTCTCAGGTAAACTACCCTCTGCAACCTCTGCTGCTTGGGAGACAAAGCATTCCAGACACCCCTACCACCAAGCAGGAGTTCACACCCTTCTGCACCTAGCCCCAAGGAACCCTGGTCTTCTCCCCATAGGCCCTGAAGACAGGGCCTGGAATCTGGACTCCCAGCACTTCCTCCTCCCTCAGCTCCAGGAGTCCAGCAGCCTCACCAGAATAAAGGCAGAAGGAGAAAGTGTGGGGTCTCTATCAGGTGGACCATCACCCCGATCCTCGCCTGACTCCTCTGTCTTTCCTCGAGACTCATCTTCTTCCTCCATGGTCACCTGGTGGTCAAGGGGCAACAGTGTGGAGTGGAGGCCAGGGAAGGGGATGAAAGCAGAGGATGGATGTGAAGACCTCAAGGGCCTCCAACAGTGCCTCCATCAGCATCCTCTTCGGCATCCCTCCTCCTTTACTTTATCCCAGTCTATCCTGTCCTTGGGAGAGTGCATACACACATGGACTAGAGCAATTCTTTCTCTTCCTGGCTTTCACCTGTCAACAGGTCTCCTCGGTCACCTATTTCAAGATCTTGCTCCCTAGTTCCCATGGCTCCCCAACATCCTATCCAAACTTAAAGACCTCACTCCTTACCCTCATAGGACTAACACAGACTTTTTTTGTGTGTTGTGATTTCAAACAGTGTGTTCCACAGTCCCATAAACCCACCTCTCCGAAACTGATAATATACAAGTGTACTAGACATCATCCAATGCCAGGTACCACACAGCTTCACAGGGCATCAATTATCCTCGATGGTGAGGGACCAAAGAATTTTTATTTATATATTAAAAAATGTGAGATTAGTCTTCAAAATCTGTAATGCCACTTTTAAAGCAAAACTGCTAAAGAAAGGCATGCTTTCCCCTAGTCTCATGGAGGCACTTGCCTGTTACCTTGTTGCCTATCCTGTAAAGCATGGCCAAAGCCCTGGCAATGCCACAGAAATTCTTAAGATTACAGTGCCAGTTAAGCAGCTGAAAGAGCATCCTTTAGACTGGCAGATGTCCTGATTAGAACTTCAGAAAATATGAATATTACAGCTGTGAGCTTTGTCATAACTGACAAATCCGATGCTCAGAAAACAATACCCAATGTCAAAATTCCTAGAAAGCTTCAAAATCCCTAAGCCATACTCTGTGCTTATCTGTAAATGGCAAAATAGTAGCATCTATCTCAGAGAATAGCTGTGAGAATTAAAAGCCACAGACTCATTAGCACATCCAAAGTGCTCAATACACATTAATAGTAATTATATCATTAGTTCTTAATGTCCAGTTTTCCCCTACATCTGTCTCCCTCACTTCCTCTGCTATAAATCTGTGAAGAAAAGACCTCAGCACTGGTCTCTGACTTACTACAGATTTTTCAAGCTGTGCCCAATCTTCCATTCACATATTTAACCTCACAGTACTCTAAAAGTCTGCCTCTTCTCTAACCCCTCACAGACACATCTTGCCCTGTTATACTGTATCCCAGTTTCTCTAGCCAACATTCAATACCCCTAGTCTTGTGGACAGTTCCCAGCCCCATTGCTGCTCTCCAGCACCTCCTAGGAAGCACATGCTACCTAGAATAGTCACATATCCAAGATCTCCTGCCTACAGACTTGAAGACCCACAAACCCTCTGCAGCATATTATTCTTGAGTCATGCTCTCAGCTCCTTAAATCTTTCAGACATTAGAAGGTTCTGCAGATAATTGTAGTTCTCAAACGAGTTCGGGAGCAGTTTAGTACATCACAAATAGCTTGTTACAAAAAGTAAATAGAACAAAACAAAAATTCTTCACAGTGCTTCACAAGTAGTAATTGGAAATATCAATTCATGGATCTTGAATATTAGTTACATACATATGTTGTTATGCACTGAGTTTCAATGAGAAATGTATTCCTGACTGCCAATCAAGGTTAAAAGAGTTTGAAAAGCACTGTGCTGGGTAAGTGTAGAAGACCTTACAGACCCTCTCAGACTTTCATGGACTAATTCTAACTTTCTTTACAGCTCCAGGACAATGCAAAAATTTTAAGCAATTTTCATGTGAATTACTTTCTGAAAGGCAAGTACATTTGAGCTGGGCAAAATATCCAACACTCTATTTTGCATTATTCTCCACATGTTTATCTGGCCCCCAAAGGCATTTGAGTTTGCTTCAAGCATAGAAATTGGATTCTTGCAATTCCATCAAAGCCACCCTAGATGGTTCCAGGTCCTTCTAACTGCCCCCAGGCTCCTGTCACCCAGATCAGATACTTGGAGACCCATCCAAGATTCTTAATACACCACAATATTTCCCTTCTATCCCTGGTGGGAGTGGGAGGGGAACAAATCTCATTCCTGAGGTGGCCATAAGCGACTTTTCTACCCTCGGAGTTCTTCCAAGCATGATAAATAGTCAGACCTATGTAGATCAGCCGCATCCGCAGACCAGCCCATGTAGACACTTGCCAGTCCTAACAGACATACCCCAGGTGCTGGAGGTGGCTTTGCAGATACTCCTCAGCTCTTGCAGACCTCCTTCACCCCTGGGACACAGCTCAAGATCTCAAGATGGCCCCAAAACACTCAGCAGACCCTATCCTCCGGTCTGCCTATAAAGACGAGCTACAGTGCCTACAGACACTACCCAAGTCAGGTATATGATGGAGAGCAGGCCCTAGGCTCGGTCCAAGCCCTACGGACGCCCCCAGTCCTCTCAGGGACACCCCGTAGACGCCCCCTGGTACCCACAGACGCGTCCAGGGGCCCTGAGAAGGCCCCCTGCTCGGCGCCAGGCTTCGCCACCGCAGCCGGGTTCGAGACTACGCCGCTAAGCCCTCCAGGCCCCGTGGCGTGACGGGGGGTACCCCGGGACAACTAGCAACCCGACTCCGCCCCGCCCACCCCAATAGGCCCGAGCCCCGCGGCCCGGACCGCCGCCGCCATCTTACCCCGCCGCTCGGGCTGCGGCTCCGGCCCCAGCGCGGGGCGGGGCGGGATGGGGCGGGGCTCGAGAGCAAAGGGGGAGGGGGCGGAGCTAAAGTGCCGCCGAGCTTGCCGGGATTTCAAGTACCGAGCACGGTGCCCTGAAGGCGGGCAGGAAGAAAACCGGACTCGGTTTCCCAGCAGGCGATGGGGCACATGGAGCGGGGTACGCGCGACGCACGCCGGGATGCGTAGTCCGCGTACCGCCACCGTCGCGGGGGGACAGCAAGGGGGTGAGAGGTGAAGTGGGCGGAGTTGCTGTGGCTCGCGGTGAAGCCCCACAGTCCCCTGCGCGCGCGGGGAAAGGACGGCGGAATCGGAAGTGGCGTAAAATATTGCTCAGCAGAACAGATGCCAGGGAATTGTAGTTCGGCCGAGTGAGCAGTACTGGCTGGAAGTCGCCCCGCCCACATTCTAGAGATCATAGAATCCAGATCCCGCAATACCCCCTCTAAATTTAGAACCAAGGAGCTGGACTCTTCAGCCTCCTCACTTGGGATGGAAAAGTCGGAATTCTTAATTATTTCACAGCAGGATTTTCCTTCTTCAGGAATCAGTCCTCCTTTCTCAAATCCAAGTCAGGAGCTTCGGCCTTTCCCCCTTCAGATTATTCCAGGTATCAGGCTCACATTTGATACGAACACAAGAGTTCGGGTTCCCTCACACAGAATTCAGGGCTCCCAGCCTCCAACAGGCCCGCAGTTCCCTCCCTCCCAGGAGTCCGTCTCCAGCCTTATTTTCTCCAAAGAACCCAGTGTTGGGCCTTCAGCTTCCCCTTCGAAGTCCCACAAATCTTGGCCCCAGGCCCTTCATGACCCGGGCGTCCCGACTTGGGCTAGCTGGCTCATGGATCAGGAATGCAGTGATCTCACGGCCCCTCCCTGTCCCGTTACTCTGCAGTTTCCCTCCAGGGCCCCTTCTCCCCTCCCAGTCTGTCTTCCGTTTGGCTAGGACAGCGGGAACCGGAAGCCTGGGTCCCTAAGCGGGCGGAGATTCCGGCTTCTAGCTGAGACTCTGAGTACAGAGCTTGGCTAGGATCCCAGGATGGAGGTGGAGCTTCTCTTCGAGACCCGCTTCTTACTTTAAACGCCCTATATACGGATGCGCGCGAGTCGGCAAGCCCCGCCTACCAGAATGAGACCCGGAGGATGGTTCTCAGAGAAGCTGTCACTAGATCCCTATTTGCATAGCCCCACCCCGAACGAGCTTCCCTCCAACCTACCAGAAAAACGAGCTCTTATTAGCATAAACACGCCCACCGACGGCCCGCCAGCTGAGAGCGCGTGGCGCTACTGGGTGGGGTAAGCACAAAATTATATTAGCATAACCACGCCCCACTCGGAATTCCCCCTTGCAGCAAACTTCGTTCTCCTGCCCTTATTAACACAGCTCCTCCTTTTCACTGGTCTTGCCTCCTCCTTAAGTGTCCTGAGACGGGAGTCCTTGCTGCCAGAGCTCATGATTATGCAGTAGCCTCATTAGCGTAGCCCGACCCTGAGTCCCGCCCGGTTTCCCCCCTGGCGGTAGCAGAGGCGGCAGCAGCGGTGGCGACATGAGCAGCGGGGCGGCGTCCGGGACTGGGCGGGGGCGGCCCCGGGGCGGGGGGCCGGGACCCGGGGACCCCCCGCCCAGCGAGACACACAAGCTGGTGGTCGTGGGCGGCGGCGGCGTGGGCAAGAGCGCACTGACCATCCAGTTCATCCAGGTAGTGGGCCCTCACCCGGGAGGGGTCCCCGAGACCCAGACCTCAACCTTTGGGGGCTCCCTGAGATTTCTGTGTCCCCTTGACCCATCACTGAGACCTTCCTATAAGACCCTCTAATCTTAAAAGATCCCCTCAGGTTGCGACTCTAAGCTCCCCCAGGGCCTCCACCCCCTGCACGCGGGACTTCTCCTAATACATCCGGAGACCCACCATCCCTGCCGCTTCTCTGCTGACCTGGCTCTGAGTACCTCCTGAGAGCACCTTAAATAGAGAACAGTAGCCTCATTCAGATCCTGTGCACGCCCAAGGGTTCTCCACACCCTCTGCCCTGTACCCTATTTCCCCTCAGAGGCTCAAGGGGAGAACAGCTGTGTCCAGCACCTTTAAGATTCCCCCAGTGGGGATTCGTGCCCCCTTCTGGGATCTCCCCCAGCATCTAGAAATTTGCCCAGACCTTGGCCCTGAGGTTCTTCTGGAATCACCCAGTCTTGAGACAGGCACCCTCTAACCATTGCTCAGAGAGGATTTCCCCTCAGACCCAAGTGATCCTGTCCCTTAGCTGTTCCTGAAAATTCCCAAGACCCCAAGATCTGGCAATCCCCCATTTGCCAGACCTCCACTCCTCCATGTCCAGTCCTCCTCCACTCCAACTCCTTAAGCTTGTCTTAGAAACTCCATGCAAGAAGCCCAAGATTCTTCACACTTCCAGAAAGACCTGCTCCTTGGGAGTTTGGCCCCATAAATGCATCACAAGGCCTGGAAGACTAGTCTATGACAAAACTTCCAATTGCCGGCAAACCTCCTCCTCAGGGCTGGCCCTCAGTTCTCAAGCCTGAGCTTCTCTGATGTGCTCTGAAGACACGCCCCTAATCCCCCTCAGAGCCACAGCCCCACCCAGGACCTGGTCCCTACCCCAAGCACACCTCCAGCAGATAGGATGCAGCCTTTAGACTCCCAGCCTCCAAATCACCTCTCTCCTGAAAACCATCTCCTGCCCAGGAAACCTCTACCACAATCCCATGGGAAACCCTTCCCACCTCAGCAAAACCCTTGAAAAGTGTATGTCCCTAGGTGCTACTGGAGAGGCCCCAGGGTTGCCGACCCCTCCAGAGACACCCCACCCACAGCAAACGCGTTGGGTGAGCCCCACCCATGCAGAGGAAGGCCCCAACCCTAAGCCTCTTGCACCCAGGGGCAGACCAGAGCTGGCCCAAGGCCTGGCTGGAGGCGGCAGGACCCAGGCAGGAAGGGCGAGGCTGGGGCTGAGGGTGGGGCTGAGGGTGGGGCAGGATTGGAACCGGGACCTTCCCCTGGGAGGAGACACTGGAGGCCGCTTGAGGAGGAGGGGAAGGGGAGGAGAAAGAGGAGGAGGAGAGAGGGAGGGGAAGAAGAGGAGAGAGAGAAGACAGACAGCTTCTCTGAACAACAGCTCCTAGTAACTGCTTACTGTTTGCCTAAGGACATGTTAAGTATCTAATAGAGATTTCCCCTGAGTTTCTAATGCTGAATGAGTGTACTGCTATTCTTTATTCTTAAGCTCATTTTTCAAATTAGGAAACAGGCTCAGAGAGGGGAAGCAGTTTGTTCAATATCACACAGCCAAGATGTAATCATGATATGAAAGATGTACTTCATAGCATAGAGGACAAGAAGAGATGCAGAGAAAGAGACTGGAACAGGGAGCGGCTCAGATACCCAAAGAGAAGGCAACAGAGAAGTAGAGACCTAGAGACAGAAAGGATGAGAGAGAGAGAGAGAGAGAGAGAGAGAGAGAGAGAGAGACCAGAGAGGCAAGTAGAGTGAGGAGGGACCAGGGACAGGACATCCTGTAGGGACACAGAAGTAACAGTGGCCTTTCCCCGCCCCTCCAGTCCTACTTCGTGTCTGACTATGACCCCACCATCGAGGACTCCTACACGAAGATCTGCACGGTGGATGGCATCCCAGCCCGACTGGACAGTGAGGGCGGCTGGGAATGGGTGGGAGGCATGTCACCAGGGGCTCATTGGGGTTGGTTGGGGGAGCCTCGTTCCCATGGTACTCCTCCATCTCTTCAGTCCTGGACACCGCGGGCCAGGAGGAATTTGGGGCCATGAGGGAGCAGTATATGCGGGCTGGCCATGGTTTCCTGCTGGTGTATGCCATTAACGACCGGCAAAGGTGAGAGGTGGCCAGTGGCCGATTAGTATGGGAAGTCGGGGGAATGGGGGGCACCACCTGGGCTGGACTTCATTCTCCCACTTCTCTCCCAGTTTCAACGAAGTGGGCAAACTCTTCACTCAGATCCTCCGAGTCAAGGACCGTGATGACTTCCCCATTGTGCTGGTTGGGAATAAGGCAGATCTGGAGACACAGCGCCAGGTTTGTGATGCCACCTTCCCTGGGGACCCTAAATGGGGTTGGGAGGCTCCGTCCAGTACAGCATCCTCCTCGCACTCCTGCATCTCTGCTCCCTCCCATGCCACGCTTCTCATTTGGATGTGTTATTCCCAAGTGGGACCATCTGGATTGCCAGCAACATTCACCAGAGGGCTTAGCACACAGACATCCCCAGGACGGATGGATGGATGGGGCAAAGGGCACCACCCCCATGCACACCTCTGAGACCTGAATCTCTGCCCCTTGCCTCCTCTTTTCCCACCTAGCCTCTCCCCACAGTCTCTCCTTCTCCCCTTACATAGACCTCCCACTGGCCTAAGCCCTCCCATAGCTCCCCAGTTTTTCCACCAAATTCCGTGGGATTTCCAGTTTTAGGGGGAGCTTGGCCTGTGGCCTCTGCTAAGAACACCTTACATGCCCTACCCCCGGGGCTGAGACTGGAACCCAGGGCTTCACACATGACAGGCAAGCACTCTACCACTGAGCAACACCCCCAATCCACACCCTGCCTGGCTGCTAGTTACCTAACTTGATCGCTAGTTACCTAAAACGTCCATGAAACCTCCCGGTTCCTCACTTGAATGGCACTAACTCCCTCAACATCCACCCAGGATCTTTCTGCAACTTTCCCCTTGAGCCACCAAAGGTTACCTCAATTATAGCTTCCCCAGCTGGGGTCACCCTGAGCATGAGAACCTGATTCGTGTCCATAACCATCCCCACCAGGTCCCCCGATCTGAAGCATCTGCTTTCAGCGCCTCCCACCATGTGGCCTACTTTGAGGCATCAGCCAAACTGCGTCACAACGTGGATGAGGCTTTCGAGCAGCTGGTGCGGGCCGTCAGGTAAACTGAGTTCCCTTCCTGTCACCCTGGTCTCCATCCCCTCCAGCCCAGATTCAACAACTGCTTCCCACAGGAAATACCAGGAACAAGAGCTCCCACCCAGCCCTCCCAGCACCCCCAGGAAGAAGGATGGGGGCTGCCCCTGTGTCCTGCTGTAGCCAGGGTAGAAGAAGTGACCAGCACAAGCTGTCGGGACCAGCTGCCTTGCACCTTGCTGTGTGGCCTGAGGCCCTGGCCGAGCCTCAGTTTCCTCCTCTGGGTCTCCCAGGACACACTACACCTTTTACCCTTATTTCCCAGCCTCCTCTGGGCCAACGCCACTGTGTGCCTTTTGCCAACACCTCTTTTCCCCACCCAAGCCCCTGGTGGGGTGAGGGGTTCCAGGGTCACTGCTGTATATAACTCCCCACCCCCAGAAAAATAAACGTCACTGCCAATGTCAGGAGGTGGTTTCTAAAAGGGAAATGGTGAATTCAGGGCATACTTTCAGTGCCCTGCTCTAAAGCCTTGCCCCATCTAGAACTGTCGTGGGGTCTAGAACCCATTTCTTGGGAAAGGATGGGAATAAACTGAGCCAGGTGTACAGACCTCACTTCCCTTCAACAGCTTGAGCCCAACCTTTACTGTTTGGGTGGGCATTTTGTTAGGATGAAGTTTAATGTCTAAACTTTAATGTCTTTGCAAAGTTCTAGAACTGCACTATTCAGTAGGGTGGCCAGAAGCTACATGGAGCTATTTAACTTAAGACCAAAAATCAGGAACACCAGCAATATTTTAAGAGTTCAATAATCACACCTAATTAGTGGCTATCCTGTTATGGGATGGAGCAAATGTACATCCCTATCAGAAAGAAACCAGAAAGGCAGGTAGAGTGAGGAGGGACCAGGGACAGAAAGCTTTACTGGACAGTACTGTTCTACAACGTTCCAAGACCTTGGAAACAGGCAAATACTACAAATGGTGGCACAGTCTATATTGAGAAAGGTCTTTTGGCTGGAAGAGCAAGGCAGACAGGTGGACAGAATGATATCAGGCAAGTTTTCAGTTCCAGAAAGTTCCCAATGGGTTTGACGTCTAAATCTAAGCCCTGAGTCCATCTTGGGACTCATGTGGAACACCCCATCTGAGCCTCTTTTGGTCTGTGGGGGACAGGAGGTGGAAATACAGAATGTCTTTAGGTCAGACTAAGCAAGTGGTCTTCAGATTTGTAAATCTAAAGCTAATCTGTGTCTTGACCACCACATCCAATCTAAGACCCTCAATCCTGCCCCAGATTTGCTGACTTGGAAGGCTGGAGCCAAGAGACCACCAGCCACCCACCTCCCAACCATCTCTGACTGAAAATCTTTGAACCCCAACACCTACACATTATAACAGGCCAGAAACCTCCTCCGAGATGTCCACCTGCCCTAGAACTTAGGCCTTCACCTGCCACCTGCCATTAGTCAGCAACCTGTTGCCCTGGTCCCTGATCTCTAAATAGCTCATTCCCAATGCAGAGCCTGCCTTGTGGTACAGATACAGTATAGCCTGGCACAGCCTCAGGGGCCAGGCTCCCTGCATTCAAATCCAGCTCTGGCTGGAGATGAAGCCCGCTAGTGGAGTGCTTGCCTAGCAAGTGAGGCCCTGGGTTCCAGCACTACCAAAAACAACAAATCCAGCTGAGGATCCTCTATGAAAGGGGGGTGATCACATAGCTGCTCTGCAGGGTGGGTGAAAGGCTGAGATGATCACAAAGCGGGAAGGATCTCGGTACCTGGTCCACACTAAGTGCTCATGTTTGATGACCATGGCTCACTGTTCTCTGTTCTGCCCCAGAACCATGAATGTCCCTCTGTATTCCAGATTAGAACACTGATTAGTGAATATCCCTTTCCGGGTTTCATTATCACAGAATCCTTGGCCTGTATTCAACCTTCCGCCCTGGGACTAAGCGTGGCCCAGCTGTATTGTGCTAGGTTCACTCCCCGCCTCTCTAAGAAGGGGCCCACCCCTGCTGGGTGGGGGAATGTGAACTACAGGAGGACACATTTCTCTCAGTTTCCAGACAAGGTCTGACACTTCAGCCCTAGTTGGGGGTCCTTTGCCAACTTCTTTCCCCCAGGGTCCCATGATTGACACTCTCCAGTAGATCTGAATCTTGCCTGTGTTGTTGAATTCCTTCCAAACACCCACCTTCTTACAGGACCAAGATACACATTGAGAAGGTGACAAGTTCCTGTTTGTGGCCAGATAAAGGTTAAAAAAAAAAAAAAAAAAAGACAACTGGCAGGCCATTTTTGGAAGGTTCATGGTTAATGCCAATCTAAAAACTTGAGACAGTACTGAACAGGCTGGTATGTCCCTAGGCATGTGCTGGTGCTGAGTTCCTCTGTAAGGTTCCTGCCCTCCCATGCATTTTGGCGAACCCTGACAATGATTTTTAAGTCTCTCCCATTTTGATGTCCTTGTCCTTATTCATCTTTCCTGCCTCCCTTTTCTTTTTGTCACGTCTTAGACCTCTGCCAAGCCTCCTGGGTTCTCCTGCCATGGAGAGCAGGAGCTGTGCACCATCCTAGGTGCTTCAAAGCACTTCATCTTCCCAGTGACAGTAGCCCATTTTACACAAAACAAAGTTGAGGATGGGAGCTGTTAGCCAACTTGCTTGGCGGCAGCCAGTATTCAAATTTGGGCAGTTGGGTTCCAAAGGCCAGCGAATGTTTTGCTACTGCTAAAGGAATAAATGATCCTTGCCCCATCAATCACCTTCAAGATACTCCGTCCACTATGTCTGATCTCTGGACAATGCCAATCCTGGTGCCTTTGGCCCATTTGAGAGCCTAATCCAGAAACTGAAGTGTGTCACTTGCCATCAGTGGCTGCACTTTCACATGCTAAAGGCCACAGTTCAAGGACACCAGTAGTCCACCCTCAGTCCTCAGTGATTCTCTAGGAAGTTCATGGTCCATCAGTGACTCTCCCATTGCAGTTCTTGAATGCTGCTGTCCATCCTGCATTCTGAAGACCCACGTTCTGAAATCTGCAATGTGATTACCTAGACAACACCAAGGTTCTAGAACTGCAAGAGTTCTTCCTCAGTTCATTTGGAAGGGAACCTAGGACATTGATGTCTCCACCCTGCCTCAGAACATGTCTGTAACACCTGTGGTCTGAATTGAAAATGAGCACCCAGGTTCTAGAATGACAGCCTGTTCACTACTTTGTAGACTGGGTTCTACAGTACTGCCAGTTGATTTAAAAATTCTGACATTCCTGTCTTTATGTTGCCCAGGTTGGCCAGGAACTTGCCATCCTCATGCCTCATCTGCCAAGTAGCAGAGATTACGGTAATGTGCCATTGCATCCAGCTAGGATTTTATTTAAAAGTGGATTCTGGCTGAGCATGGTGGCACATGATTATAATCCCAGTGACTAGGGAGGCTGAGGCAAGAAGATCACAAATTTTCTTATGTAAGCCTGGGCAATTTACTGAGACCTTGTCTCAAAATATTAAAAAAAAAAAAAATTAAGAGAACCAAAAGGGCTGGGACTACAGCTCCATTGTAGAGGTCCTAGGGTTCAATCTGTAGTACCAGGAGAAAAAAAAAGAGCCAAATATGTGAATTTGAGGTCAGCCTTAGCAATTTAGTGAGGCCCTGTCTCAAAATACAAAGGGCTGGGGATATGGCTCAGTGGCAAAGCACCCCTGGGGTCAATCCTGGGTATGGGGTATGGCCAAATGAAGAGTACTTGCCTAGCCATCGTGAGGCCCAGGTTTGATCTCCAGCAACAGCACCATTAAAAACAAAATGAAGAGCTGGTTCTGACACAGTAGATCTGAGCCTTAATCTCCATCAGTTTTTTGGGGACACCAAAGTAATGGCTATACTTTGAATAGCAAGGTTTAACAATGCAGGACTTCATCCACAAATGCAGGCCAATCTCTAGAAATTGCAAACAAACCCACCCAGGGACCTTGGTGTTTAAGAGTTCTGAAACAAAGTCATCCTCAAATTAGAAAGTAAGAAAAAGTTTGCTAGTTCCTGAAGTCACTGTAGTAACTTAAAAATACATTTTAAGGGCTGGGGATACAGCTCAGTTGATAGAGTGCTTGTCTCGCATACACAAGGCCCTGGGTTCAATCCCCAGCACCAAAAAAAAAAAAAAAAAAAAAAAAAATTGAATTCACAGCTGGGCGTGGTGGTGTATACCTGTAATTCCAGCAGCTGGGGAGGCTGAGACAGAAAGATCACAAATTCCAGGCGAGCCTCAGCAACTCAGACCCTAAACTTAGCAAGATCCTGTCTCAAAATAAACAATAAAAAGGGTTGAGGCTGTAGCTAAGTAGTAAAATGCCCTGTGGTAAGTCTCCAGTACCAAAAAGAAGGAAGGAAAAAAAAAAAGGAAGAAAAAAATTTATGTACTTTCCCCTTCAAAACGTGGTGTTTTCTCCTGGGGCTGGGGTTGTGGCTCAGTAGCAGAGCACTCACCCAGCATGTTCGAGGCCCTGGGTTCAATCCTTAGCATCTCATAAAAATAAGTAAGTCAAATAAAGGTATTATGTCAAACTACAACTAAAAAAATTTTTTTAAAAAATGGTGTTTTCTCAGCAACTCAGGAGGATGAGTCAGGAGGAGCATAAGTTTGAAGCCAGCCTCAACAATTTAGGGAGACCGTATCTCAAAATAAAAAAATAAAAAGTGTTTGATTTATAGTTCAGTGGTAAAGCAGCCCTGGGTCCAATCCCCAGTACCAGAAAGTTAAAAAAAAAAAAACGAGTTTAAAAAAGAAAAAGTGAGGTTTAATTCCCCTCTCATTGAGTATACATATGTTGAATCTCAAGACTGCTCTAGCAGAGTGTAGCCAAAGTGTTGGGATATGATATCTGAGATTAGGAGTTTAGAATCTAGTGGCCTCCTCCGGCTCTCTCTTGGATCACTACTTCTGTGGGAACATCAGCCGCCATGTTGTTAAGAATGCTCAAGTAGCTCCACGATGGGGGCTCAATGGCAAGGAACTGAGAACTCCAGCCACAGTCACCCTGCAAGTGGATCCTGCAGCTAAAAGCCTTCAGAGGGCTGCCACCCTGGCCAACATTTGACTGTGTCCTCATGACAGACCCTAGGCCAGTAGGGACTAGGCCCCAAACTCCTGATCCTGGGGAATTGAAGACGATTAGTGTTTGCTGTTTGAAGCCATTAGATGTCATACTGGGGTGGTTTGGTACACAGCCCACACCTAACACACCAACCTCACCATTTACCTCCCAGAATTCTTGAAAAGCCCTGTTCCAGACCCTGTGCCACCCAAAACGTCGCAGCATAGACACACTCCAGCCTACAGTAAAGTGTTTGCCGTTGGGTTTTGTTTGGCTGGTTGTGTGTACACAGTGTATACAAGGTGAGTTGTACAGAAGCCCAAGAAAGAGCAAGAGACTAGGGATGGTGGGGGAGGGGAGGGAGGCCAGGACAGAGAGGGCAGAGGAAGGGAAGAGGGACCCATTAAAAAATAGAACCACATCCAGAAGACAATGGGAGGGGGCTGTGGGTGGGGGACAGACACAGACAAATTGCTGTAGAAAAGGAGTGGGAGGGGTAGAGGGTGGGGACATTCTCCCCCCCCCCCACCTCCCCAGCCCCACCCTGCCCCAGGTATGTACAATAAATAAGATTAAAAATAATTAACAAGATGCGTTTTCCCCCTCCCACCCGTCGCTGAATGCCCTGGGGAGGGATGGCCTTTAGCAAAGATCTTGGCCTATATGGGGGGCTTGGGAGGGAGGGGTTCCCCCAGCTCTCTGAAGCCACCCCGCCCCCCCTCAACCATACATAGACTTTTCCTATACATTATGTACAAGGTGGAGGGGGCAGGGCTATGGCCATGGAGGCAGGGGATTGGGACAGGGGGGAGGGAAACCGTTACTAAATAGACATTTATACATATATATAAATAATTTCTCTGTACACCGAACAGTGGGAGGAATGGGGAGGGAGTAGAGTGGGCTCGGGAGAGGGGGTAGTCAAACTCTGAACCCTGCCCGGGGGGAGGGGGGGGGCAGCATGGACACACCCTGACCAGCGACCCCCCCAATCCTGGCAGCAACGGAGCCCAGGGGTTAGCTCCTGAGGACACAGTTCTGTCCCAATTCTCGGTTCATGGAGGAGGTGCCCCCCAAGTGGGGTGGGGTCACCCGCAGCGGCTGTGGGCCTGTGCTTGGGCCAGCAGATCACTGAAGGAGTCAAAGAGCTGCTCCAGCCATGGCTGGTTCCGCATGCACTGCTGGACCACCTCCTCCTGGCCCAGGTCCTCTGCGCCGCCCTCGATGGCCAGGGTCTGCAGGGGGTTAAACACGAAGCTGGGAGGGAGGGGCTGGGGTCTCAGTATCAGTGTTCTAAAGAGGAGGGGCTGGCAGCTGGAATCTTAAGCCCAAGACACATGGGACTTGGGGACTCAGGTCCTGTGGGTCTGAGTGAGGAGGGCTGGGGTCTGGCCTCCTGGGTCCAGAGAGGAGGTCACGAATGTGGGACTCCCAGGGTGACAGGTGCTGTGGGGAAGAGGCTCACCTGGTCTCGGCAGCGCAGGAAGGTGTGGTATTTATAGTGGTGGAGTGAATGGTAGAGTGTGTAGTATCCCGATTTCTCCAGTTCAACCTTGAACTCCTGGATGGAGGGGTAGAGAAGCCTCAGACCCTCTGGTCTGCTCTGCACTGGCTCCCCACCCACCCAGCCCCCTTCCAGCCTGATTCCCCACCTGGGCTCGGACCACACTCCTCTTGAGCTTGCTGAGCGTTTTGCGGTTGTAGGGTTCCCCAGCAGGCCGCAGTCGCACCGCCCCTTCCTCGGGGGAGCCCTCCCCACTCTGCTCTACTTGCAGCTGTGGGAACGTGTGCAGGGCATCCTGTGGGAAGCCAAGGGGGTCAGTGGGCCACCTCTCTAGCTCTACATACCCAACCCAACACCCAGGTCTCAGATCCCCAGTCATTCAATGCCTCAGTTTCCCCTAGACTATAGACTGAAAGACACATGCCAGGGTCTGGGTCTCTTCAAAGGACAGAAATGCCTGGGCCTGTCCAGTGACGCTCACACTGTGATTTCTGGCCCAGCCCAGATATTCAGAGGTACCAAGTTCTACCCAGAATTCTTAGCAACAGCTTTACCATCTATTCTAGGATTCTCCGAACCAGACCAATATCCTACCCAGAAGCATCAGAGGCAAACTAAGATCAAATCCAAGGATTCTCAAGGTCACCCTAATGTTTCACCCCGATTTCCCATCACCAGCCTACAACTATCCCTGAGTTCTCTGGAGTTTTAAACTGATTCTGAATTTGGTGTAGGAGCCAGGCATGGTGGCTTAGACAAGAAGATGACAAGTTTGAGCAAGACCCTATCTCAATTTTTTTTTTTCTTTTGTTACTGGGGACTGAACCCAGGGGCACTTAACCACTGAGCCACATCCCTAGCCTTTTTTATTTTTTATTTTGAGATAGGATCTTACTAAGTTGCTCATGGCCTAAGTTGCGGAGGCTGGCTTTAAACTCAACATTCTCCTGACTCAGCCTCCTGAGTTGCTGGGATTATAGACATGTGCCACTGCACCTGGCTGAATCCCCGAATTCTAAAACTAGGCTAACGTTCCACCCCATCATTCTCAGACCTATCCTAATACTCTGTATAGACAGATGCCAACTTGTGATGCTTGGACTTATGATCTCTTTCACATTACAGTGGTATGAAAACAATAGACACTCAGTAGAAACTCAACTCTGGATCTGCATTTGGATGCTTTCCCAGGGTAGCATTATGTGGTCTGATCCTTTCTAGAGATGCTAGGCAGGGATGGTGAGCCGCAGCTCTCAGACAGTCACTACAACTGTGACATGAAACAGCCGAAACCACACAGCTTGCTGTGTTGCTCAGCTGGGAGTTCAGAAGGTGAGGTAATTAAATTCATTTTCGACTTACAAGATTTCCAATTTAAGCTAGGTTTATTGGGATGCAGCTATAGCATGAGCCAAGCATAACACACCACCCAGAATCCTCACTACCAGAGTAACAGTGAACCTTAAAATTCATAGTCTAGACTAACATCCTACAAAATTGTCAAAATCTAATTCTCCAAGCTACCTAACACTCATCTGAGAATTTTCAAACCCAGCACTGATAATTTAGCGTATAAAACTATTATTATTATTATTATTATTATTATTACCAGGAATTGAACCCAAGGGTGCTTAACTACTGAGCCATATCCCCTATCCTCTTTTATTATTTAGAGACAAGGTCTCGCTGAGTTGCCTGGGGCCTAAGTTGCTGAGGCTAGCTTTGAACTCATGGACCTCCTGCCTCAGCCTCCTGAGCCACTGGGATTTACCATATAAAATTCTTAATATACTCATTCCTAAATTCACAGTCATCCTAATGTACCATCCAGAATCCTGAGCAAAATGAACATCCTACCCACAAATCTCAGGACCAGACCAACTCTTTACCCCATTTTCTGAGTCAGACTAACATCCCATTGTATATCTCCAAGTCAGCCTAACATTCCACTCCAGAATTCTCAGAGTCACACAGACACTGTCCCAGTATTTTTAAAGCCAGATTAACATTCTATCCCAGAACTCCGGAGTCAACCTAATATTCTTAGTGCCAGACTAACACCCCACCCGGAATCCTCAGAGAGGGACTAACCCTGGATCTGGGCGTTCTCAGAGCTGCCCTAATGCACCTGAGGCCACTCCGGAAGGGAAATTACACAGATGACCGCACAGTGAAGCCTAGAGTTCTGAGCGCCTGCATGATGGTTACAGAGAAGCCCAGGGATCAGCTGCTCTAGCGCCAGCCTCGGGTGCAGGCCTTGTTTCTGAGTTCGTCCTCCCTTACTGTGCTCTGCTGAGATTCCCAGCCCCGCACCCTCCAAGGCCTCCAGCCCACCTCTATCCGGCCTCCAGGCCTGCTTGGAATCCAGGTACCTCTTCTGATAGCCCTGCCCTCAGCTTTTCTCCCAGCTAAGCCCAGGGAAGAGATTCCCTTCTAATAGTCCCCCCACAGGTCTCCTCCATGCCTGCCCCCTGGGCTGCAAATCCCCCCTACGTGGGGCCCTAAGCACCTGCAGGGCGGGGCTCAGTGACAGCCGCTTCAGGACTTTTTTCTTGTGCTCATTCAGGAGGCCATCGATCTTCCGCATGGGTGGCAGGTACAGCTCGTCTGTAAGATGAGGTGGTGTCAAGAGAGCCACAGCCCAAGGCAAAGGGGCTGGGGTCCCCAGATTGCCTCCTCCCTCAGATAGGAGTCCAGGCCTCAGCCCTCCTCCGTCAGACCCAGCTCACCATGCGTGTCTTCCAGGGCCTGGATCATGTCCGGGTCGAGGGCTGTGCTCACCAACATCTCCACGTAGCTCCGGTACATCTCGCGCATCGCCCGAGTCTTCAGTAGACGCCCCGGTATAGCCCGCTCTGGGGGAAAAATGGGATGTAGGCTCACTAGTCCACCTTTGCCTGATGCCATCTGTGTGGCAAATACTACTCTCAACACTGAGGATCAGGAGAGCAATCCAAGTCTGCTGGCGGAATCAGAGGCACCACGAGGAGCTCGGAGGAGCTTTACACCCCGCCTGGGTAGGGCAGCAAGGCTTCATCGTCACATGAGTGTTGAAGGGATTTTTCTGTTATTTTGGTTTTTTGGTACTGGGGAATGAACCCAGGGGTGCTTTACCACTGCACTACATCCCTAGTCCTTTTATTTTAAGCCAGGGTCTTGCTAAGTTGAAGAGATTGGCCTCGCACTTGCAGTCCTCCTGCCTCAGCCTCTTGAGTTGCTGAGATTACAGGTGTAAGCCACCATGCCCGCCCAAGAGCTGAGTCTTGAGGGACAAGCAAAAGCATTTTCGGTGTGGCTTCAATTAGGCCTAAAGAAACAGCAAAGCTGGTTTCTAAAACAGTGAATCGAGTCAGAGAGCTCACATCGTAAGGCCCAAGACTGAGGGAGGCAACAGGTGTGGAGCCTGCACAGGTGAGTGCAGGCCACACCACAGTTCTCCAACATGAGGCAGAAAGGGCAAGGGCTTCTTCTGGTAGGTACTAGGGAGCCACAGAGACCTGTGAGCAGAGGAGGGATAGCAATACATATAGAAAATCCCCTCTGATGGGACTGGGTTTGTGACTCAATAGTAGAGCACTCATCTAGCACGTGCAAGATGCTGGGTTTGATCCTCAGCACCACTTAAAAATAAATAAAATAAGGTATTGTGTAAAAAAAAAAATTTAAAAAAGAAAGAAAGAAAATCCCGTCTGAGGCCCCATGGGGACTGAAGCTGCAATCTAGCCCAGTAGACCACACAAAAGGACAGTGGTCAAGCTGGACTGTGGGGACAGGATTCAGAGATCAAGCTGGCATCGAGGCCAGGGTGGGAGATGAGGCTAAACTGGGCTGGGGCTTCGGGAATGAATGGAGATTAGGGTCAGTCACAGCAAAAGGAGCGGGCTGCAGACTGTCCAACTGTGAGGGTGAGCAGTGATTAAGAGGTGAAGATGGCTTCCAGAATGATCTAGCCTTGTGACTGCGACTGCGTAGCTTGGCTGTCCCTACCACAGGGAAACCAGGACAAGGAACTCAGAGGACCTAAGGGTTTTGGGGAGGTCTGTAGGGGTTGCCAAGGGGAAAAAACAGGGCTTGAGCTTAATGCAAAGTTGTGGGAACGGTCAAGTCAGAGATATTCAATAAGAACCAAGGGGATTGACACAGTGTATGAATCGGATCGATGGACCTGCTTTTTAAAGAAAAGACAGAATGAAGTAGGGCACCGTGGTGCACGCCTGTAATGCCAGCAACCTGGGAGGCTGAGGCAGAAGGATCCCAAGTTTGAGGCCATCATCAGCAACTTAGTGAGATCCTCAGCAATTGAGCAAGAAACTTGTCTGGAAATTTCAAAAATGGGAATGCAGTGTGGTGGTAAAGTCAATTTCCAACATATCCCCCTCACAAATTAAAAAATAGAAAAGAAAATTTAGAGTCAAGAGAAGGAAAGACCACTGATTTCTTAGTGGAACAGTCTACCAAGCTAAGAAACTACATCTCCCAGGCTCCCTCTGGCAGCTTCATGTGGTCACATGACCCCGCTCTTGCCAATAGGATGTGAAATGACAGTGCTAGCTACACCCAGACCTGGCAGTTGTTTAAAAGGCCAAGCCATTCCCATGCCCTAGTGCCCCTTCCTACTGGCAGGACTTCACTTGCAGGACTGCTGGGCCACCTCTGATCATGGGTTTGAGGCAAGTACAGGCAGAAGGAAACCAGGAGAACAAACTCAGAGAATCTAAGGGTTTGGGGGAGGTTTGGGGCTGCCACGGGGAAAAATCAGGGCTTGAGCTTAATGCAAAGTTGTGGGAAAGGGCCAAACAACCTTGAGAAGGAGGTTTTTATTTTCCATGAATCTTCTGCTGTATCAGGGCTTTCGTGGAAGGGAATTCTACGTCTCTTTACTCAACCTGCTGTATTTCTAGCCTCTGTTGATAACAACTACCTCTGCAGTACATCTAACAGTGTGTGGCCTTGGGTAAGTCATGTAACCTCTCAGTGCTTCAATATCCTCAGCTTTAAAATGAATTATTGGGGCTGGGGATGTGGCTCAAGCGGTAGCGCGCTCGCCTTGCATGCGTGCGGCCCGGGTTCGATCCTCAGCACCACATACAAACAAAGATGTTGTGTCTGCTGAGAACTAAATAAATAAATAAATAAAATCTTTTAAAAAAAAAAAAAAAATAAAATAAAATGAATTATTTTTCCCCCAGTACTGGGGACTGAACACAAGGGCACTCTACCACTGAGCTAGAGCCCCAGCCCTTTTTATTTTTGAGATTAGGTCTCATTAAGTTGCTGAAGCTGACCTGGAACTTGCAATCCTTCTATCTCAGCCTCACAAGCAGTAAAATGAAGATAATTAGAAAGTACCTATCTCAACAGGTTTTATGTAAAGATAAAAAATAAAGCCGACCTGTAAACGCTCCAGGGGAACCCTGAGTGCACTGAGCATTCAGTACCACTAAGCTGTTACTTTTACTTTACGTATATACATACGTACACCTCCCCCCCCCCCATGTTAGTACGGTTGTCGCTTCTGTCATCGTGAACCAGACTTCTAAGCCCTAGGAGCACAGTGGTGCACCAGGCAGACAGGGGGCTCCCATCAGGTGCCTCCTCTGGGCAAGCATTCTTCTTCAAGCTCTATTGATTAACCCATTTTATAGGCAAGATCACCAAGGCACAAAGAGGTTATGCCCCTTCCTTAGGGTCACCCAGTGAGTCACAGGAAACACCATCATCTCTGAGCCCCAGGACAGAGGCTGGTCCCATGTCCTCCTCAGCCCCGGGGATCTGCCTACACTGAGCCAAAGGAGCACTTCTGTGTCAAGGAACCCAGCCTGGGGCACTGCCATCTGCATGCAACTCGGGTAGGACCCAATCCAGGCTGCGTGCACCCTTTTGGTGCCTCACATTCCTCGTCTGCATTGGGGCCCACAGCATCCACCTCTCAGGGCAGCTGTCAATGGGAAGCAGGTAACGTGAGGCATGTTCTCAGAGAACAGCCGCTCACGCAGCTGGGAGGCACGGGGTGTTGGCTTTTGCCTCATCTGTGGTTTATTACTGTTCCCGTCTTGCTGAGGCTACCTGGAGGCCTCTGGTCAGCACTCAGCCCTGCCTCCTTCTGAAGGCCTGAGGCCCTTGCCCGCACCACTCCCTGGGCCTGCAGCCGCTGGGGGCCTCACCGTCCTCGCTAGGAGCTCCCGGGGATGACTCCGAGTCAGAGGAGCTGCCTGGTGGGCCCCCACCCGCCGAGGCGTTGCCCACGGCCTCCTTCAGCCACTTCTTCCTCTTCTTAGGGGGTGGCTCGGCCTTCACCTTGGTGGGCCGTGCCTTGGGCAGCCGGGAGGTGGTAGGCTGTCCTGTGGCGAGGCTCCGCTCTGGCCGTGCCTGTCGCCCACCGGTGGCCCGCTCGCCTCGTGATGGCCGCTCCCCTCGTGTCACCCTCTCCTTCTCCTTCTCCTTCTCTTTCTCCTTCTCCACAGGTCGTGGTGGGGACGGCTTCTCAGGGGCGGGGGACTCGGGCACAGCTGACTCAGGCATCTGCTCTGGGGGCTTCTCAGATGTCGTCTTCTCAGGGGTCTCAGGTTTGGGAGGTGGTGCTGGGGTCTTGGGCGGAGGTGCAGAGCTGCCCGTTGCCGATGCAGGGCCCTTGGCCTGCCCGGAGCGCCTGGAAGAGTTCAGAGAAGGACTACAGTCAGCAGCCCCCAAGAAACCCCAATTCTCCTTGGAAATCCCCACCTGGACCACGGCTCTCCAAATGCCACCTCCCCTCAAGCTGGGTCTCTGACCCCTCTCTGCCTGTCTCCCTATATGGCTCTCCATACCCCACTCCCTGGATCTGTCTCCTCCCTCTGTCTCCACCCCCTGTCCCTATTTCCCTCTCTCAAATGCCCAATCTCTAGGCACATGGGAGCTGCCTGCCACCTGCCTCTGTTCCCCACTGTAAGTACCTGACTGGCACCGGGGGCCGGTGCCAGGGTTTCCGAGCACACACCCTCACGTAATCCTTCTTGTTGACATTTTCCAGAAACTTTACATAGAGGCGCTGGTACCGGTTTTTCGCATCACCAAAGTACCCCAAATACTAAGGAGGGAAAGAGGCACATGACAAAGTCTGTCTACACTAGCAGGGCAGCCACCACCCAGGCTCCCTCCCTGCCCAGGGACACCAAGGCAGCCAGCTGTCTGCAGCCTGCCGGGAGTTGAAGACTTCCTTGCAGATGCACCTCAGAGCCAGGTTGGGTCAGAGTCGAGCATGAGGGGGATTTTGGTAACAGGCATTCCCCTGGAGCCCCCAAGTCCTTATTCCTCTCTGCAGGCTTACATTGCTGGTAGCACAAAACTGCCTCTGGCCGTCCTTGATCTCGGGAGTGAATTTCTGCAGAAGCGCCTTCTGGACTCTCCAGATGGGTGGGGGCTCACGCCCTGTCTGCAGTGCCAGCTGAAAGGGAGGGGAGACAGGCAAGGTCAGCCCCTGCTCCCATACCTCTTGTTCCCATCCATGCCCCCTGGCCTCCCTCACTATCCCCTTAAAGAAAAGTAGAGTCCTCAAGCACAAACCACCTACTGACAAGTAGCCCTTGGCCCCACGAGGCCCCCAGCCCTGGGCTGCACTCAAATCTGGCCCTGATTTCCCACTGCCCAGCTGATAATTCCTGATCAGGCTGTTTATTCTTTTGCCAAAGGTCTTGAGTTATTCTAGCTTTCCGGTATGAGAGTACAAAGCTTCCTGTGTGACTTAAAGTACTGACAAGCCCTGAGCATCCACCCACCATTGGACAGACACAAACCCTAGCTGGTAACAGGGTTTCAGCAATGAATGAGACCCACTGTCATGAACTGAATCCTCATGTCCCCCCAAATTCACACACGGATACCTCATCACCACTGTGGTGGTGTGAGGGTTTGGGGCCTTGGGAAGCAGCTTTGCTCCTTTCTACTATGTGAGGACACAGCAAGGAACCAAGAAGCCACCACACCAAAGATGCTGGCACCTTGACCTCAGACTTCCAGCATCCAGAACTGTGAGAAATCAATTTGTAGTTTATAAGCCATCCAGTCTAGGGCATTTTGGTACAGTAGCCTGAAGGGACTAAGATACCAACAAAGCCTTCTGTGGGTCCTTCACTGACACAGAGACAAGCAAATTAACAAAACAGGGTGGTCTGCGGATTATGCCAAGAAAAAACAGGTGACAAGTTACTGAGCCCACTTCATCCACCCATCCACAACAGGGAGAACACAGGAATAGAAGGGCTCCCCTTCTGTCCTGCCTGTTCTCTGCCCCACACAAACACTCAGACCCCCTGCCCAGTGCCAAAGGATGTGGGTCAGGCTAAGCATCTGACCCTGGGCATCCAAGGGAACAGTAGAGGAGGCACATGCAGTAAAATGTGCTAATGCCGATTTCCCCAACACGGCAGACCCTGGAGGAAGGGCCTCAGATTAATCTGAATCCAAGAATGTTCCCTGGAAGAGGTGACGCCTATGAGAGTCCCTGGAAGGAACATGTCTCCTGCAAGGGCTTGGTCTAGAAAAAAACGACTAATAATACAAGTAAGAATAAGAACAGAGCAGGAAATGTACCCTGGGCATTATGACAACCCAGCAATGAATGAAGGGCAATCTCTACATGCAAAGAATCCAAGTCAAGTGATCAACAAAATTCAGATGATACTACAATTGATTAGTCATGGCTGCCTTGAGCTTCGCATTCACCAGCAGCAAGTGCTAGGATCCATTAGTGATGTCTGCCATGGGCACCAGCTCCAGTGTGGGGTCCTGAATGCCAGATAATGGCTATCTATGCTTAGTTTTGGGCAATTTGCTTTCACACTCTCAATTCTCAATTTTTTTGACTCTTGGATCATTAGCCAGGAGTGCAAAGAAGGGTTTATGAAGACAGAAAGAGAGAGAAAGATTGATTGAACAATACTAGTGATTCAAATTAAATACATACACACACACACATACACGAAAAGTAAAACAACGGTGGTGCAACTAATAATCTGATGATAGGAGGTTCAGAAAGGCTGGCATCTCATACAGGGCTGAGGCCAAAGAGACAGGAATACAGGCACCCTAACCAAATCCTTTATTCCAAAATACCACAGGGTTCCTATTCCTCCCTTTCAGTGACCTCAGGGGCCAGGTCAGAGGCTCAAAGATGAAGAACTGCATCCTGTCTTGCTGGAAAGCTGTGTAGGGCCCCCAAATGCAGATCCCTTAGCCTGGCAAAAGAGTTTACCTCAGTGTCTTCTCCCTTCTCCTGCACCCTGCCCAACAGGCTATCCCAACCCTTTAAAGCTCAGCAGATAAGTCCCAGACTTAAGTATCATATTCATGATACTTCCTGTTCTAGTTCTCAAGAATCTTCTAGGAAGTCATCAGAGCTAGGGGGAATACCTCCTGTTCAGGCTCCACCCTCTCCCTATCTGCATCCTCTGAGAAATCTGCTGACTAGCTGAGGTGGGTCCCCTCAGTTCACCACAGTGGACAAGGCTCTGTCTTTCCCCACATTGCTCTTCCTCCCAGGACCCCACCTGGCCATCACACCATACCCTGGCATCATCTTTGCCCATTCCCCAATCAAGGCCAGTCAGTACCAAGCCCCTCCCTTCCAGTCTCTCATCATGTCAATCATAACACTGGCCACACCCACTTTCAGTCACTAGGGAAGCTGCCCTGTCCACAACCCTACACAATGGAAGCCACAGCTGATTGGGGATCTGACCAGGGGCAGTCAACAGATGGGCAGATCACTAACCCTATCCTGGCCCCAAATACTGAGCAGGACCAATCAGATTCTTTCTTGAGAATCTGAGCTATGATAAATTAAGCCAGGATTATATGTGACTGAGCTAAAAGCACCCATTTCTTTTTCTTTTTTTTTTTTGTGGTGTTGGGGATCAAACCCAGGGCTTCGTACATGCAAAGCAAGCACTCTACCAACTGAGCTATATCCCCAGCCCCTCCAGACACCCTATTAAAAAGAAAGCTTAGCTGGTCTGGTGGTATGCCTGTAGTCCCAGCTACTCTGGAGGCTGAAGCAGGAGGACTGCTTGAACCCTGGGGTTTGAGGCTACCCTGGGCAACACAGTCAGACCCGTCTTGAAGGGGGGAAAAAAAAAGCTACAACATCCCATCAACAGGGAAGTCAATCACAGGAATTACAGGACACAGCTATGGACAGATGGCCATCTCAGCCTGGACACCTCTCCAGTCACCTCTCTACCTCCCTGCTGTCCAGGGGCACTAGCAGCAGAAGCTAAGGCCTTCAACAACGACCATCAATCTAAACACAATACCCTGAGTCCTACAGGATCCGGCCCCTTCGCAGACTCAGCACTCACGGTCCAGCCGCTTGACGCTTGCACATCACAAACATGCCATGCTTCCCAATAGCACAGGGACTTTGCACAGGTTACTTGCTACCTCTAGGATGGCTCACACCCTTCTCCACTTTACATCCTTGGAGTATTGCATTCTGCTTCATCTTCAAAACATTCCCAAGCACTGGGAATTAACATCATTCCCATTCTACAGAAGAGACACTGACGTAGAGCCGACTCGCCTACTGCCTTTCAACAGCCCCGCCCCCTACACAGCTTTTCAGCCCTGGAAAAAATGATGATGTTCTACAAGCATGAAATGGACCCAGTACACAAAAAAAGAAAGTAAATCAACTTAGCTATTTTATTGAATGATTGATTGATAGATACTGGAGATTGAATCTAGAAGTGCTTAAGCACTGAGCCACACCCCCAGCCCGATTTTGTATTTTATTTAGAGATAGGGTCTCACCGAGTTGCTTAGCTGAGGCTGGCTTTGAACTTGTGATCTTCCTGCCTCAGCCTCCCAAGAGTTGCTGAGATTACAGGCTTGTGCCACCACACCCAGCTTATTTTTGCCTTAATACCTCACTTAATCATATTAAAATGTCATTAATCAAGTTGCTGGGGTCTGAGGACATTGCTCAGTGGTAGAGCACTTGTCAAACACGCACAAGGTCCTGAGTTCCATTCCCAATACCACCCCTCCCCCAAAAGTTTCTGTATCAATTACAGGTTGAAATGATATTTTAGATATTTAGGTTCAGTAAAATATATTCCTGTGGCTAATTTTGACTGTTTTTATTTTTTTGTAAGTGTGGGGATAAGAAAATTTAAAATCACATACACAGTTCTCAAGATTCTTCTCTTGGGTTGTTGTTCTGAAACAAGCTTTGTTTTCGTGTTTTGGTGGTACTGGGGAACTGCAGCCAGAGTCCAGGAGAGCTCTCTCACCACGGAGCTATTCAGAGTGGTTTGTACTATTTTAAAGGACTCTAAAAACCACCACCAACAGCCACAGCAGAGAGTCACAAAGAAGAACGTCACAGAGGCCATCGCAAAGGCTGTATGTGGCCTGAGAAGCCTGCCATGTCATCTGGCCCTTCACAGGAAACACTTGCCAAGCCCCACTCAGGCCTGCCCAGGGTCCCCAAGGGGAGTAACAGCAAACATTCAAACACCTTGGCAGGTCACCCACTGTCGGAGAACGGCAAGCCCTGATCCTCTGGTCCCTAAAAAGTCTGAGAGAGGTGCTGACATGATTGGCCATGATGAGGAAACTGAGGCTCAGGAAGATGGACAGGAGCCCAGCTGGGAAGTGGCTGAGATTCTTTTAAGTCAGGTCAACAGCAAAGTTGGGATCCTAAACACCCTGCCAGCTGGCCCTGTCTCCAGGGCCAGGCATGAACCCGGGTGCCTGCCACAGGGCTCAGGCTTGTGGCTCTGTGCCCCCCACCACAATGCACACTCCAGTTGTATTTTAAGCATCTGAGTCCTCGCCTGGCCCCTTCCCCTGCTCCACACCAGCTGGGAAGTGGTGTCAGATGGCCCTGGCCCCAATCCCATGGAGGCACCTGCCAGTGGAGAGACTCCCACTGTGTGTTGGTGAGCTTCCTCATCTGTGAAATGGGGATGGTGTGAGCCTCACCCCAGGGTCACACTCATCTGGCCCAGGGCCAGCTCTGACACCCCCCTGGCCACTGTTACCACCTTTTGACCAGAACAGACCAGGTGCACAGCTGGGGCTGAGTGCGGGGGCTCCTGGGCTGGCAAGGCTGGGTGTGGATCTCCAGCTGCAAAATCCACCTGGGAAGCTACTTTGTCTCTCTGAACCTCGGCTGCCTTTCCTATAAAATGGGAATAGTAACCCTTAGTAGGAAGGACTTGACCTGTCTGATCTTCAATTTCCTCCTCTGAAAATATGAGGATAACAGTCTCTATAAGGAAGAACAATTAAAAAAGAAAGATAAAACATGGTCCAGTGCAGCAGCGCACAGCGGGAATCTCAGGGACTCAGGAGGCTGAGGCAGGAGGATCGGGAGTTCAAAGCTGGCCTCGGAAACTTAGCAAGACCCTCAGCAATACAGCGGGACCATGTCTCTAATAAAATACAAAAAAGCGCTGGAGATGTGGCTCAGTGGTTTAGCGCCCCTGGCTTCCATCCCTAGCACCAAAAAAAAATAAAAAGTAAAAGAGTTGGTGGCTTTCCTATGGCTGCTGCTTGTTTCAAGTCTTCCTCACCTGTCTGTCAGTCTCAGAAACTGTGATAACAAATTGAGATAATATACACAGAGCACTAAGTACGAGCCTGGGGACATGGGAAGATGGGCCAAGGAGGGACGCCTGAGACTGGAGGCGTAGAGAATGTTCTGGTAGTGGGGTCACGGGCACTCCTTAAAGCATTTTCCTTTATAACTTGTACATCTCTTACAAATGTGTCAAAATTATGCTGGAGATAGAATACAGATGGAAGGATATGATCCCTGGGACTGACAGGGTGGGAGTTGGGGGCAGAAAGCAGAGTGGAAATGGGACAGGCCAGAAGGTGATGCTGGAAGCGAGTACTTTTCCCTCAATAAAACAGATCAACAATAATATAGAATAAAAATAGCTTCAGGGCTGGGGTTGGGGCTCTGTGGTAGAGCACTTGCCTAACACGCCTGAGGCCCTGGGTTCAATTCTCAGCACTGCATATAAATAAATGAATAAAATAAGTTGAACATCTAAAAAAAAATAGGTTCAGCTCACCTCACAAAACACTCACGAAGAAAATGCAGTAATAGTTCTTATTCTTATAATTACTTCACACCATAATCTTTCCATCTGTGTTTGGGAAGAACCAACACCCAAACTCAATTCAACAAAACAACACGTCAAGGACCAAACACTGATGCTGCTCCATTGAGGATACACACTCAATGACGGTGACTGATGAGGAGAATGGCCTTGTTCTTTGGTGCCACCATAAGGGTGACGGCAGCCCACTGACCTACTGAGCTAGGGTTCCTTCTCATGCCCTGTGCAAAGCAAGCACTACGTTGGCCTCAACATCACCACCCTCATCTGGCACCTATCATGTAAATCCTCGGATCCAACTCTACATGCCCACAAACCATACACAGCAAAGTCTGCAACCTTTTCGGTAACAATGCAAAAAGAAAATATTTTTTGGCTTTGCGGACCAGCTCTACGCTGCCACTATACGGGGAAAACAGCCAGAGATGACATGTCAGTGACCAGACGTGAGCGTGTGCCAATAAAACTTTATTTGTAAAAACAGGCAGCAGGCTGGATTAGGCCCCCAGGTAGCCAACCCCTGCTCTAGAGTAACTGGAGTGGCGAAGGGTGGGTCTCCACAAGCACCTCAGATCCCGCCTGGTGCACAGCGCACACTCCAAACCAACAGCTGTTCCTTTGATGGGTCGTGTGTCAGGTGGCTCACATGTGCACAGGAGGGGTGTTTAAGGACAAGAGAAGCATCAGGGACCATGAACAGCATCCTCTCCGCTACTCCTGCTATATTCTAAGGCCCCAAGAGCAGAGCCTTTGCTCCTCTCCGCGCCCCCAGCACCCACTGCACACTGGGGTAAGCATGAGTGATCGTTTTAAATCTTGGTTTTTGGTAACACGTACACATACACTAGTACCCTCTCGGGGGCACCATGGCGCCCCCAGAACATGCTGTCCACCTCTAGGGAGACCAGGAATTTGAGGGGGCCCTGGCAAGTCTGTCTCAGCCATAACTACACCTGCAGTCCCTGAGATGAGGCTGTCACCCAGCGGGTGCTCTGTGAATACTCCAAGTGACCAAATCCGTCAGGCCCAGGTTTGGGGGGCCGGGACTCACCTTGAGTGAAGGGATGTCCTCAGCACGGATGACAAACTCGTCCCGCTCCCTGAAGATGCCCTCCCCACCGCTCTCGCCAGCCTCCTCGTCAGTCTCCCCACACACAGCTGCCGTCTCCTGCTTCTTGGCCAGGTGCAGGGGCCGAGCGTCCGGTGGCTCAGGGTCCTCGGGGGACGGGGCAGCAGGTTCCTCAGGAGGGGCAACTGGTGGGGGAGCAACCGGCGGGGCGGCAACTGGCGGGGCTGGTGGCGGCGGTGGCGAGGGCAGGGCTGGTGGAGGGGGTGGCTGCGTTGGAGGCGGCGAGCTGGCCACAGGGGCCACCAGTGGGGGTGGTGAGGGCAGGGCTGGTGCTGGCGGAGGCGGTGGTGGGGGTGGTGGAGGCTGAGGCTGAGGCTGAGGTGCTGGGGCAGGAGGCGGCGAGGGTGGGGGTTTCTCCTCCAGCAACGGGGGTTCTGGGGGAGAGAAGGACATCAGCTCTGGATGCCATTCACTGTCTCTGAAGCTTCTCTTAAACATTCCTTCATGCACTAATAGCCACACCAGCGGAAGGGGGACCCCTTCCCAGTTCCAGTAGCTACACAGAGCCCTGGAAGTTAGGCTCCCATCCCTACGGCCTGTTTCAGTCCTCAATCACCTGTTGAGTCCTCGAAGCCTTTGTCTGGCTTTTTTTCTTCAATACCAGGGATTGAACCCAGGGCACTTAACCACTTAGCCACATTCCCAGCCCTTTTTGTTATATTTTATTTTGAGACAGGGTCTTGCCGAGTTGCTTAGGGCCTTGCTAAGTTTCTGAGGCTGGCTTTGAACTCAGGATCCTCCTGCCTCAGCCTCCTGAGCCACTGGGATTAAAGGCCTACATCACAATACCCAGGTTTCTCCCCCCCAGTACTGGGGATTGAGTCCAGGGGTGCTCTATCCCAGTCTTTTTTACTTATTTTGAGACAGGCTGGCCTCGGGCTCTGCCATCCTCCTGCCTCAGCCTCCGAGTCATGGGATTACAGGCGTGTGCCACTGTGCCTGGTCCTTCTCTGAAGCCAATCTCTGGGTCTTGTCTTTCACTGGGCCCTTCCCTGTCTTCCCCAGGGTATTCCCCAACCGGGGGACCGACATTGATCTTCCTTCCTGATGCTATTTCTTTGAGCCCCACAGGTGTTTTAACAGTTGCTAACTCTGAGGAGTTTCCAACCCCTAAAACTGCCACTTCTTCGATGCTGTGCCCTCAGCTGTGACCTTCTCAGCCCTTCCAAGGCTCTCCAGACCTTGATATTTTCCCTCTGCTCAGAACTCTCTGGTACTTCCCATGTTCCCCCAGACACTTCTGTTCTGCCTCACCCTCTCATTCTACTCCCCATCTTTCTACAAGCCCCCCGACAAATCTCTGGATTCCCTGACACTCCTGACCCTTCAAGCCCCTTTCATGCCCCCCTCTCATGCCTCTGTTCCCACTAAAGTCCTGTAGTTTCTGTTTATAGCTTACCCCAGACAGAACCCTATACGACACCTACCTGTCTCCAAGTCCCTCTGCTCCACACGCCCTGCTGTCCCTTACTGCACATCACTGCTCTTCAGAGATCCTCTCAAGCCCCATGTTCCCCACTAGCTTCAAAACCTGTCCCCATAATTTATAACCTGCCCTGACCCCAGCCTTCTCCAGGGCCCAGATTGGGACCCATTAGTCCACTTAGCACCTCCAAGCACAATACCACTGCTACGTCCTACACCACCTACAGCGAAACCCCTTAAACCGTCTATAGCCTGAACAACTGTATCTGGTGACCATAATAACCTAGAACACCTGCTCCACCCCCAGACGACCTTCTTGGAGCTCACCAGGTGTGCCATTGCTGTTGGTACTGGGGAGCCCGGGGAGAGGGGGTGGCCCTGGGACTGCAGATGCAGTGGTCAAGGGTGGCCCCTCTGGGGTAGAAGTGTCCTTAGGCCCAGCAAGGGGTGGGTCATCGAGGGCAGAGATGGCTGACGAGATGCTCTCCTGTAGGTCCCGGTTCTTGGCCACAGAGTCTTCCTCATCCGAGGAGAAAGAGGGCAGCGTCTCAAGGTTCCGCTTCAGCTCCTCGTCCAGCCGCTTGCAGGGCGAAGGGCAGCCCAGCCCCAGCCCCTCACTCTCCGCAGCCTCCAGCGCACCCCCCAGCCCGAAGGCGCCAGCAGGTGGCGGGTGTGGCACAGTGGGTGCAGCGGGCGGCTGGGGCTGCAGGCCTCGGGCTGGCACAGAAGGTGGCACACTCTTGGGGGGACTGAGCGGGGGTGTCAGGCCTGCTTGGTACAGTGGCGGGTGGCGCTTGCCTGACTTGAGGAAGTCCAGGAAGGAGGCCATGAAGCCTGACTTCATCTCCGGCTGCTTCTCCTCTACCTCTTTGATCTTGGCCTCGATCTTCTCCCGGGTCAGGCTGGAGTCCAGGCTGTTGTGGTCCACACCAGACATGGCATCGCCTGACGAGGCTCCCAGCCCTTCACCAGCCTTGGGCACAGACAACTTGATCTAGACACGGGGACAGTGGGAAGTCAGAGCCCAGGGGTCCTGGCCCCAGCCCCCTCACCTCAGAACCAGAAATCCAACTTTCCAGACTCAGCCTGCGGCGGGCAAGCACTGAGCCCTGAAGACCCTTCTCAAGCTTGGGACTGCAGTTCTTCCCTCCAAACACTCACTGATCTCTCCTTGCTACCAGCCAGCTCAGGTACCCACATCCTCTTCCCGTAAGAACAGGCTGTAGGATGCTGGACTGCTCATCCTTCACCGTCAAGAACCCAAGCCCCAATCGCCCATTTCTGGTAGACCCCACGTCATTCTTGGATTTCACCACTGCTGCAACACTGGAATCACACTCCTCAGCCTGCCCTATGTCCCCAGTGCCTAGATCAACAACATGACCCCAACCCTTCCCTATCTCTCCGACTCACTCATCCCATCCTCAGCCCCCACAAGACTCAGTTCCCCTCACCTTCAGTGGCTTCAGTGGCTCCAGCCGGGTGCCCCCGCCCTCCTCGGCTTTTCTGCCCCTGCCACGGCCCCTGCCCCGGGGTTTCTTGGCCCCATCACTAGGTGTGGAGGCAGAGGCTGGCCCAGTGGTGGTGGGGACTTCCAGTGGGCGGATCCGGGGCCTTCCCCGGGGCCGGGGAGGACCGTCGCGCTTCGCCTTGGTGGGCTTGCGGCCTCGGCGCCGGGGGCCATCAGGGCCTGGGTTAGGTGGGCAGAAGTCGATGTCACCCAGGGGTGACAGGGCTGGCCGGGAGCGACAGCTGGAAACCAGGTCAGGCAGGCGCCGGGGATTGAGGCGAATGTCCGCAGGCACGTCGGCCTTGTCCTCGTCGGCCTCAAACTCATACTCCTGGGCGTACAGCTTCTTGGGTGTCTGGAAGGGTGGGTCGCGGCGTCGCAGCAGGTGGAAGGAGGACGTCTTGAGCAGCTTCTTTGGCTTGGTTGAGCAGAAGATGGGCGAGGTGAGGCCACCCTTGGGCTCCGAGGCAGGTGGTGGAGGCGGTGGAGGGGGAGGCGGGGGTGGGGGTGGCGCCTGGTGTGGCCCACTCTGGATCAGGCCCAGCGGCTCAGCGTTGACCGTGGAGGGCAGCTCCGGTGGCTTGTTGGGGTCCAGGCCCAGGCCCGGCGTCTCAGGCCCAGCTCCAGATGCCCGACCAGGGCAGTAGGGCCCATAGGGGTCATAGGCAGGGGGGCCTGGAGGTGGGCCAGCTCCAGCCTTGGGATCACCCTCGTCCTCTGGCTGCCCAGCCTTGCCATAGTCATCTGCCGCCCCTCCGCCAAACATCTCCTCCATGGTGGGGAAGAAGCTGCGCTCCTCGTCCTGGAGCAAGGAGTCAGGGAAGCAGATGGAGGTGAGCGGTACGAAGCGTGGGGCCTTGGTGCCTTGTGGGCTGGGGCTTCGGTAGGCACCCGCAGGATCCTTGCCCTCGGAGTTAGGTGGGCCCACGCCGGTGTCACCAGGCCCTGGGGGCAGTGGCTCCAGAGCCCCAAGCAATTCTTGCATGGCACCTGGAGGTTCTAGGCTTTCCTCTGGTCGGAGACGGGGGCTGGGGGCTGCAGGCTCCAGGCCATGGCTGCGGAGGTGGGCCTCGAGCTGGAGGGGCATGGGTGGTGGAGGCGGGGGCGGTGGCGGCTGGGGTGCCCCATCACGGGTGGTTGGCTCAAGAAGGTGGACACCGACTTTGGGGGCGCTAGGAGAGGGGCTAGGGGCATGGCTGAGGACAGAAGGGAGCAACTGTGGTGGAGGTGGAGGCAGCACCAGGGGGAGGTCAGGGCCTCCAGCCTCCAGAAGGAGGCCATGGGGGTTGGGCTGGGCGGGCTGGGCAGTAGGAGGTGGGGGTGGTGGACTTTTCTGCAAGAAGGCCCCCAGCTCCTTGGCACCTGCCCCATAGTGGACAACTGAGGTGGCCAGTCCCTCAGGGGTCTCGCCAGCCCGTTCTGGCCCTTTCTTCTTCTCTTTCAGCCTCCCCAGGCCCAACTCCAGGGCTGCCGTGGCACCTTCATCCAGGCTGGCACTGGTTCGAATAACACTCTGCAAGTGGTACCTCTGGGGGTCTTCCTTGGCCAACTCATAGGGTGTGCCTGGCGTTCCCCCGGCCCCGCCACTACCCCCAAGTCCCTTGGAGGCATCTGCTGCCCCATCCTCGCCCACTAAGCCATCTGCCCCCGAGGTCCGAGGTGGGCTGGGTGCCTGCAGGAGGTGCTGGATAAGGAATTCCTCATCCTCAGTGCGCTCAGCTGGAGGCCCACCAGGGCCTGCCAGCAGCTCAGAGCCATCGCCCTTGCCCTTGTAGCCACCTGCTCCAGCTGCATAGTTACCAGCTCCTGGGGGCGCCAGGAACGGGGCAGAGGCCAAGACTGAGCTCAGGTATTTGCCAGGGGCTCCTGGAGAGCCGACTCCAGGCGGGCGGCCAGTAGCTGGCGGTGACTGAAGAGGACGGATGATGTGGGACGGGCTGGCCTCCCCACCACCTCCCAGGGAGCCGGGTCCCCAGCCACCTCCATGGCCTGAGAGTGCCGGGGAATGGCCAGTACTGTAGCTGAGCGAGGGGCTAGCTGTGGGCAGCCCTTGGGAGTGGGCAGCTGGGCCTGGGTAAGGCTCTCCCTGCACCCCATAGAGCTGCCCCTGCAGCTGATCTGGAGAGTAGCTCTGACATGTGGCTAGACCAGGAGGTGGTGGGCCACCAGGAGGCTGTGGGGGACCTCCTGAGTAGCTGGGTCCTTTGCTCAAGTCCTGTGCTTGACCCCCTCCAAACCCCTGCCCATAGGCCTGTGGTCCCAGGAGCCCTTGGGGCTGACCAGGAGAATAGGCCTGGCCCCCAGCCCCACCTGCCCCAGAGGTCTTCCCCGTGGCATAGGCTGCTGCCGGACCACCCAGGCTCTGACACTTGGGTGTGGCAGTAGAGCGAGGTGGTGGGGGTCTGGTGGCACCCCCAGCAGCTGCTCCATAACCACCTTTGCCTGTCTTATAACCCGGCGACTGAATGATGGGGCGATAACCTCCACCACCACCTCCAGCCCCACCACCCCCAGCTGCCTCAGGGCCCGTGGCCCGACCTGACGTTCCAGCCGTGGCTCCACTGGGACCAGCCTTGCTGGGTTCACCAGAGCCCGGGGAGGGCTCCCCACCGCCCAAGGGGCTGCAGGCCAAGTTAGCCCGGTGGCCCATGGAGGGGTAGCTGCCCCCACAGCTCAGGTAGTGCTGGAGGGCATGGGCTGGTGGCGGAGGCGGTGGGGGCTGGGCACTGGCTGGCCGCTGGTAGTGCTTTATGACGGTGTCCTGGCGGGGCAGGGCCCGCTCAGGGGGTGGTGGGCCTGGGGCAGCACCCGAGAAGTTGTAGAGCTGGGGGGAGGACTGTTCGGCAGCAGCGGCAGCAGCGGAAGAAGAAGCCAGTAGATTGAACTGAGTGGGGAGGTGGCGGGGAGGTGGGGGTGGATCTGGGGGTCCAGGGCGGTAAGGGGGAGTCTGGGCCGGGCCAAGGCCAGCAGGCCCCAGAACGCCGCCTCCTGCCAGGCGCTCAAAGCCCAACGAGGAGGGTACCGTGGGTGCCTGTGAAGGCTTCAGGTGCAGCACATCATGAGGGGACAGGAGCCCATTAGCAGGAGGACTGAATGGGGGGTCCTGGAGGCTGAGGGACGAGGGTACTGGAAAGGGACGGCTGCCGAAGGAAGCTGGGTGCTGGTAGGCAGACAGGGCAGAGGAGGACGGAAAGGTGCTGGAAGCCGGTAGGGCACCCGAGATGAAGAGTTCCGTGGGGCCTGGTGTGTGCATGGCTAGGGATGATGGAGAAGACGGGAGGTCAGAGCAGACCACAAGCTAGCCCCACCCTAACCCTCCAGGGGCAGCACTGCGCTTACCTGTTTGCCAGGAAGGACTACGGAACTGGGAGAGGAGAGAGGAGGCAGAGGGGCCTGGCTGGGGGCCCCGGGACTCCAGGGCGGAAATGAGGTTCATGACGGAGGCGTCGGGCCCTGCTGAGCTTGCATGGTGGAGGCCAGTGTCGAAGAGTCCAGAGAGGCCTGGCCAGGGACAGGAGGGCAGAGTCAGGCAGGTGGGAGGCCAGGCGGGGTCAAAGAAGTCAAATAGCCAAACTAAGTGGTGTTAGGGAAATGGGTGGGGCAAGTCCAAAGAGGACAAAAAGGCAGAATGAAGTTGAGATGGCCAAAGGGAGGGAAAAAGAGAAAGTAAAGGAGGAACAGGTGCAATCCAAGCACGTGCAGAGAGCCCAGATGGGAAGCAATAGTTTTAAAAGAGTAGAAAAAAATCCCAATGTGAAGGAGACCAGGATGAAAGGGCAGAATCCTCAGTAAGGGGGTGCGGGCAGAAGATGTGGGCAATTCGAGTAAGGAAGGAGAGAATACAGACAACAGGAGTCACAGAAAGATCTAAAAAAAAAAAAGTGAAAAAGGGGTTAAGTCAAGGTAGCAGGATCCAGGGAAAAAACAGATGGGGAGGAAGAGCAGGAAGGAGCCCATCAGGAAGGTCAGAGGTCAAAGTGGACGCACAGTCTCTTTGCTGGTACATTTGGGGAAAGGGCGGAGGGGGGAGGCGATATGTCAGGATCAAAGCAAGAAAGCTAATCAGAACCGTGGGAGGCAAGGCCAAAGGGGAATATAAGCAGTGGGCAAAACTAAGTAAAAAGAGGGAGAGCCAAATAATTGGAGGCAATCAGGAAAGAGAATCAGGAAGAATTCAGAGGGCAAGGGAGCTAATGGGATGAACCCTAAGGGAGAGGGTTGGGGTAAGCTAGAGAGAGGCGGAAAAGCCTGGAAGAGAAGGTGGGATTTGGGGGCTGAAAAGACCCGGCCAATTGAGCAAAAGGGGCGGGACCAGAGAGACAGGGCAAACGAATCCGGCGTGAAATTAAGCAGCAACCAGCAGCCTCACACTCAACCAATCAGAGGAGAGCCAGCAAGGGGAGGGCCACGACACAGGGCACGGCCAATTAGGATGGGCGGAACTTTCAGCAGCCAACCAGCTGTCTCCGAGGGAGGGCCAGGCTAAGCCGGGCGGGATGGGGCCGTACCTGCCGGGTGGTGGTTGGTGGCATAGCTTTGCAGTGGGTGGGGGGCCGCATAGGCCTGGCGGTGTAAGATGTCCGTCTCGGGGTGCGAGGTCCTGGAGCTGCCATAGACCAAGCTGAGGAGAAGGGGGAAATGTCAGAACGTCCTCCCAAGCTGCCTTCTGAGAAGGGAGCTCAGGAAATCCCCGGGGAGTTTGGGGGAACCTTCCAGCTGATGAGGGGGTTATCCCAAGGAACCCTGGGCTCTAAAGGAAGAAGACAGGGAAACTGGGCTGCCAATTAAAGACCCACAAAAATGGCCCTCACTCTAGATCCTCAATAAATAAAGCTCAGATAGTCTCACATTTCCACAGGCAGGCACACAGAGACAAACAAGAGAAGAGAGTGCAAGTCGGAGGAAGCTTCCTGAGTTGAAAATATAAAAGGTGTATTCCTTCTATCAAGACCCCCTGCTACACACACATACACACACACACACACAAGTGTGAAGGTAACACAGACAGTGGAGCCAACTGCAGAGGTGCACATGGACAACTTCACTGGAATGGCATAGCCCCTGAACTTCATGGGGTTTTGCAAACCAAGTCGGGAGCGGAGGTAGATTGTTCTCAATAAGGCAGGAGTTGGGGGTGGGGAGGGGACAGGAACGGAGAAAGTACCAGGTACAAGTGTGAACACGAATACCGTCCATCCTCAGGGGTTAAGGTTCAAATGCATGGGCCCATGCAAAGCCAGGTATGTGGGCAAATGGGGAAGAAAAGGTTCAGACGGAGGAGTCACACACGAGAAATTCTGACACACTGGGAAACCCAGGTATGGGGAGGAAGGGTTCGGGACAGGTGAAGAGTGAGGGTACAACACTGAAAAGCAGCAGGAAAGGGAGTGATTCACAGGTGAACACACTGCCAGCCACGCACTCTCAGGACTCATGTTCCCACACACAAACATACACCCGGCAAACACTCTACTGTGCATGCAACGGCCCCCTATCTGCGGCCGAGACTCAAGAAGGCAAACACACTCATGGCCATCAACTAGGATTCTCTGCCTCTGGGGGTGGGGAGTTAAAGGGGGCGTGTCCCAAGTGCCAGACCCCCCCCCTACACACACAGAACCCTAGCTTAAGAAGGGGGCGGGGCCCCATGCCCACTCTGCGCGCGGAATTTCTTGGGGGGAGGGCCCGAGTGGTTCAGCCTCACTCAATCCCGGAACAATAGGACCTAGGAGGGGGTGCGTGACCCCCAGGTCTGCGTTTTAATTCTCCTTTCCTTCCACCTTTGCAAGAGCAGAGCCAGGGGCGCCAGGGGGGGAGGGGTCAGCAAGCTGGGAATCCAAGGATGGGGGGAAGCCCAGGCCTTGCTTCGCCAGTCCCTCCCACCTTCTGAAGGCCTTCCCATCTGAAATTGTTTTGCACCCCTATTTTCCCGCTGCATTTCTCCCTTTGCAAGCCAGAGCTGGCTTTAGCGGAGTTTGCAATTTGCAAACTGGGGCGGCGGCGTTGTTACAAACCGAAGAAGGCCGCTCCCTCGCAAGCCAGAGGGGAGTTTGCAATGCACGCGTCGCCGGGCGGGCCTGGCCGGGCCGGCCCCCACCCCTTGGCCCCTTTCTCCAGGCCACCCTCAGCTCCTTACCTAGCTTTCGCTGACCTCTCGTAACTCCATCCGGCCCCGGCGCCGAGCGGGTCCCCGAAGCCGGCGCTGGGGTAGTTCCTGTCCATGAATTGGCCGCGGTGGAAATTGGGGGGAGGGGGAGGGAGGGGGAAAGGAGGGGGCGCGCGCGCGCTCTCCTCCGCCGCCGCTCCCTCCGCTGCTTTTTTTTTCCCCCTTTTCTCTCGCTCTCTTTTTTTCTTTGCAGCCGCCGAAGGCCCGGGAAGGCCCCGGGCGGGGGAGGGAGGGGGCAGGGACCCAGGGGCGGGCAAGGGAGAGGGTGCAGCCGCTCAGCCAAGAAGGGGGGAAGGGGGGTTCCCCCTGGAGGAGGGAAAGGGGGGGAGGGACCCCGCTGTCTCCGCCTTTGCCCCGGCGCTTGCAAGAGAGAAGAGGGGGAGCACGCTCGGGAGGGGGCGTCCCGGGCGGCCCCAGGGTGGGTGCAGGCGCTGGGTGCTCGCTCTCTCGCCGCCGCCGCCGCCGCCTCCTCCTCCTCTGCGCTCACGGTGCAGCCATCTTTGCACAAGGCGGCTGGGGGAGGGGGGAGGGGAAGGGGGGCGGGCGGCGGGGTGTCTGGCTGCGCTCCGCTTCCTCCCACAATCCCGTGCAAATGCAAAAAAAAAAGAGAGAGAGAGAGAGGGAGAGACTGAGCGACTGAGCGCTAGCAGAGCCTGGGGGTGTAGGGCACAGCGTTTGTACAGAAAATCAGCTCCACCGCGCGCAGATGCGCCCGGGAACGCGGTTCAGTTCATGAGATTTTTATTTTTTATTGTTTCATCCTTTTAAAATTTCCTTTCCAAAGGGTTTTTATCCAGGGGAACAGTTCAAGTCCGGTTTCCCGATACAACACGAGCCTGTCCCCGCCGACCACACTTTTAAATATATCCCCCTACCCTTTCTCTGGATTACGAGGCGTCCCTGTGCGCGCACCGAGTCTACCTTAAGACTCGAGGGTGCACGGGCGGGGCTCTCCGCGTGTGCGTGCCCTGTGGCATCCGAGGGAGAAGGTTGATACACACGCAAGACCACACACCCGGCCTGTCGGACTGGGTCTGAGTTTCCACGCGCGCTTGCCTACACCGAGGGCGGGACTGGTCGACTGCCCCAAGTCGGGAGAGCCTGGGGGCACGCAAGGGGCAAGGTCCTTGACTCCGCAACACGTCGGCCGGGGACGTGCGTGTATCCGTAAGCGGCGGAAACACGTGTGACGGGATAGGCCTCGGGTCGAACGACCCCTAATCCCTCCGACCCCCAAGCTCAACTCCACAATCTAAGAGGCCTGGGGACTTCCGGAATCCGGTGTGAATCAGGGGCACAACTCGGGCAGCAGGGACTCTGTAGCAGATCTTCAGAGAGGCCTCCGGAGGCTACAAGGGGAGGGGCATGGAGGAGAGTCAAGGATCCGGCTGTCCCCACCCCACACCCCCGCAACCGAGACCACACCGATCCGCCCTTGGCTTCTCAGCCAATCCCTGACCCTCTGGGCATAAGCCCCACCCCCTGATATTGCTACTCTCTCACAACGCTGGGCCACGCCCCTACAGACAATTGCATGCAGCCCCACCCCCGCACTCCAAGCCCTGCCCCCGGTGATAAGCCCCAAATTCCAAGTCCCGCCCCTAGACCTACGCCCCTCCTCCGACAGTGCCCTCCCCCTCATCGCCCCGCCCCTTGATAGAAGCCCTCCCAGTACCTTGAGTACGGGGGTGGAGGTGCGTCGTGCACACCAGAGGCTGCTAGCGCCTGCTCGTAGGTGGGGAGGCCTGGGGGTAGGAGTGGAGGTGCAGGTAGGGGCGTTGGAGGGCTCAGAGGGCTGAGGAGTCCGGCCCTGGGGACAGAAAAGGTGCAGTTAGCAGGAGGAACCTACAGGATAGAGAGGAAACAGACTAGGAAACACAGGGGGACGAAGGATTGACCAGAGGAAAGGAGGGTCACCTTCAGCCTATCCCTACATGCAGAAAAGCTCCTGAACAGGTGTACATGGACAAGCAGACACAAATCCAAAACTACAGATGCAGGCTGTCATTCAGACACTGAAACACACCAGATACAGGCAGAGTAATAGAGAAACTGCCTGCAGAGAGGTAGGTAAGTAGACACACACAGAAACAGAACTCAGCAGATCCAGAGAGACACTGGATCACAAATTTCCCAGATAACTCATCCTAAACACCCCCCAAAACCCAGTATACTTCTACAACTTAGGACACTTAGATATCCTCTGAGACCCTGCTAGTGAGAAAGACACACCTAGACAACTTACAGCACACACAACACATGCTGCACCCTGTCACCATGGAAACTGACATGCCATAGACAACCATGGCTCACAAGCTGCACAAAAACAGTCTCATCACGTACAATATTGGAGTGATAATCTCACAGAAACCTGGTACCCAAAGATAGGCAGGCAGCAAATGTTGACAGAACTCCTACTACTAGCCTGACAGCTGCCCGAACTAGACCCGAGCCAGCTGACAGACATGTTCTCCATGTGCCTGTCTCTACGTTTCTATTATCAGTGCCATCCTGCCCCCAACTTCTTAGGTCAAATCTCTCTCTGTCCCCTGTTCTCTTCCCCTGGCCCCTCCCTCCTGAAGCCCCCTTACTCTTGGGAAGAAGATTGCTGACTTTGGCTCCTGCCCTGGCTCTGTCGGTAATGCAGATACCAAAAGACTCCCAGGCCAGCCAAGACAATTATCAGGATGCCGGAGGTCAGCCCCACCGCCAGGCCTGCTATGTCCACTCGTCCATGTCCTGTGGATAGAGGGAGCCACTGCTTCAGAGACTGCTGACCACTCCAATATCCAAATCGCCCCACCCCTACTTCACAGGTTGTGAACACCCTGTGAGCTCAAATGCATAAAAGCCTGTGATAACTTCATCTGGGATTTAAAAAAGGGGAATTAAATCCCTATGACAACATAGACCCTGCTTGGATATGGGTTATCCTGGTCCCCACAACCTCCCATATGATCCATCTGTTCAGTGAGCAGTTGACACATTGAAGATAGGGTACAGAGCTCAGGTGGCTTTAAGAGGCCCCTACACTGAGCATTGCCATATTTAGCCAATAATAATATAGGACACCCAGTTAAATGTGAAATTTAGATACACAACAGATAAGTTTCAGTATAAGACTACCCAATGGGCTGGGGTGTAGCTCAGTGGTAGAGCACGTTCAAGACCCTTGGTTCCATCCCCAGCACTACATAAAAAGGAATAAAATAAAGTTATTGTGTCCAACTACAACTAAAAAATAAATATTAAAAAAAAAGAATATCCAGGGGCTGGGGATGTGGCTCAAGTGGTAGCGCCTGAGGCACTGGGTGCAATTCTCAGCACCACATAAAAAATAAAATAAAGATATTGTGTCCACCTAAAACTAAAAAACAATTTAAAAAAAAAAGAATATCCAATGCAGTATTTAGGATACACTTATACTTTTAAAACTATTCATTGTATATCTTAAGTTTAAATTTAACTGTTGCAGGAAGCACGGGAGTCAGGGGGAGGTGGGGTTCCTATATTTTATCTGGCAATTCTGCCTGCTCTGGAATGCAACCCCTTCTACCAACCAGGCCACCGAGAAGTAAGGCCTCAACTCTAAAGGAAGAACAAAATCTACAGGAAGGTTTCCGAGTTTACCAGACAAGCTAGGAAGCGTTCACTTCATAGAGAAATTTAGGGAACACTTCCTAATAATTATGTGTCCAAAACTCACATGGACCTGTTGCTAATCTGAGGGAGCACAGGGAGACCTCTTTTGTGAGGCTTTGCTGGCACTTACTTCTGGGGGCAGTTTTATTGACAGTGGGGGCTGGAGGGGCTTCCTTCAAACTAAATCACTGGGACTTTTTGACTTCCTTAAGAAAACCCTGCACTGAGAAGGCAGGTCCTTCCAATTCAAGCAGGTTTCAGGTAGATTCAAGGAACCACTAGACCTCCCCAGTACAGTAGCAAAGGAGTTACCTCCCCTAGCAACCAGGCTCCAATGTGAGGACTCCAGCCCAGGCCTAGGGCCTGTTGCTAAGGTGCATTCACCTTAGCAACCAGGCCACCAGGGGGTGGGGCATCTGGTACCCAGAGGGGGATCCTCCAGTGGGCAGGAAGCCTTGGGTCCTCCAGCTAGGCGCAGTTGCTAGGGAGAAGGCCGCCTTAGCAACCAGGCCACTGAAGCTGGGCTGGGGTTGTGGGGGAGGGGAAGCCAGCCAGGTAGTGCTTCAGGCTTCCTCAGTCTGGCCTGACCAGGCCCCGTTGCTAAGGAGCAGCCCCCCTTAGCAACAGCTGCAGCCAAGATGGGGCCTCAGAACTCAGAAAAGGGGCCGGGGGTGGGTAAACTGGACAGGTAAGGATGGCCAAGCCTCCTGCTCTGCCCATGTTGCTAAGGAGCAGCCCCCCCTAGTAACCAGCAAACCCCAAAGGGGCTGGGGCTCAGTGCACTTGCCCCTCTAATGAGCTCCAGGGCTAAGCTCTTCCCTCCATGGCATGTTCCCTTTCCTGGAGACATGGGGCCTCCCCTGAAAGCTAATAGGGTATGTGTGGTGAGTCTCAGACAGGGGCTACAGTGTCAAGGGAGGGGTCTCCTTAATAAGGGTGAGGGCAGCTAATTCTTTTGCCTAATTTCCCATTACTTTGGCTTCCATGGGAAGGGGCTGCCTGGAACAAAAGGTTTCAGCCGGAACTCACCTCCTTTGCCATTGTAGATGTAACTCTCCCAAAAGCGGTCCTTGAGGGGTAGGGGTGGAGAAGAAGGAGGGAAGACAGCAAATCAAGTGGGGGATCCACAACACCCCAAAACTAGTCCACCTTGCTAAGACCCGCAGGAGGAGGAAGTTGAGGGCCAGGACCTCCCACCTCCACCATGGAGAAGACAAAGGGCCCCAAACTCCAGTCCCCTTCACCCCCAGCCCTCACCGTCAGAGTATTGTCCTCAAAGTACTCCCTGGCCTCTTCCCAGGAACACTTTTCCTCATTACACTCCCGCTCCAGGTTAGCTGGTGTGAACAGCTCAAAGTCCCAGTGATTGGCTCTTGGAATCCGCCTGTGGCTACCCAGGAAACTCTGGGCCTCTGTGGAATCCAAGAAGAAGTCTGGTCCTAAAGAAGAGCATAGGGCCCAGTGGTAGGGTGCGGCCGTGCACATGTGAGGCACTGAGTTTGAGCCCCAGAGAAGAAGGAGGGAAGAAACAAGAAAGAAAAAGAAAAATAGAGAGTCCCTAGAGCTGCAGACATAAGATGAGGTCTTCTGGGAGAAGGGGCTGGGAAGGGGCTTTGACGCCCGGGTTTGAGGTAAGACGGGCTGGTTTTCCATTCTGGGGCAAGGAAGAGTGGACCAGCAGCAGGGTTCCTGGGTCCGGCCTCGGCACACAGCTTCTTCCCCCAGTACTCACTTTGGTCTTGCTTTCCATTGGGTGAGTTATCCAGGCAGGTTGTCAATCCCATACAGAGCAGCAGCAGAGAAGGGTGGCCCTTCATATTTTGTGGACACTTGGAACAAAGTACAGTATAGATGACAGGTGCCTCAGTCCCTGGGGAATGAGGCAGGATTTCTCTTCCTGGACTCGTCATGCATGAAAGTAAGAACTGGCACTTAGCTAGCCCGCATTCTGCGGACCTGTATCAACTCATTTTAATTCTCAAAGCAGTCCTATTATTATCCCATTTTATAGATGAGCAAACCAAGGCCCAGAGAGGTAAAATAACACCCATAGTCATACAGTTTGCAAATGTCAGAGCCAGTATTTGGAGGAAGGCCGAGTTCCTCTAGAGATAAGCACAGGAGTGCTTGTCCTCCACTGTGTCCGCAGCACCCAACTGGTTTTGGCACCTAGTAGGTGCTCATAAACAGGTCCGGTGGTGATCAGTTCCGTCTTTCTTCGCAATTTCCACCTACACTTTCCTTTGCCCATTGCCACATCCACTCACAGAGATCAAAGACTACAGGAGTGGAAGGGTTCTGTATTTTGGAGTTAGAGGGCATGAGAAAACAGGGGCTCTGGACTCCTGGGTCTGGGGGTCCCAAACTTCTGGGCCTCAAAGTGGTGGAGAGCAAGAAAACCAGGGTCTTCAAACCAGGTTCTGCCTCTAGGAATATTCACTTACCTGCCCAGACCTGTGAGCACTGCCCCTCCTCCTTAATCGGGATCTCTTCAGCCAGCTGTAGCCAGAGGTGAAAAGGGGTAGGGGAGAGGGGCGGGGGGAGGGAGAAGGGGTACTTGGTTCCCGGTAACCAGACTCGGTTTCTAGCAGAGAGGCGGGGCTTGTGATTACCTGCCCTGGGCGGGACTCAGGTTAGGGACAAAGTATTTAAAGGGACCTTAGGACAAAGGGCCTAAGGGCCAGAGCTCCTTAGAGACCTCCCCAATACCCTTGGGCATTTAGGGGACTGGGTTTGCATCGACTCCTCCCACACCCCCACCCCCACTCCCGACCCCTTAGGGGTCGGCTAGCCGGTGGGAACCTGCCTGGCTGAGCTAGGGAAATAAATGTTTGGTTCTCCAGATACCTAGAATTGACAGAAACGATATGTCTTGGTCCCTGGTATAGTCGGGCGATACCGCAATAAATCACTATTTTCTGAGGATGACTTCAATGGCTTTGACTTACGATGTCTTTATTGCTATATCTATAAAATGGGAACAGAGGTGTTCTCACTTCTCTACCTGTTAAGCTATAGCATGAAAAATAAATACTATATTTGGGGATGTAGGCATCCCAATCTCAAGGAGAGGTGGTTAGTCCTTGAAATCTGGCTTGGAGAGTTTCAAAAGCATTGGAATTAAAATAGGAAATCGTCCGCTCTAGGAAATGCCTAGTATATATAAAGCGTTCGCCATAGTCGCGCCAGTTTCACTAACCGGAACCTTCGAGTTGTCTCTCAGGTTTCCGGAGGGAGGAAGAGAAAAAAGAAAGGACTTACCCAGCTAGTAGAGGCACCCCCGTCGCTAGGGGCACCTTTACTTCCGGTATCTGCGGCCGGGCGGAAGTAGGTGGAACAGAGTGAGAAAACAGCACTTCTTTCCGGTGTAGGGGCACAGTCGGAGCGACTCGACGACTCGGCGTCGATTGTGAGGTGAGTTCTAGGAGTTGGAGGGATAATGTTGCTGCGGTCCTTCTCGGACTATCTCCCTGGGTTTCTAAGGGAGACAGGGGCAATATTTCGAATTCTCGATTCGCTGTCATAACTCGAGCTCTCCCGACGATCCAAGCTGGAGGCTGAACTACATCTTCCAGCATCCTCTGGAAGTAGCCAGCTCTCATTCGGGCAGTTTGGCGGTTGTTGGCGATGGGTCGGAGGTCCCAGTGGAAGGAGGAGCTGGGATTCCCGGGGCTCTGAGAAGTGGGAGTCGAGGAAGGAGGCCTCACTAGGGTGAGGAGGGCGAGCGGGCAGTAGTGGATTGTGCAGTCCACCTGCGGTTGCCTTCTCTGTACCCCTGTGACAGTCTCTTCCCTCTCGAGGTTGGTGTAGGGGTTAACTTTTTCTTTTGTGGAGCTTTGGGATCAGACAGTCCTTGGTTTGCATCCTAACTGTGCTGTCGATTCGGTGTGAATTTGGACCTTGAAGGATCGGTATTAATATTTTGTTATGAGAATGTTCAAGATCCCCCCGCCCCAATACTGAATCCACGGGCGCTCTTCTGCCGAACTAGTCTCCCAGACCTTTTTTTTTTTTTTTTTTTTTTTTTTCATTTTGTTTTTGCGGTGCTCTACCACTGAGCCACACCCCTAGCCCTTTTACTGTTTATTTTGAGACAGTAAAATTGTGGAAAGTGGCCTTGAACTTGCGATTCTCCGACCTCAGCCTTTCCCGTAGCTGGGATTACAGTGTGGGCCACCTTGTCAGGCTTAAATCTCTCAAATGTAGAACAGCCAGCCCCCTCTTCGCTCCACCGTTTTGGTTTTTTTACCCCCTTGGTGTAACTGAAACAGTTATTCTGTTGGGTCATCTCACCATCAGAATTTGGGTTTTTTTTGTTTCATTTCTTTTTCTTTTTTATATTTTATTTTATTACTTTTATTATTATTTTGTACTGAGGACTGAAGCCAGGGATGCTCTACCGCTGAACTACATCACGTTTCATTTTGAAACAGGGTCTTACTAAGTTGCTGAGTCTGGCTTCCAACTTGCCATCCTTCTAGCTTCCCCAGTCGCTGTAATTACAGGGGTGCACCACATCGCCTGGCTCTTTCTTTTTTTAGTTGTAGTTGGACACAATACCTCTATTGCGTTTGTTTATTTTTATGTGATGCTGAGGATCGAACCCAGGACCCCCTCATGTGGGAGGCTACCATGCTCTACTGCTGAGCCACAACCCCAGTCCCGCACCTGGCTCTTTTTGCTTCTTTAGAGTTTCATTTCACTAGTTCCACCATCTAATCGTCAGCTAACTACAGTCTGTAGGGCCAACTCAAATCCAGCCAACCATCTGTTTTTTTTTTTTTTTTTTTAATCAGCTTTAGTGGAATAACATTAATGTAACACAGTTCACCCATTTAACGTGTACACAGTTCAGTGGTTTTTAGCATGTTCAGAGTTGTGCAACTGTCACCATTATCACTTTTATAATATTTTCATCATCCCCAAAAGAAATCTCATTCCACATTTTTTCCCAGTTCTTTCCACTCCACCCCCACCTCTGCCTTAGGCAGCTGCTAATCTCCATTCTATCTCTGTGGATTTCTCTAATCTGCATATTTCACTTAAATGCATACAATATGTGTTCTGTGGGTTTCTTTTACCTGGCATCTGTTTCAAGGTTCTCCAGTGTTGTAACATATAGCAGTACTTCATTCTTTTTATGGTTGAATAATATTTCACTGTAAAGGATAGACCACATTGTCTCCATCAGTTGACAGAGAGTTTCCTCTTTGGGGCTATTATGAATAATGATGCTGTCAGAATTTTTTGTGCAAGTTTTTATGTGGACATACATTTTCCCCTCTGTTAGAAGTGGGATTGCTGGGTAAATACTGACCGTTTAAGGGTTTGAGGAACTTGCAAAGTGGCTGCACCCCTTTTCATTCCCATGGTGATTTGTGAGGGTTCCAATTTCCATATTCTCACCAACACTAATTACTATCTGTCATTTTGGTCATGCTGTACTCATCCTAACGGGGTGTAAATTGGTATCTCAGTGTGGTTTTTATTGTAATTGCTTAATGACTAATGATATTAAAGTCTTTTCATGTGTGTTATTGGCCATTGTGATCTTCTTTGGAGAAATGTCTGTTCTAATCCTTTGTCCATTTTATTTTTTCTTTTAATATTTTTTAGGAGCTAGGGTTGCAGCTCAGTAGTAGCATGCTTGTGTAGCATGCGTGAGGCACTGGGTCCAATTCTCAGCACCACATACAAATAAATAAAAATAAATAAAAGGCCTATTAACAACTAAAAAATTGTTTTTAAATATATTTTAGTTGTAGATGGATATGATACCTATGTTTTATTAATTTTTATGTGGTGTTGAGGATGGAACCCAGTGCCTCACACAGGCTAGGCAAGTGTTCTACTGCTGAGTTACAAGCCCAGCCCCCTTTGCCCATTTTAAAACTGACTTGTCTTTTGTCTTTATACTTTCTTTTTTGGGCATGAAAGATTGAATTCAGGGGTGCTCTACCACTGAGAGCATCACCAGCCCTTTGTATTTTTTATTTTGAGACACTCTTGCTAAGTTCCCCAGCTGGCCTCAAATTTGTCATCCTGCCCCAGCCTCCAGAGTAGCTGGGATTTATAGGCGTGCACCAGAACACCTATTTGGTCTACAACATTCTTGGGAGAAAGTATATAGTATTTTTTAGGTTCTTGAAGGACTTCTGACCCCACCATTAAAGAGCCACTGGTTAGACATTCTTTTCAGGAAAAGGTGGTTAGGAGATAATCTGGGTAATTCAAACACCAGCTGGCCAAGCATGATGTTAAGAAATTAGTACCAGGGGCTGGGAATGTGGCTCAGGCGGTAGCGCGCTCGCCTGGCATGCGTGCGGCCCGGGTTCGATCCTCAGCACCACATACCAACAAAGATGTTGTGTCCGCCGAGAACTAAAAAATAAATATTAAAAATTCTCTCTCTCTCTCTCTCTCTCTCTCTCTCTCTCTCTCTCTCTCTCTCCTCTCTCACTCTCTCTTTAAAAAAAAAAAAAGAAATTAGTACCATGTTTGTATATTTTGGGCATATTGTTAAGAAGTTCTGTCTTAGCACCTTGCTGTTCACGGTGGCCAGTACAACAGCCACTAGGTCCTAAGAGACTGGAGCATTTTGATATGTAGCTACTTTGACCAGTGAGCTAAATTTTAGGGGCTGGGGTTGTGGCTCAGCGGTAGAGTGCTCGTCTAGCATGTGCGAGGCTCTGGGTTCAATCCTCAGCACCACATGAAAATAAAATAAAGGTATTGTGTCCAACTACAACTAAAACAAAATATTTAAAAACAAACAAAAAAACTCTTCAGAATCTAAACACCAATATTTGGTTCAATTATTGAAAAACTTTTAAGTATGGAACAATCAGGGTGTGGGAATCAATGTTTGCAATTCAATTTATGAAATCTAAATGTAGGTCATTTACTGAAACTGGGTGCAGTGGTACACACCTGTGATCCCAGTGGCTCAGAGTATGAGGCAGGAGAATCACAAGTTCAAAGCCAGCCTCAGCAACTTAGCAAGGTCCTAAGCAACTTAGCAAGACCCTGTCTCAAAATAAAAACTAAAAGCTAGGCACGATGGCGCAGGCCTGTAATCCCAGCTCAGGAGGCTGAGGCAGGAGGAGTTCAAAGCCAGCCTCAGCAAAAGCGGGGCGCTAAGTAACTCAGTGAGACCCTGTCTCTAAATAAAATACAAAAAAAGGCTGGGGATGTGGCTCAGTGGTGAGTGTCTCTGAATTCAATCCCTAGTACCAAAAATAATAATAAAAAATAAAAGTAAAAAAATAAATAATAAAAACGTTAGCGATGTGGCTCAGTGGTTAAGAGCTCCTGGGTTCAATCCCTGGTTACCACCCCCACCTCCTGCCCCCCCCCCCAAAAAAAAATAGTATCTCCAGTGAAAATTTAGCATCTGAATTAGTAGTGCTGAAAGAGTAGAATATACCCTGGATCTTGAAGACTGAGTCAAGGAAGAAATAGATTGGCCTTTATTTTTAGAATGGGACCTCCTGGTGGCCTGTACCTGGTTAAGAGGGCAGCCCCAGGGCTGAGATTGTGGCTCAGCAGTAGAACGCTCGCCTAGCACGTGCTGGGGGGACCTGGGTTCGATCCTCAGCACTATATAAAAATGAATGGAATAAAGGTATTGTGTCCAGCTATAGCTAAAAAATAAATATTAAAAAGGGGGGGGGGTTGGCAGCCCCAGAGCCTGGGGTTTGAATCCCAGCTCTGCCATTTCCCAGCTGGTGGCTTCTGTGTGCCTGTGGCCTCCCTGTAAAGTGGGGGCGATGCTACATAATAATTGATGTTATTGTGGGTCCTGCTCTTTTGGCTGTTTCCTCTGAAATGTTGGTGACAGCAGATGGCAGTAGTTCTGTTTTCTATTTTGAAATTGGCCTGACTGAGGAGACAAAAGAATGTAGGAGTGGAAACTCAGTTTCTGGAGTTTCCCCTAAATCCTGCCCTGCTGCCTGGCAGCCCCGTCTACCCTTGGCTAGGGAGTCTCTCCCTTTTTTATCTCAGGAACTTCAGAATCACGAAGGACTTCTAAGAGCTTCAGGTTATGTGAGTTGTGTCAACCAATATTTGCCATATCAGAAAATAAAATAAAATAGATACTTTTAAAAGTTGTTGGTGCTGGAGTGCATACCCTGTGTTGGGCATGGTGGCACACACCTGTAATCCCAGTGACTCAGGAGGCCCACATAGGAAGAGTACAGGTTTGCAGCCAGCCTCAGCAACTTAGTGAGGCCCTAAGCAATTCAGCAAGACCCTGTCTTAATAAAAAGGGCTTGGGGCTCGGGTTATGGCTCAGTGTCAGAGCACTTGCCTGGCATGTGTGAGGCCCTGGGTTTGATCCTCAGCACCACATAGATAGATAGATGGATGAATGTATTGTGTCCATCTACAACTTAAAAAAATGAAAAAATATAAAAAGGGTTGAAGATGTGGCTCAGTGGGTGTCTCTGATAAAATACTTGGTACCAAAAAAAAATGAACAGTTCAATGGGTTTTATTTATTTATTTATTTATTTATTTTTTGAAGAGAGTGAGAGAGGAGAGAGGAGAGAGAGAGAGAGAGAGAGAGAGAATTTTCAATATTTATTTTTTAGTTGGCGGACACAACATCCCCGTTGGTATGCGGTGCTGAGGATCGAACCCGGGCCGCACGCATGCCAGGTGAGCGTGCCACCGCCTGAGCCACATCCCCAGCCCCTCAATGGGTTTTAGTATATTGGCTGTATTGTATACCCCTATCTGTTTCTAGAACATTTACATCACCCCCAAAATAAACCCTGTGCCTACCAGCAGTCACTCTGCATTCCTCTCCTTACCCCCCAGCCTGTGGTGCCACTAATCCACCTTCTGTCTCTTTGACTTGGCTTATTCTGGATACTCCTTGTCAGTGAAATTGTACACTATATGACCTTTTGTGCCTGGTTTCTTTCCATTGGCATAAGAAAAGAACTTTTTTTACTCTGGAGGCTAAGGCAGAAAGATCACAAGTTCGAGGCCAACCTGGACAACTTAGCAAGTCTCCATCTGTAAATAAAAAATACAAGGGGCTGGGGAGGTGACTCAGTGATAGAGTACCCCTGGGTTCAATCCCCAATCCTGGGGGGAAGGAAGAAAAAAGACCTTTAAAACCCAAGACAGAATGCACATAGCACATTCAGTTAGCCACCGGAGCAACGACATTCTTACATAGCTCACAGCCTCCGGAAAACTCTGCTGTATAGGTGTGAGAGAATAAGGAGAATAAAGGTAAATAATGTTTAGTAATATGAAAAAGTAGTTTTGTGGATTCCCTGAAAATATCTTAGGGGCCTTGGGGTCCCTGAGCCTTACTTTGAGAACTACTGACCTAGGCAAATGGTTCCCCTTCTAAGGCTCGGGTGGCCCATTGGCAAAGTGGAGATGCTGATGGGACTGTTTGACGGGTGGTTGAGGTTAGATAATTGATGACAGCAGGGACTTGAAGGGTTGACACGTGTTCAGGGGTCAAGCCTGTCCCTGGTGTTCATTCTCATACCAACCATGAAAGTTAAAAAGGCTCCTCTCTCAGGTCCTCCTACTCATGGAGGGAACATTCCCCATCCACACGGAAACCTCTGTTCCTGGCCACATAACACCCAGCCAGCTCATCTCTGGGAAAGCAGGGTGCCCAGTGCCAAATACCACAGAGGGTCAAGGCAGTTGACAACTAAGAATAGAGCGGGGAATTTGTCCATGAGGTCAACACGACCTTCATGAGTGGCAGTTGGGGGGCTGGGGCGGAAGCCAGGGGGCTGGGCCTGGGGAGTGGGTGGCACATAAGCAAGGGGAGGTGGCAGGTGCTGGCCACTTACTGGGAGGCTTAGGGCCTGGGAAGTCAGAGGAGAGGCCTGGCTTGTATAGTCAGTTTTTCTATAACAAATATTTTAAAAACATGAACTTATTCCAATGCAGTTGGTATATTAGGAGCAATTTGAGCATAAAAAAATTCACATTTGCTTCCATGCATCCATGAGAAAGAGATTAGGTGGATTCAGAACACTACATACAGAGGAAACGAGTGTAGGAATACACAAAGCACACATAATGCGTTTTCCAGAAACATCTACCACTACCTCCGTTCCCTACATATGTTAGGAACCACATCCATCCACAGCTGTAATAGAACTTTCCATCAGGTTTCAGAGAACCCTCTTCCACCACCTCATAACAACTCATAGGATGTCCCCTTCGTTGCCTGTTTCCATGGAAAACCACATGCCTTTGTCAAGGTCAAGTGCCATGTTTTTTGGAGTGCTTATGGATTGATTAACCATTTCATGCCCGTAAAACCACTCACCTCTGTCTTTTTAGCCTCCTGTGTCTTTCAGCATCCTGGACAATTTACAAGTGCCGTGCCACACCCCATATCCTCTATGCACCCCATGATTTGCACTGCAAGTTTTGCATATTGCTGTGAAAGAACATGGCATTATAGTAGGACTGACTATTCCAGATGAGTCCCTTGTGGATTGGAGGCATTACAGTGTCTTCTTGTCTGTCCTGGATGCCACATTTTCCATAGTATAATTTACACCGACAGGGCACAGCTTGGGGGTGTTCACAGGAAATGCAGTGGTGGAGCCGCGAGGTCAGTGGAGCTGCGAGGTTGAGGTTGTTGGAGGCGAGTTAGCCTGTCAGTCTGCATGGAGAGTGATGGGCCAATTCATTTATTTATTTATGGTTCCGGGGATAGAACTCGGGGCCTCCCACCTGATGGGCAAGTCCTCTACTCCTGAGGCACACCAGCAACAAACGATCATCAAATGTTAAATGTACATGCCTTTTGAGCCTATGACTCCACTTTTAAGAATTTATCCTAAATGAGCTAGGCATGAGGCAGGAGGATCATAAATTTGAGGCCAGGCTTAGCAGTTTAGTGAAACCCTGCCTCAAAATTAAAAAAAAATAAAAAGGTCTGGGGATGTTACTCAGTGGTAAAGCATTCCTGAGTTCAATCCTTGGTACCACAAAGGTAAGTAGGTAGGTGGTAGATAGATGGATAGATAGAATTTATCCTAAATGTAACCTTGCATGCATCCTAGATGACATTAGATACAAGGCTATGTGTTGCAGATGCTCAAGTCTATCCACAGGTGTTAAATCAAGGGGGAGCATCATATTAGGACAACATGGTAGCCACAGTGCAGAACCAGAACATGCTTGATGGGCCCCTGGAGAGGAGCAGGGTCCCCCCCACCCCCAGTTAATTTCTTTCTAGAACAAATACAAGGAAGAAAAGAAAACAACCATATAGTCAGTGGCTTTTCAAAGTGAACACACCCATGCCACCTGCAGCCAAATCTAGAAAGAGAGCAAGCTTTCATAGGGCTGCCTGGAGGCCCCTCCCAGCCACTTCCGCTCCCCAAAGGAACCTAGTTTCTAAAGACAACATTACTTTTTTTTTGGTACTAGGGATTGAACCCAAGGGTGCTTTATCACTGAGTCGCATCCTCAGCCCTTTTAATTTTTTATTTTGAGGCAGGGTCTTACTAAGTTGCTTAGGGCCTCACCAAGTTGCTGAGGCTGGCACTGAACTCACGATCCTCCTGCCTTAGCCACTACATCCAGCCCATAATTACTTTTGTGAGTTGTTGAACTCCATATACATGGAATCATATAGTAAATTTTCTTTTGTGTCTGGCTTCTCTCACCCACATGGTATTTATGAGATTCAGCCTGACAGTAGGTTGTTTGCTGTCATTGCTGGGTGTTCCCATTATGTGATTGTGCCCCAGTTCCTTTAATCCATATGCTCAGGCATTTGAGTATTTTCTAGTTTATCAGCAGTTCCAAATAATGCACTCTAGGATGTGTCTTGTGGGAGACAGATGCTCTTCTGTAGGGAAGTAGGAGAGGCGTTGGTAGCTTGTAGGGTGGCATATGTTTGACATTAGTAGGCATTGACATTTCATTTTCAAAGTGGTTGTACCAGTCTGCTCTCCCCACAGCAGGGAAGTATTGCAGTATCATACCTCACATAGCTTCTGGAAAATTCCACTGTACTACTCTCAAGAGAATGAGAATGAAAAAGGCAAATAATGTCTTGATGCTATTATGATAAGAATTTTGCCTCTCAGACTCCCTAGGAATGTCTTGAGGGCCCACAGGGGTCTTAAGACCACACTTAGAGAACTACTGATCTGGAAGAAATTTTGTTTCTTCTTTTTCTTTTCTTTCTTTCTTTTTTGATACTTGGAATGGAATCCAGGGGCAGTTTATCACTGAGCTAACTGAGCCACATCCCCAATCCATCCTTTTTCCTCCCCTTATTTATTTTTGTTGTTGTAGATGGACAGCATGCCTTTGTTTATTTTTATGTTGTGCTAAGGATGGATCCTATTGCCCCAAACGTGCTAGGCAAGCCCTCTGCCACTGACCTATAGCCTTTCCACCCCTTTTGTTTTGTTTTGTTTGGGGGGTACCATGGATTGAATTCAGGGGTGCTCGACCTCTGAGCCACATCCCAGCTCTATTTTGTATTTTATTTAGAGGCAGGGTCTCACTGAGCTGCTTAGGGCCTTGCTAAATTGCTGAGGCTGGCTTTTAACTGGTGATCCTCCTGCCTCAGCCTCCCAAGTCACTCTAATTACAGGCATGTGCCTCTACACCTGCGTAGAAGAATATTTTGACTGAGAACCTAAGGATCATGTGAATAAAAATAAATTTTCTGTTTCCCCACTCCCGCAGTAGAGACTGAGCCCCAGGGGTGCTCTTCTACTGAACCACATCCCCAGTCCTTTTTAAAAAAATTTTTTTAGTTGTAGTTGGATACAATACCCTTACTTCATTAATTTATTTTTATGTGGTGCTGAGGATCGAACTCAGTACCTCGCACGTGCTAGGCAAGTACTCTACTGCTGAGCCACAATCTCCAGCCCCCCAGCCCTTTTTTTTCCAATATTTTTTTTTAGTTGTAGATGGACACAATACCTTATTTTGTTTATTTTTATTTTTTTGTGGTGCTGCTGCTGATCGAACCCTGTGCCTCACGCATGCTAGGCAAGTGCTCTGCCACTGAGCTACAACCCCAGCCCTTCCACGGCCCTTTTTATATTTTATTTTGAGACAGGGTCTCACTAAGTTGCTTAGAGCATCACTTAATTGCTGAGGCTGGCTTTGAACTTACAATCCTCTTGCCTCAGCCTCCTGAACTGTTGGAATTACAGGTATGTACCACCATACCTGGCTTGATTTTTAAATTTTGAGACAGGGTCTCACGACGTTGCTGAGACTGGCCTTGAACTTGTAGTCCTCCTGCCTCAGTGTTCAGAGTTTCTGGGATTACAGGTGTGTGCTGCTATATTCAGCTCCTATTCATATTTTTTGTTGCAGAGAAATAACAAGGTAATCACTAAAATATTTTTGAGCACATAGATATATAACTTTGGGTTAAAGTGAGTGACAGGGAAAGAAGTGGGATTAAAAATGCAAGTTGAGGGAGTTCATCTTTTAAAAAAAAAATGGGTTAGGGGTGGCGGAATGCTGGGTTTGTGGCTCAGTGGTAGAGTGCTCGCCATGAGGCACTGGGTTCACTCCTCAGCACCACATAGCAATAAAGATACTGTGTTCACCTAAGACTAAAAAATGGGTTCCCTGCCTCACACTATATTAAAAATTAACTGAAAACAGAACAGAAACCTAAGTGTAAAAGCTAAGTCTACAAACTCCTGGAAGAACATAAAGGAATAAACTGCATAATCTTGGCTCATGCAACATCTTCTTAGATACACCACCAAAAACATAAGCAACAAATAAAAAATTAGGTAGTTGTTCTTCATAAAAATTAAAAACTTGCCAGGCACAGTGGCACATGCTTGTAATTCCAGTGACTCTAGAGACTGAGGCAAGAGGATTGCAAATTCAAAGTCAAACTGAGCAACTTAGAACTTGTCTCAGAATTAAAAAAGCCGGGGCTGCTGGGAGTATAGCTTGAGGGTAGGGTGCCTTTCTGGGTTCCATCTCCAGTATAGTTAAAAAAAAAAAAGTTTTTGTCACACACCATCAAGAAACTGAAAAAGCAGGGCCTGTGTTGTGGCTCAGTGGTAAAGCACTTGCCTCACATGTGTGAGGCACTGAGTTCGATCCTCAGCACCACATAAAAATAAATAAAGGTACTGTGTGTTCATCTACAACTGAAAAATATTAAAAAAAAGAAACTGAAAAAACAACATAATAGAGAAAATATTTGTAAATCAGAGCTGACAAAGGACTTATATTCAGCATGTATGTCAAGAAATCTTATAATTCAGCAATAAAAAAGGCAAGTAGCCTGATATAAAAATGGACAAAGGATTTGAATAGACATTTCTTTATATGTAGCCCGTCATCACTGAGCACGTGAAGAGGTGCTCAGCACCAAGTCTCCTCAGGCAGAGCCCCACTCCGACCTGCTCTCAGACCCATCATCCTCCATCCATTCATCACTGGCTAGTGGACTGGTGGACAGTAATGGGGCCAAGCGCTGAGACTAGTGCCTTGGCCACAATTGAGTCCATAAAGATGGGAGTGGGAGGCAGGTGGAGTGGGCTTATGGAGCCACAGGGGCTTACCAGCGATGGGCCCCTTACCTACTTAGACTGAAGTGAAGTCTACCTTGGTGTCTGTCTTTATTTTTTATTTTGAGACAGGTTGCCACTCAGTTGCTGAGGCTGAGGCTGGCCTTCAGCTTGCGATCCTCCTGCCTCAGCCTTCCAAGTAGCTGGGTTCCAAGTGTATGCACTGCACCCAGTTGATGTCTTTTTTAAAAATGTGAATGGCACAGCTAGGCCACCTGGTCTGCACCTCTTCCCACCTCCAAACAAATAATTCTTTTGTCATTAAAGGTTATGTTAGGGTGAGTTCAGGTGAGTGTGGGTGGGCTTCCTGGAGGAGGCACCGTGACCGTATGTACCAGCTTTCCCATCCAAGGGGGAGATCAGCTCTGAGGGCCACAAAGGCGGCCTGAGTGTGAGCAGCATCCAGTCAGCACAGCCTTACTACTGTCACTTCCTCCCCAGGATGACACGGCATGGCAAGAACTGCACGGCGGGGGCCGTCTACACCTACCATGAGAAGAAGAAGGACACAGGTACTGAGCTGGGGGCCTGTCACCTTCTCAGTCTGCGCCCCTGATTTTGCCACTGAGCATCCTGCGAGCGCCCTTCCCCCCACACCAGGCACTTGATGGTCATGACGACCTGAGTGACAGCCTCCCTGGCCCAGTGTCCCTGGAGGCACTCACAGGATTTATGCATTCCTCCCAATCTTCGGTTGTGAGAGGCCGCACCTGTTATGGCCTGTCCAAGGGGGTTGGACGCAGCAGTGCAGGCACTGGGTCACGGCACAGCATGGGACTCAGCACAAGCTGTCAGCCATGGGGCCTGTTTCGCCTCTGGGAACCAGCACTTTCCCTCAGGCTGTGCAGCCGCAGCCTGATGCTGACATCAGCTCTTGACCACCTTTCAGCCCAGGATGGAGGTGCCGGGCCTGTTTGGCTCACTCCTGCCTGCCCCAGGCTCTCTGGTGGCGCTCTCTCCTCTGGCACTGGGGAGGCGCATGTCTCTTGTCTCTGCCTCTCCATCACTGTCCAAATCTATCCCCAGCGGCGTCGGGCTATGGGACGCAGAACATTCGACTGAGCCGGGACGCTGTGAAGGACTTTGACTGCTGCTGCCTGTCTCTGCAGCCCTGCCATGATCCTGTGGTGACGTGAGCTGGGGACAAGGGTGGGAGGGTAAGGGAACCAGGCAGAGGGGGCTTCACGCATGGGTCTAGCTGCCCACACGGCCAGGGCGCCCTGGGCGAGCCCCACAGCCTCTCAGCGCCCCAGTGTCCTCATGTGAGGCGTGGGCTGATCCTGGTCCTGTTTCATGTATTTATGACCTTGACCACTGCCTGGCCACGAGGAGGGCTCTGGTACAGGCAGCAAGGCAGTGGTTTCAGCAAGGCAACAGGTTCTGACAAAGATAAAGAGAGCCGATCGTGGCTCAGGGTTCCAAGGCCACCTTTAGGTTCAGTTATTCCCTAAAGGAACTAACAGAACTCATCAAACCTGTCAGATCCACAGTGACAGTTCGTTAGGGTGAAAGGCGGCAGACTACCACAAGCAATAGGAATAGGCACCTGGGGTGTCCAGACAGAGCTTGCGCGCATCCTGTGCAAGTCGGGTGGCCAATGCTAATCCTCCTGTGAGCTGTGTGTGATGACACTTGGGGCATCACCAACCAAGGAAGCTCCCCTGGCCTTGGTGTCCAGGGTTTTGATTGCAGTTGGTTGCACAGACATGGCTGATGGCCAGCTGGCAGACCTTGGCCTCCAGCCACTCTGAAGGTCAAGATGACACCCCATGGCCCACGGTCCCCAGATAAATAGAGACACCCTTATCAGGTAGGACATTATAGGAGCTTAGAGAAGCTCCCAGGAGCCTGTCAAAGACCAGTCCTTTCTTTGGAATTCAGAAGGTCTGGGCAGCCCAGGCCTGCCGGGTTCACCCTCGATGGCACAAGACTTTCCCCTCCAAGCTACAGATGCTCCAAAGCCACGAGAATCAGTAGCGTGGACTAGTGTAAGAATTTACCTCAGAAGTGGGGCACAACCATAATCCCAGCGCTTACAGAGGCTGAGGAAGGAGGATCACAAGTTCAAGGCCAGCCTGGGAAAATTAACAAGACCCCTTCTCAAAATAAAAATAAAAAGGACTGGGGACATATCTCAGTGCTCGAAGCCCTAAGGCCAATCCCCAGTACCATTAAAAAAAAAAAAAAAAAAGGAGAATTTATCTCAGAGAACTGAACTGAGCCAAATACTGTACTGTAGGACCAACAGGGCAGGGAATTAATGTTGGATGGGTGCTTATTGGGCCTTGGCCATATGACTGGGCCAGGTCCCTGGACTCTCATCCTCCCTCTCTCTGCAGCCCAGATGGCTACCTGTATGAGCGGGAGGCGATCCTGGAGTACATTCTGCACCAGAAGAAGGAGATCGCCAGGCAAATGAAGGTGTTGGGGATGGGGAGAAAGGGAAACAGGTGGGTGGGTGATATTGACTCTGGGCTCATGGCAGAGCCACTCTGGGCCTTCTGGTCTCAGTTCCTTCCCCCAGGGCCACTGCCTGTGCTGTCCTGCTGCTCAGTATGCTATGCCCCTCCCCCTCCTGGTGAAAACTTCCCGCTCTCCGGATTTAAATCCCAGACACAGCTGACTCTAACCTTCCCCTGGTCCCCGGCCTTCTGGGTCTGACCTGGTCACCTCTTCTTTAGTTATAGCTGCAGTTTACATGTGCTTTCTCGTGTGTGCTGATGTCCCCCACTAGACTCAGGCTCCAGGGGTAAAGAGCAAGTTTGTCCCCATTGAGGCTGTGGGTGCTTAGTGAAGACTTGCTAAGTGGGTGGATGTCACCTTTTCACTGTGGGCCTGGGTTTCATCATCTGTAAAACAGGTGGACAGGGCCATCAGAGGAGCCTGCAGAGTGCATGGGGGGTGAAAACAGATGCAAATCCTCAGAGCAGAGAGCCAGGGCCAGCCTTCCATGGACAGAGCCACTTGGTGGTGGGAGGGGTCCTTTTTTCACCATAGTTGAGGCATGGTGGGTCTGTACCCTTCCTCCCCCTCCCTCGTTTTCTGAGAGTCAGGTTGATGCTGTACGTACACAGTACCACTGAGCTACATTTCTGGTCCCCTCGTGGAACTTTCTGTCTCAAATGGCTCCCTCCGCACCCATGTCCCCCCACACAGCCCTGTTCCTGACCAGGTTTTCCCTTACGGTGACCATATTGGAAGCCCTGCTGGCACCAGGCACCATCCTTGTAATTGCAGTGATTCTGGAGACTGAGGCAGAGGACCACAAGTTCAAGGCCAGCCTGGACAACTTAGACCTTATTTCACAGTTAAAAAAAAAAAAAAGCTGGGGATGTAGCTCAATGGTAGAGCACCCCAGGTTCAGTCTACAGCACCAAAAACAAGAAGGAAAACAGGCTTGAAGCCTGGAGAGGTCACGGCAGGCCACAGGGTGACAAAGATGGGGTTTGAGCCCCAGCATTCAAGCTCTAGCCAGGCTTGACCATTGACCACTCTGCCGTCAGGGGACAAAGACAACACTAAGCCCCAAACTGGCCAAGTGGGAAATGACCTAATTGTCCCACAGTAGGGGAGGGACAAGCAAGTGTGTTGGGCCATGTGCAGTACAGGACAGCCTGGGGAAGGTGCACTGGGGCAGTGGCTAACCTCTGCCAGAGTGGCCACTATGTGGGTCTCAGTTTACCCACTATGAAGGGGACCCCTACTCCCCTGGGTGGCCTGTGAATACTTGATGCTTGGTTCACTCCCTTCTGGTCTCTAGGCCTACGAGAAGCAGAGAGGCGCAAAGCGAGAGGAGCAGAAAAAGCTGCAGCGAGCAGCAGCCCAGGACCAAGTCCGCGGCTTCCTGGAGAAGGAGGCAGCCATCGTGAGCCGGCCCCTCAACCCTTTCACTTCTAAGGTCATCGCAGGGACTGGCCCAGGTGACAGGAAGTGGGCTTGCAAATGGGTAGGGGCCCCGCAGGCCTAGTGCTTCCCGCGGTACCCATCCGAGCCTCTCCCTCCCCCACAGATGATACCCAACCTGGGCCCAGCGTGGGTCCCCCCAGCAAAGACAAGGACAAAGCGCTACCCAGCTTCTGGATCCCGTCGCTGACTCCCGAGGCCAAGGCCACCAAACTGGAGAAGCCAGTGAGCTCCCTCAGTGTTGCGGAGGTCCCCACCTATCCTCGCAGGCTCCTTGTCATCTCGCCACCAGCCCCCTGCTAACGCTGCCTGCCTCCATCCCTGCAGTCGCGAATCGTGACCTGCCCCATGTCAGGGAAGCCTCTGCGCATGTCGGACCTGACGCCTGTGCGTTTCACACCACTCGATGACTCGGTGGACCGCGTGGGGCTCATCACGCGCAGCGAGCGCTACGTGTGCGCAGTGACCCGTGACAGCTTGAGCAATGCCACACCGTGTGCCGTGCTGAGGCCCTCGTGAGTCTCCTGACTGGGAGGAAGTAGAGTGGGCTTAAGGGGCGTGGCTCTTGGGTTGACCTAGGCACCTTCCTTGCAGTGGAGCAGTGGTCACCCTTGAGTGTGTGGAGAAGCTGATTCGGAAGGACATGGTGGACCCCGTGAATGGTGACAAGCTTACCGAGCGCGACATCATTGTGCTCCAGCGGGTGAGCTGACTGCCCCCTCTTCCACTCCCCTTCCCCTTCTTCCCAGGCCCTGCCTCTTGCCTTTCCACACACCCCTCCCTCCCTTAGAACTCTGCCCAGTCTCCCTCGGTCCCAACTCCACCCACCTGTGTTCTTCAGCCAGGCTCCTGGGTGCTTGGCTCTCCCACGCCCAATCTCCCTGCTGGCTGTACTTCACCTTGATCGATTTTGGAACCCCAGTGCCACCTGGAGCCTGTGGTTAACCTGGGCCACCTCCATCTGACCCTTCTCCCCACCTTTTTCAGGGTGGCACAGGATTCGCGGGCTCCGGAGTGAAGCTGCAGGCCGAGAAGTCCCGGCCTGTGATGCAGGCCTAGCCCGGTGGGAAACCTAATAAAGCGCTGGGTGCACTTGGACACGTGGTCTTCATTTGCATCAGAGGGGGGTACCTGAGGAAGCAGGCCACCTGCGACCTGGAAAATGCAGGCTGAGAATGTGGAATGTTTTGTCACAATGACTTACTAAGCACTGATACCTCCTGTGGTTATAATCCCAGCTACTCAGGAGGCTGAGGCAAGAGGATCGTAAGTTCAAGGCCAGCTTTGGCAACTAGTGCCCTGTCTTAATAAAAAGGGCTGGGGATGTAGCTCAGTTCTAACTGAGTTCAATCTCCAGTACCACAAACAGCAAATTCTGAATTGGATGCAAAAGCATAGCATTAAAATCAGTGGAGATGGCCAGAAGTCAGAGTCTGAACTGGGACCATGTGAGAGCACCACTTTAGTAAGTCCAATAGAAATCCCTTGGGTCCTTTGTCAATACACCACCCCTGTCCCAGCTTCTGACAGGTTTAAAGCACATGCGATGTGCAGGAAGAGCCTTCTCGAGTGAAGTGTGTTGACGTTCAAAGGAGCCAAGGCCCTGTAAGAGGGCCCACGTCCTTCAGTCTAGAAAATGTGGCCTGACCACACCTTCCCTCACACTTGACTGCTGAAGGATTGGAAGGAAGAGGAAACTGCAAGTGCAAAGGCCCAGAGGCAGTGAAGTACTGTGCGGGTTGAAGCCTGGGGAGGAAAAGGGAGAGGGTGGAGGTGAGCAGAGTCATGGACCTGGCCTGGTGGAGTTCAGGCTTGGCCCAGGAGGGCTGTGACCCTTAAAGCTTTGTTTTTGGAAACATTAACAAAAGTGATCCCTGAGTAGTATGGAAAACTGGAACATGCAGTCAAGTGAAATTTTTATAAAGTTAAAGAACATTCCTGCCTCAGAGCAGTACCTGGGTCTTGTGCTTCCAGTCTCCCAGATTGTCAACCTGGCAAGAGGGCAAAGCACAGTCTGTTTGGTGAACAGCCTACTTTCCACTTCAGCAAATGGTCTTTATCACTCCGGTGTCCTTACATGATTCACAGGACCAGGATGCCATCTGAAACCGAGGGAGTGTCCTTGACTGCTGTTTGGTCAAGGCTTGGCCCATGAGGGACAGGGGCAGTGCATCTGACTGCAGGGAAAGGTTTTAGCAGGAGGGCAGTGGTGTTATCCTTGCGCCCTGGGCCGCCACCCAGGCCTGCTGTTGGCACCCAGCGACACTTCAGAACCTCTAGGTCCCTGAGGGCCCTCACTCCCGACTCCTGGGGCCCCAGCCCCTGGAAACTGGCTCAGTTCCTGCCATGGAACTGGGCCTCTCAGTCGAGTCCCATTGAAACCCTGATTTACGTAGTCCAGGGAGAGGAGTGCATCTGCTCATCTCAGAACAGGCCACAGAAGCTGAGAAGGCATGTGCCCAGAGGCACACTGCTCAAGGGAGTGACAAGCCAAGTGCCCCAGAGGCCAGCTGCTTCCAGAGACCACCCCAGACCTAGCTCAATTCGCAACTTTCCCCCATCCTTTGTGCCCCCAGCCCCTCAGAAATCCCCCTCAGTTCCTGCTCCAGGACCCCAGCAAGCTCCAGCCCCATCCCTTTAAACCCAGAGTGTGTCCCATCATCCCCTTTCCCTGATCATCACCAACCCTTGTCTGCCCCTCAACTACCCGAGCCCTGTCAGTTTTCCCACAGCCCCTCCAGAACCCCAATGCTAGCCAGGCCCAGTGGTGCGCGCTGTGATCCCAGCAGCTCCGGAGGGTGAGGCAGGAGGATCATGAGTTCAAAGCCAGCCTCAGCAACGTAGCAAGGCCCTGAGCAACTCAGCCAGACCCTGTGTCTAAATAAAATATAAAAAGGGCTGGGGAATGTGGCTCAGTGGTTAAGCTCCCCAGGGTTTAATTCCCTGTTAAAAATAAAGGCCCCCGATCCTGTTAAAGTGTGGTGCAGGCAACCACTACCACCCTGCTCTACATAAAGACTTCCAGTTTTCATCAAGTGTCCTTTTACCCCACAGCCTCTGACTTTAGGGAAGGACGGGTGGGTCAAGGTCCTCGCTTCAAAGAAGGGGCTTCTAATCTCTGGTGCAATGTTTCAAAGGTAACCAGGAAAGGAAGCAGGAGAAGGACCACAGATTCAGCAGGCTCAGAGGATTTGAAATGAGACAAATCCTTTTCTGGGCAGATTTCAGTCTCAAATTCAGAGCAAGAACCAAACGCACTGGTGGTGTGCAGGGTGCCACTGGTGGCTCCTGCTGCATCAAGACACTTAGAATTACTTGTAAAGAGATTTTGGTTTTATTTTATTTTTAGTTGTAGATGGACACAATACCTTTATTTTACTTTTTTAGTTTTATGTGGTGCTGAGGATGGAACCCAGTGCTTCACATGTGCTAGGCGAGCGCTTCACCACTGAGCCACAATCACAGTTCTGGAAAGATATTTTAAATGGGCCTGGTGCAGCAGCACACAGCTGAAATCCCAGCAACACCCTGTCTCAAGAAATTTGAAAAGAAAAGGGCTGGGGTGTAGCTTGGTGGTAGGGCATCTCTGGGTTCAATCCCCAGTACCAAAAAAAAAAAAAAAAGATTTTAAAAAATGGGAGAAATTATTCTGAAAATTGTCCTGAGTTAGTGATGATGGCCACACAACCTTAATAAAAACAACTGAATTACACACTTCAAATAGTTTGTTTTACGGTGTGTGAATATTATCTCATCTTTAAAAACTAAATCAGATCTCCAGTTGGCTCCTCCCCTCCCAGCATCACTGAACTGGCTGGGGACTGGGGACTGGAGCTGCTGATCTGGAGATGTAGAGGTCACCAACAGTAGAACTAAAAGCAAAAGAGACTGTTCAAACTTTCCTCCTGATAAGTGTTAGTGAGAATGTGGAGGAACTGGAAGCTTCTACCACGCTGGTGGGTGTGCAAACCAGGGAAACAATTGGCAATATCTATTGAAGCTAAAGATACGCCCACTCTCTGGTCCAGCAACCTGCCTCCTACACACATACCTAAAATCTACACAGACAGGAACCTGAATGTTCATAGCAGCTTCATTTGTAATATCCCCAAGTTAGAAATAACCCCAAGGTTTATCAATAGTAGAATGGGTTTCACAGCTTTATATAACAATGAAAAGAAGAAACCACAGGCAAAATTATGTTGTTAAAAAAAAAATTAGGATAAGCCAGGCACTGTGGTGCACACCTGTAATCCCAGCAACTCAGGAGGCTGAGATAGAAGGATCAAAAATTTGAGGCTAGTCTCTACACCTTTGGGAGACCCTGTCTCAAAATTAAAAAGGCTGGGGATATATTATCTCCATATTACAGCACTTGCCTGGCATGCTCCAGACCCTAGATTCAATCCTCAGAACTGCAAAACCATTGTCTGCCTGTAAGGAGCACTACTAAATAAATAAACATGCAAAAGTTTTTTGTTTGTTTGTTTGGGTTTTTGTACTGGGAACCCAGGGGCACTCTACCACAAAGCTACATCCCCAATCTTCTTTAGTTTTTATTTTTAGACAGGGTCTTGGTAAATTGCTGAGGCTGGCCTTGAATTTACCATCCTCCTGCCTCATCCTCCCAAATCTCAACGGTTATTACCATGACACCCAGCAAGTTTTGTTTTGTTTTTTTTAAGCAAAAGCACTTCTACAGGGAGACATTAAGGCGACAAGATACTGAGCAGAATTCCATCACAAGTGGTTCTGTACGAGTAATATTGTTGTTGTGTGAGAGTATTACTGTGATTAAAAAAAAAAAAAAAGTTTTCATACTTGTAGTGCCATGTCCCTGAAGCCCCAGACATCTACAAATATGCCCTTAATGCACATAAACCAGTTCTCTACTTCCAGCCACTAGGGGGCAGAATGTCATCGTAAATAAAAGCCAGGAGTCAGACCATATTTGGATTCAAATTCCAAAACTCGCCCAAATCACTATGAAAAACTGGATAAAACATAAAACATTTCCTAAAAGTAATGGAAAATGGATAAAAGCAGTCAGGAGCTTAAGGGGACTTGACACTCAGGAAAAGGAAAGGCTCAGAGGGAGTTTCTCATTTGTACAGCCGTTAATTTATTTATTTTTAGTACTGACTGGGGATTGACCTCTGGGCACTTAGCACTGAGCCACATCCCCAGCCCTTTTTATTTTTTATTTAGAGACAGGGCCTTGCTAAGCTGCTGAGGGCCTCTCTAAATTGCTGAGGCTGGCCTTGAACTTGGCTCTTTCTGCCTCAGCCTCCTGAGTCAATGGTATTACAGGCTGCAGCCACTGCGCCCCACTTTGTGCAGTGTATATTTATCCTGGGGCGGGTTCTAGCCTGTGTCTTGAAACACCTGGCTGAAACACCAGGGGGAAATCCACAGTCCTAGTTGGAAGAAGTAAGCGACAAGAAGGTAAGCATGTAAATCTGGAAGGGTACTAGAAAGGGGGGTACCTCAAATATTCTGTTTTTTTCAGTGTCTGCCTTTCACATACTAGGCCAGCCTCTACTACTGAGTTTCATTCCTGGGCCCTTTTTTACTTCCATTTATTTTTTGGTTTGTTTTTGTTTTGGTATTGGGGATTGAACCCAGGGGTGCTTTAACCAGAGCCACATCCTCAGACATTTTTATTTTTTATTTTGAGACAGGGTCTTCCTGAGTTGCTAAAGCTGGCCTCACACTTGGCATCCTCCTGCCTCAGCCTTCTGAGTCGCTGGGATTACAAGCATTCACCCCGGCAACCGGCTTCATGTTCCTAAGATGTCAGTTTTCTCTGTTTTGGTCTGTATTATTGTATAACTCTGGTTTTTTTTTTCCATCATTTTCCCAAGGGACAAATTTAGGGGATAGGTCTAGGGGTCTTGAATCCCTTAAAAGGGATGTTTTCTTAATTCTTTAGCATTTTTTTTTTAATTACTAAGCCAAAATGTTTAGACCTGTTTCAGGTTAATAAAAAACAAATCAGTGGTGGGACTCGGGTGTAGCTCAGTGGTGGAGCCCTTGCCTGATATGCATGAGACCCTGGGTTTGGTTCCCAGCACTGGGAAAAAAAATAAATACTGGAAAGTCCAGAGTTCACATTTATCCCTTCACCCTACCATGTTTCCATCACCACCATCATCATTAATTATTATTATTTTTTGTAGTGCTGGGGATCAAATTGAGGGTGTCATGCATGGTAGGCAAGCGCTCTACACTGAGCTTCATTCCAGGCCCCGTAGTGTTGGGTCTTGCATTATTGTGATACATTGTTAAAATTGATAAGCTATATTATTTATTATTTTAAAAACCCATTTAGGGGCTGGGGATGTGGCTCAAGCGGTAGCGCGCTCGCCTGGCATGCGTGCGGCCCGGGTTTGATCCTCAGCACCACGTACAAGCAAAGATGTTGTGTCCGCTGAAAACTAAAAAATAAAGCGAGTGCGCTACCGCTTGAGCCACATCCCCAGCCCCAGAAGTCCCTGTTTTAACCCTCCTCAGTCCAGGTCCCTCCAGTGGCTCTCATGTCAGAGTAAATTCTGTCCCTGCCCCCTCTGGGTCTCTCTTTCACATTCTACCAAGTAGGTAGCACCAGGACCTGACCACAGCCAGCCCCTTTCTGCCATGGCCTCCTGCCCTTCCCCTCCTGCCCTTTCATTTCCAGCTGCGCTGCCCGCCCCATGCTCAGACACACCAGGCCCACTCCTGCCTCAGGGCCTTGGAACTTGTCTTTCCCTGTGCCCTCACCCTGCTCACCGCTGAGGCCTTTCCCAGTCACACGAGCTCTCTGCTTACCCTGCTTTATAGCGTCTCTCACTCTGAACAGTACTTGATGCTGATGTGTCTCCTTCCTCCCCCAGGACAGGGCTTCCTGGCCGGCTTGTGCAGGCTGCAGGGTCCAGGCTGCTTGTTATTATTCATCTCACAAACACCCTCAAGCCCCACCCACACCAGCACCCTTCCTTGAAGTGTTTTGTCCCCTCCTGCCTGAACCCCAGATCCGGCATGCTCCCTGCCCATCACAGCTGCTCAGAGAGACGGACACACAGACAAGGTCCCAGGGCTGGATTTTATTGCCTCCCTGCAGAGGGGAGGCGTCCTCCTGGCAGTGCGGGGGCCCAGGGAGGCCCTGGTGAGTCTCTGTATTGTGGTCGAGGCTCAGATTTGGGGCTGGAGCAGTTAGAGGAGGTTCTTGGAAACCAAACCGGAGGGGAGGGCCCCTGGATCTGGGCTGGAAGATTCTGCCGGTGAGAAATAGAGAGACCCTGGGTGGGGCGGGCCCCAGGTATCTTGGGGAGAGGAGCTGACACAGGTGGATCCCTGAGAGCCCAGGGGCCAGGGGCCATGGGGATAAGTCCACATCCTGCAGGGCTGCATTGGAGGGGGCTGGCCGCTGCGGCCCCTCCTCAGGTCACCCGGTGGGACCATGGGCTGGAGTGGGCATGCTGGGCCTCAGAGCTCATCGTGATGCCGGGTCAGGTCCTCCCCGTAGTTGGTGGCCTGGCTGCCCACGAACATGTTCCAGTTGCCCAGGATCTCGGCTTTGCTCAGACGCCCGTCCTGGAGGGAGGGTCAGAGGTCAGAGGGACAACTGCTCTGCTTGTGGGACCCCTGCCTGCGTCTAAGTATGTCCCTCGGGTCTGTGTCCCTTCCCCCATCTCTATCCCCTCTCCCGCTGGGTCTCCATCCATCTTTTTTTTTTTTTTTTTTTCTGGAACTGGGATTGCGCCTGCCCAGGGTGCTCTCACTGAGTGACATCCCCGCCGCTTTTCCTTCCTTTCCTCCTTTCTTTTTTCCCTTCTTTTCCTACTTTTCTTTTGTCTTTTGTAGCACTGAGGACTGGACCCAGGCTGCTCTGTCGCTGACTCCTATCACCAGGTTTTTTTTGTTTGTTTTTTTTTTTTTTTTTTTGAGACAGGGTCTCACTAAATTGCCAAGGCTGGCTGGCCTTGAACCTGCAGTCCTCCTGCCTCAGCCTCCTGAGAGGCTGGGATCACAGGCGTGGGCCACTGCACCCAGCTTCTGTCCCTCTGTCTTTATCCCTCCACTGCCCAGGTCGGGCCCATGGCCACACAGCAGCCCAGCACCCTCCCGAGCGCCTGCCTTGCCCCACTGCACACCTTGTCTGTGTCGCTCTCGTGCAGCAGGTGGTTGGCCTCCACCAGTGGCTGGTCCTGGGAGGGTGGCAGCACCCAGTGACCGACCTCGTTGCCATCCAGCCGCCCGTCCTTGTTGAGATCCCGGAAGTCCCGGAACTGCTGCCGCTCTGTCTGCACCCAGGCCGGCTCCTCCTCGCCAGGCTCCTCCGAGTACAGATCGGCTGGGACCAGGACAGAGAGAACCGGTGAGGTCAGGGGCAGCTCTGGGGGCCCAGCAGGCCTGGGATCCAACCGTGGCTCTGACACTTCCTGGCCCACGACCTGGGGCAACTCACTTCACTCTTAGTTTTCCTTCTGTTTAACTGGAATTAGTAACAAACCCGACTTCCAGGCGATCACTGTGTAGCATATGAAATTGATTTGCTTAATTGACTGAATGACAGATCTGGTTAATGCACACATGATACTGTGAGTTGGGTGGCCCAGAGCCTGGCCCAGAGCAGACCTTTGAGGAGGGAGAAAGAAGGCCAGAAAACAGGAAATACTAGAACCTTCCCTCAGAACAGTCTGGCTGGCTCTAATTTGTCCTCGTAGGAGTCTCTCATTGGCTTCAATTCTTTCTTCTTCTTCTTCTTCTTCTTTTTTTTTTTTTTTATTGGGGCTGGAACCCAGAGGCATTCAACTACTGAGCTACACCCCAAGCCCTTTTCATTTGTTATTTTGAGACAGAGTCTTGCTACATTGCTGAGGCTGGCCTCAAGCTTGCAATACTCCTGCCTCAGCCTCCCAAACTGCTGAATTATAAGGGTGTGCCACCGTGCTCAACTTTGATTCTTTTTTTTTTTGGGGGGGGTACAGGGATTAAACTCAGGGGCACTCAACCACTGAGCCACATCCTCAGACCTATTTTATATTTTATTTAGAGACAGGGTCTCACTGAGTTGCTTAGTGCCTTGTTATTACTGAGACTGGCTTTGAACTTGCAATGCTCCTGCTTCAGCCTCCCAAGTCGCTGGGATTATATGCCTGCACCACTGCTCCAGGCCAGCTTTGATTCTTTCCTATAGGAAATGATCACAGTGGTGGGAGTTGTGTGCAGCTCTTAATTGTGGTTAAAAAAAAAATAGGGGCTGGGGATGTAGCTCAGTTGGTAGAGTACTCGCCTTGCATGTACAAGGCCTTGGGTTCAATCCCCAGCACCAAAAAAAGAAAAAAGAAAACATATAACAAAATTTCCCATTACTGACATTTAGTACATTCACAATGCTGTGAAACCAGACTTCTATCTAATTCCAGAATGCTTTTGTCACCCCAAGAGGAAACCCAGGCTGATCACCCTGACAGAAGCCAGTGTTTCCCAGCCCATGTGTCCGTGGCCAAGACCTGCTCATGAGTTAACTCACATGTGTGGGTACACATGGCGGGGGCTGTATCACCCCTATTTATAGATGAGGAGACCAAGGCACAGAGCCATTATGGGGCTCAGTGACAGTCGTGGGGCTGGAAGGTGGCAGGTGGGGAGCGGCAGGAGGCTCACAGCTGACACCCGGCTACCCCCATCTTCTCTGACTCCATCCCCAGGGGGTCAGGTGTGAGCTCAGTCCTCTTCCCTCATTCGCTTCCTTGCACCTTTGAGCAGTTACATTTCTTTGGGGGATCTTGGGGTCCTGCCCACCCATGGGTCCCTGGAGCCCCCAGGGAAGGGAAGCAGCCCAGCCTGGGCATCAGGATGGGAACTTGGGGCTGCCTGCCCCCACTCAAGTCCTGCCCACTAGGAGGGGCAGGAGGTGATCTCGGTCAGGGGAGATGAAGTCCAACTTATAATGGCTCTACTTTACAATGGAGCCAAAGTAATACACCAGCCAGAGACTCAGGAGGCTGAGGCAGGAGGATTGAAAGTTTGAGGCCACCCTCAGCAACCTAGACCCTGTCTCAAAACATAAAAGAGCTGGGGATGTGGCTAAATGATAGAGCACCTGAATTTAATCCCCAGTACCAGAATTAAATAAATAATTGAACAGAAGGTGCTGGGTAAACGCCAGGTGAAGCAGGGACTGAAGCAGTGTCCTCGTCTCCGCTTCAGAGGGCGGCTGCTCTCCTACAGACAGTATGTACCTGGTGCCGCCACGCACAGGAAGGACAGGCGCACCACAGAAATGGGTTCCACTCACCAATGTACTCCTCCACTTGCACATAGCCATCTTTGTTCTTGTCCAGGTCTTCCAAGGTTTCCTAGAAAGAAAGAGGAATCGGGTGGGAGCTCAGTGCACCCGTCTCCCAAGGGTGGCTGGAACCTGGGGTCTGGATGTGAAGTTCTCTTGGGGAAATTGGCTCTGGGATGGCTGTGGGGCAAGCAATGGAGCAGCTGCAATAGTGGGGGGCATGTAGGAAATTTAGGAACTTTCTGGGGTTCATGATGGTGTAGCCACAACCTGCACTTAGTGGGCAAGAGCCAGGGGACCCCAATGTCCAGCACTACGTAGGTTCACGTCTGCCTCCCTAACCACTCTCTCATGCCCCAACAACACATGCGTAAGGCAGAGACCCCTTCACCTTTAGCAGAACCCAGACCCTCAGTCTGCTTTATCTACAGGCACAGCGCACTTATGGGCTGTTCTGATGCACCCTCAACATCTCTACTCTGCTTTTTCTTGACTTCTTGAACTAAACAGCTTCTGTTCCCCACTTTTACATTCAAATTAGTTTATTATAAGATAGTGCAGACATCTGAGACCCCATGTCTCTGAGCAGTTAAGTTCCAACTAAAAATTTAGAATGGACAGATAAAATACAGCACACCAATTACAGTTGAATTCCAGAACAACAAAAAATAATTCTTTAGTATAATTTCCACCCAATATGTTGGGTATACTTATATTACAGGATGAGTTCTATCTGTATTTCAAATAAGCAAATTGTTGCTCAGTATAAATATGTCCCAAATGTTGTAGGGGATATATACTTTTACTAAGATAAAATATTGTATGGAAAATACTATTTTGCTGGGGAGGGTACTGGGGATTGAATTCAGGGTCACCCGACCACTGAGCCACATCCCCAGCCCTATTTTGTGTTTTATTTAGAGACAGGGTCTCACTGAGTTGCTTAGGGCCTTGGTAAATTGCTGAGGCTGGCTTTGAACTTGCTATCCCTCTGCCTGAGCCGCTGGGATTACAATGTGCACCACCACACCCAGCTGTCCTGTATGGTTTCTAAATCTGATAAATCTACAACACTAACATAGTGAAATCCCTATTATTTATTGTGAATGATATTCTTTTAGTTTTTATTCTACAGTAAAGTTGCAGCTGATATTCATGTTTTGAAATCCAGTGTGTAGTAGGTAACATTGTCCATAAACATAAAAGCAGACAGAAATCAGTTTAGACCACAATTTAGGCACTTTTTATGGAAAAGGTCAGACAGTCAGCAGTTCTGTTTTTTTCATATTGCACAGTTTCTGTTGTGATGATTCGACTCTGCACTTGCACTCTGAAATCAGTCACACACACTAGGGAAGTAAATGCCTATTGCTGTGTTACAATAAAACCTTATTTGCAAAAACAGGCTATGGGCCAGATTTCAACTGAGAGCTATCGTTTGCTGACCCCTGCTTTAGACAATGGATTCTGCATTTGAATCCAAGTCCTATCATTTCTCATCTGGGTGCTATCAGCCAAGTCACCTTACCTTTCTGTGCCTCGCTATCCTTAGCTATAAAACAAAAACGACAGCCCAGCTGCATGGATTGCCATGATGGTTAAATCAAGGTGGCAGGGGTCAGAAGGGTGTCTGCTGCAGGACATGCTCAGGTAGCATTTCTCCAATGATGTAAACTTGGGAGGATAAAGGGACGTTGCAATATTATCTGCTGTAAGAGAAGGAGGTTGGGCTTTATGGGATGGGGAGTCTGTGGATCAGACTAGGCTGGCCAATGTCCCTGGGCAGCAAGATGCCACACTCCTCTCTGGGCCTCGGCATATATCTCTGAACCAGAAGCCCCACCTCCAAGGGCTGTTGTGAAGCTGAACAAATAACGTTCAATAAATATGGCTACATATTCACATCTTCTTGACCCAGCAGTTTCATGCCAGCAGTACAGGTATTTCTACTGATGTGTGTAACAGTGACCCATTTGTTCAAGGTTATTCTGCTTTCTGTGTAACAGCAGCAACCAGAACCAAGCCCAGTGGCCTTGCAACAGATCCCGTTAAGCAAATTACAGCACAGCTGCAGGAATACTATGTAGCTACAAAAAGGATTAGACCAGGAGCTGGGTTGTGGCTCAGTGGTAGAGCACTTGCCTCGCATGCTTGAGGCCCTGGGTTCAATCCTCAACACTACGTTTAAAAAATAAATAAATGAATAAAATGTAAAGATCTTGCATCCATATACAACTAAAAAAAAAAAAAAAAGAGGATTGGACCGTTTCTCATAAGTGTATACAGAACACCCTCTGTCGGGAGCTGCCACATAGGAACCCAGTGCCCCTTGGCTTTGAGTGATGAGAATGTGGAGATGTGGCAAAAGCCAGCCATGGGCTGTGTGTGTGTGAGTGATGGGCGTTGAGCGCTCAAAGTGGCCTGGACCCACGTGGCCTCTCTGTTTGGGGGCTTGCTCTGGTCTTTTTGCTTGCTCTGACTGGATCCCACACAGTCATGAGATGGGCGTGGCCTCCCTAGATGTCAGTCAACCTGCTGACAGCAGACATCAACCCCCTGAAACCTCACCCCTTGCCTCATTGGAATGGCTTCTCCCCAATAAAAGGGGTCAGCGCTCTCTCTTTCTCTCTCTCTCTCTTTCTCTTTCTTTCCATGGACCCCTAAGGTCGGAGGAGCCGACACAAGACCCAAAGAAAAAGGTATTTCTCTGTCCCTGTGTGATTATTTCGTGTAGCCCAGTTCACCTGGAGTGACCCTGAGTGTTTTAGTCATGAGACGTGACAACACTCAAAGATGTATTTTTTTTAAAGAAAATACATTGTTAAGTGAAAAAACAGAATATGGGGGAAACATAATAGAGTGTGCTAATGATTATATAAAAAGGGAGATAAAGAAGGGCCAGAGGGTGGAGATATAGCTCAGTTGGTAGAGTGCTTGCCTTGCATGCACAAGGCCCTGGGTTCGATCCCCAGCATCACCAAAAAAAAAAAGAAGAAGAAGAGAAGGGCTGGATGCAGTGGCACAGGCCTGTAATCCCCCCCCCCGCCCTCCGGCTAAGATAGGAGGATCACAAGTTCAAAGCCAGCCTCAGCAAAAGTGAGGCACTAAGCTATTCAGTGAGACCCTGTCTCTAAATAAAATACAAAATAGGGCTGGGGATGTGGCTCAGTGGTTGAGTGCCCCTGAATTCAATCCCTAGTATCATCCCCCTAAAAAAGGGTGGGGTTGTGGCTCAGTGGCAGAGTGCTTGCCTAGCATGTGTGAAGCACTGGGTTCAATTCTCAGCACCATGTATCAATAAATAAAATAAAGGTCCAGGGGCTGGGGATGTGGCTCAAGCGGTAGCGCGCTCGCCTGGCATGCGTGCGGCCCGGGTTCGATCCTCAGCACCACATACCAACAAAGATGTTGTGTCCGCCAAAAACTAAAAAATAAACATTAAAAAATTCTCTCTCTCTCTCTCTCTCTCTCTCTCTCTTTCTCACTCTCTCTTTAAAAAAAAAAAGAGAAGATATGCATGTTTCTGATATAAAAATAATAATCATAATAAAAAAATCATAGTTGCCTGGAGGTGTGGCTCAGTGGTAGAGCACTTACCCTAGTCCTAGCACCACTCATACAAAAAGTGATTCTGTCTGTAAAAGTATAAGGTGCATTTACCACAGGCCAGTTTTACAGTTTTCCCTCTACTGACTCATCTAGTCCCAATGGCAACCTTTGATTTTGGGCCCATTATTAGCACCACCATTTTACAAATGAGGACATTAAGTTCCAGGGAAGTCAAGTAACTTGCCTAAGGTCACACAGTTGTGCAGCTTGCAGGGCCAGGATCTGAACCCAGGCCATCTGGCCCCAGAGTCCCTGTTCTAATCACCTTTTCATAGTTCCTTGGAGAAGCATTGAGAATGGGGACACAAGAAAGGGGTTACTTATGCGGATGGGACTGGGAGGTCGTGATGGGGAAACAGGCGAGGGGAAGAGATTACTCATCTTTTTTGTATCTTTTGGGCATTTAACCACATACATATGTTACTTATTTGAGAAATATTTGAGAAGATTTTTAAAATACCGGAAAATGGTGAAAAGTATGGTGAACATGAGTAAAAATTTCTTCCACTAAGAGTGAGTCCTAATTAAACTATGGATTCTGGGAGACAGTGATATATATCGATGTAGTATCCTCAACTGCAAGGCATGTACCATCTGGTAGGGGATGTTGATAGTCAGGGAGGCTCCATGGGGTGGGGCAGGGACACATTAGAAACCCCTTAGCACTCTGTTCCACTCAGTTCCACCATGAACCTAAAACTGTTCTGAAATAGGTTATGAAATATTAAGTCTTTTATTTTTTTCCAGTACTGAGATAGAGCCGAGGGATGCCTGCTAGGCAAGCACTCTCCCACTGGCAGGGGGTAGTGGGTACCAGAGGTTGAACCTAGTGGTTGTTAACCAGTGAGCCACATCCCCAGCCTTTTTTATTTTCTATTTTGAGACAGGATCTTGCTAAGTTGCTGAGGCTGGTTTTGACCTTGTAGTCCTCCTGCCTTAGCCTCTGGGATTCCCAGCCCTACTTTTTAATAATAAGAAAAAAAAAAATCTTGCTGGGTACAGTGGTACATTCCTGTAATCCCAGAGACTCGGGAGTCTGAGACAGTAGTAATACAAGTTTGAGGTCAGCCTGGGCAACTTAACAAGACCCTGTCTCTAAATAAGAAATAAAAAGGGCTGGGGATGTAGCTTAGTGTTAACGTGCCCCTGGGTTCAATCCCCAGTAGAAGGGAAAGAGGAGTCCTTTCGCTATATGATAGACCAGGTTTTGGCAAAAACTTGTAAGAAATTGTAAATTACAGGGACTAGCAAGAGTTGTCTCAGAGTCTGAGAGCAGGCTGGGGACCTGGATCCCAAATGTGAGCATACAAAGGTCTGGCAAGGAGAGATTAGACACTGGGCATCGGGAAGTTAAAATGGGAAGTGTTACCTTCCTCTGATATGTTCGTGGCCTGGGTTTCCTGGGGAAGATGCAGGGAACCAAGGTGACTATCTATCTGCCCCAGGTAAGTCCGGGAGGCGGGACCTGGGATCACACCGTGGGTCTGAGGCAGGGAGTGGATTCCTCCCACCCTCACTCACAGCGATCACGATGTCCCGCATGTGAGGAAACTCCTCTGGGTGTAGGAAGGCTGTCAGCTCCTCGCGAGTGGCCATGGAGTCCCCATCCTGGTCAGCCACCCGGAAACGTCGCTCATCCCGAGCCAGCATCTTCTTATAGGTCTCCGCATCCTCTACATCATGAAATTCTTCCCCTGGACAAGGACAGAGCTCTATGAGAGACAGCTTAGGAAGGGACAAAGGAGACCCAACTCGGGAGACGAGAAGACTTCCATGGGAGTCAAAAGAATTAATATATATCAATAATTTATATATATTTACATATATTGTATATAAAATTATTATATACATTTATAATATACTCTATATATTAGCTATATAGAGAGTATATTATTTATTTTATGTTAAACACTTTACCTACAGTATTACATTTAATCCTCCAAAAAGCAAATAAAGTGGGTTCTTCCATTTATTCTCACTTCCTGAATGAGAAAATTGAGTCCCAAAAAAGGAATAACTTGCCCCAAGGGCCTGCAAGCAGGAACAGTGGACTTTGAGTTGACACTCAGCCATTTGGCCCCAAAGTCCTGCTCTGATGTGATAAGTTGTACTAACTTAGGTTCCTTGACAGAGGAGGAAAATGGGCATTTCAGAGGGAACGGTATGTGCAGAGTGTAGAGATCTGAGTGTTGGTGAGGTGGAGGAAACCACACATGATCCATTGGGGCAGAAAAATGCAAAAAAAAAAAAAAAAAAAAAGTAGGGCTGGGGATATAGCTCAGTTGGTAGAGGGCTTGCCTCACATGCATAATAATCCCCAGTACCACACACACACAAAAAAGTTTTTAAAAATAAAAAACAAAGCTGGGGCCAGCGCGGTGGCGCAGGCTTGTAACCTCAGCAGCTCAAGAGGCTGAGGCAGAAGGATCCAGAGTTCAAAGCCAGCCTCAGCAAAAGTGAGGCGCTCAGCAACTCCGTGAGACAATAGGGCTGGGGTGTGGCTCAGTGGTCAGTGCCCCTGAGTTCAATCCCTGGCACCCCCCCAAAAAAAAGCTGGGGGCTGGGGTTGTGGCTCAGAGGCAGAGCGCGTTTCTAGCATGTGTGAGGCGCTGGGTTTGACTCTCAGCACCACATATCAATAAATAAAATAAAGGTCCGTTGGTAACTAAAAAATATTTAAAAAAAAAAAAAGCTGGAGAGGGGCTGGGGTTGCGGCTCAGCGCTTGCCTCGCACGAGCAAGGCGCTGGATCTGTCTCAGCGCCATAAAAATGAATAAAACAAGGTACTGTAACCATCTACAACTGAAATATATATATCAAAAAACAAAAGCTGTAGAGTTAGAAAGGCCAGGCAGGACCTGCGACAGTCTCCTGGGGACCCACGGGATCCTTGAGGAGGAAAGGGCCAGAGTCAGCTCTCAGTGTGGAAAGCCCCCTGGAGAGCGGGCAGCAGTGAAAGGGGTGAGGCCCGGAGGCAGGAGGGAGAAAGTAAGAGCCCTGAGGGGCCTGGGGCTGGGGTGTTGGAACAGACAGGAAAAACTACGAGTCAGAGGTCAGGGCAAATGGCTTTGAGAATTTTAGGATGAAGTCACAGGTCAGGGATCAGGAAAACCAAGCAGGTGTCCCTGGCCAGAGATGTAAAGTCGCCAGTCACCGGGTCATAGAGGTGTGGAAATCAGAACAAAAAGCAACAGGTGGAAATAGGGAGTTTCAGGAGTGACGGGTCCTAAAAGTGGATCGGGGCAAAGGTAGGAATTCTTTGTAATGGGCTCAGGGTCCTCAAGACGAAGGGTCAAGATGGTCAGGGTCACAGTGTGCTGTGGGGAGTCTCGCCGCGTACCGGGCGCGTAGTGGCCATAGGTGGCGTTGCGCAGCTCCTCCCAACCCACACGCCCGTCGCGGTCCGTGTCGTACGTGTCCCAGGCCGCGCTCACCGAGTCGCGTATATGTCGCTGCTGCGTGTGCGCTATCCACGAGCGAAGCTCGGCCAGCGACACCCAGCCGTCCCCGTCCCCAGCGCGGTCCATGCGATCCACGATCCGCCTGCAGGTCAGGGAGGAGCACCTGTCAGTCTTGGGCCCGCCCATCTCAGGCCCCGCCCCATGCACAAAGCCACGCCCCCAGCGAGATAGAACCCCGCCCCCATGCAGAGCAGAAAATGCAGCCCACCATCTGCGGGCGAATCCAGGAGGGACACTTGTTACTTGGGACCGAGCTTGCCACAGGTCCCGCCTCTCGGCCAAGATGCCGCCCCCAGAGGCCAGTCTTCCCCTTTCCAATTGGGGTCGCGTGAAAAGACCCAGCACGATTCAGCGCCACGCCCTGCACTGGGGCCTCACCCCACACCCTGCACCAGCTCCAACCTCTCGGAACCGAGGTGGGGCGGGGTGCAGGAGCCTGGATCCCATTCTCCCCTAGCCCGTGGGGCATCGGTCCCGGGACTGGCTCTGAAGCCCCAGCACGGGTCCCAGGACTGGCTCTGAAGCCCCAGCCCTCGCCGTCTCAGGTCCTGCCCCTTCCCCTTGGCTGCACGGTTCAATTTCAGGTCCCTCTCCCTTCAGCTCCACTCTGAGTCTTTCACAAGCAACCCCGCAACTCTTGCTTTTCCATGTTCTGCTGGCCTGCAGTGCGCCTCCCGGTCGCATGTCAGGCCACTTTAGGTGGCATTTTAGGCTTCTTCTGAGGACTCTGTAGCCCCTCCCCTCTCTCCTGGCGACCCTGCCGCAGTCCTGGTCAACCACCCAGCCCTCCTGGAGTTGCAGTTCCCCACAGGCGCCAGGCTGTCTCTGCCAGGGTCCATCAGGGCCGGCCCTGTCCTCGGAACTCACATCCTGCTCTGAGAGTCCAGATGCCTCTCGGTCCACAGTCAGGCATTCTAGGCCCGAATCCTACCTCCTCTTCTTGCCAGCTCGGTGGCCTTGGGCAACTGACTTCCCCTCTGTGCTTCACTTAACCCGCTGTAAAAAGGAGCTAAATGACAATACCAACTCGACAGAGTGACTTAAGGATTAACTAAATTAAACTATGTACAGCACCTTGAAAGTGCTTGGCATTGTAGTTAGTGCTGTGCTAAGTGTAGTGTCCTACCACTGTTGTTGTTGTTATTATTGTTATTATTATTATAAATTGATACTAGGGATTGAACCCAGGGGTGCTTAACCACTGAGCCACATCCTTAGCCCCTTTTTATATTTTATTTAGAAACAGGTTCTCACTGAGTTGCTTAGGGCCTCCCTAAGTGACTGAGGCTGACTTTGCACTTACAGTCCTCCTGCCTCAGCCTCCCCACTCACTGGGATTACAGGTGTGCACTGCAGTGCCCAGCCTCACTACTCTTCACCCATTCCCATCCACTCACATTTTCCAGCCTGCACACCTGCCCGGGTCACTTAGGTCTCCACCCTCATCTAGCCACCATCACCATGTCTCCTGCTTGGACTGTTGCAATTGCTTCCTTGCCGGGCTTCCGGCTTCTTGCTTCCCTAGAGTCTCTTCCCACTAACAGCTGGAGGAATTCTGTTAAGTCAGCTCACCTCTTCCCTCTGCTCAGAGCCTTCTATGGTTCTCATTTCATTCATAGAACAGCTTAGCTTGTCACTATGATCCAAAAGGCCCAGCAGGATATGACCCCTCTGTTCCCTCTTTGCCCTCTTCCTCTCCCCATTGCTCACTGTTTCCAGCCACATGGGCCTCACTGTTCCTCAAACATACCAGGCCCACTGCAGTCTCAGGGCCCATGCACTTACTATTCCCTCTGCCTAGAATGCTACTCCTCCAGATACTCACATGGGTCAGAGATATTGCTTTCTCCTTGAGGCCCCCCTCCCACTCCTCCCACTCCTCCCACTCCCCTGTTTAAAATTGCAACCCTCTCCCTCCACCAACTTTCCCCCCCACACTCCTCCCTCCCTTGCTTTATTTTTCTCTGATGCATTTCTCTCTATTTGATGCATTTTATACTTATTGGATTATTATTGTCTCCCTCACTACAATGTAAACTTCACATGGGCAGTGGGTTTTGTCTGATTTGTTCACTGCTGTGACTTTATCATGCAGAACATGATAGGTGCTCAATAAACATCTATGAGCTGATTGAGCATCATCAGAATGCACACTCAAGAGTGGGGAATGGTTGCATAGCCTTCATGTCCCCAGATCCACTCTGACCTTATCTCCCCAACACAAACATTAGACAAGACCCCATTCAACCTGACTCATCCTGAAACTCAGGGCTCAGCCATCCTCCTCCCCTAGCTGGGCTCCATCTGCACCAAATCTTATTTTCCCTGTGGATCCCTGACACAGTGAACTGGTGACCCATTTACAAAACAGGGAACCGAGGCTCAAGAAAGGGAGGTATCTTCGACAAAGAGACAGAGTCATGTGGGGGTAGAACTGGACTCCAGATTTTGCTGCCCTCAAAGGTCATATCTTGAGGCTTCTTATTTTTTATTTTATTTATTTTATTTTTTTGTACTAGGGATTGAACCCAGGGGCATTCAGCCATTGAGCCACATCCCCACCCCCCTTTTTATATTTCATTAGCGACAGGGTCTCACTGAGTTAGTTAGGGCCTCGCTTTTGCTAAAGCTGGGTTTGAACCCTTCATCCACCTGCCTCACCCTGCCGAGTCACTGGGATTACAGGCATGCACCACTGCGTCTGACTTGAGGCCTCAATATTTACATGTGATTTTCCCCAGGAGGAGAAGTAGAACTTTATTCTTGGATTCTCATAAAGAACCAAAGTCCTATCCAGTCCATGCCATCTCTTTCCCAGTCCCCTGCCTCTATCCCCTCATAAATGATATCATCTCTTCCCCCAAACCCCCACCTCTGAATACTCCCACCCCCAAATCTCTCTCCTACCCCAGACGAGCTTGGCTCTCCTCTGGGCTGAGCTGGTCGAATTCCTTGGCCACTTCTCGTCCGAGGAAAGCCTCATGATCATACTGGAAGTTTCCGTGGGCATCATCATGAGGGGCCTCGCTCAGAGGGGCCGCCTGGTGCACCCTCCCCTGGCCATGAGGGCCAGCGTCAGGGGACGGCTTCCCCAGTGCCCCGCGCCTCAGCAGCAATAGAAGCAGCAGAAATGATAGTTGCCACATCATCTGTCCCTGGGGAGTGACAGAGGCCAGGAGTCAGGGAACATAGGAACGAAAACAGAAAGGGGACAGACGGAGGAGGGAGGGGATTGCTTAGGTCAGGACAGAGAGATGGGAGTTGACTACAAAATGTTTTGGCTCAAGAAGGGCTGGTGATGGGGGAAAGGGCAGGATACTCTGAGGTAACTCCATCTGTGGAGCCCAGATCTTCTGAAAGAGTCCCAGAAGGATCCCAGAGCCGAGGCGTGGGTTCAGGAGGAGACGTGGCGCACGTCCCTCGCAAAGAGCAGGATACAGTGTTGGCCAGGGAGGATCAGGGAGGCTCCCCAAGGGTTCCGACTAGGACCCTTGAGCTTGACCCGAGCCCCCCAAACCCATCCTTTACCGAGTTGCCAGCTTCCGTCCGCTCGCCACACTCCGCGGTGCCTTCTTCCAAAGATGCCCAATTTGGCGACTCTCCAGTTAGGCCCCGCCCCGGGAGCGCAGAGGCCCCGCCCTCCGCCCAATGAGCGCGCGCGAGGGTCCCGGGGGCGGGGTCAGTGAGCGCGGGGAGCGCCGCCGCAGCCCCTCGCCACGTCCACAAAAGACAACGGGGCGACGGGGGAAGGCCGGGTGGGCCACGCCGAAGCGACGCGGCGGGGGAGAACTACAACTCCCGGCAGGCGTCGGGGCGCCGGGCGACCACCTCCAGCGGGCCTCAAAAGAGAGAGGTTTAGGCGGCGCGGGAGTCCCAGCAGCCAGGGAGGCTGAGGCAGGGGGATCGCGAGCTCAAAGCCAGCTTCAGCTATGGCGAGGCGCTGAGCAACTCAGCGAGACCCCGTCTCTAAATAAAACCCACAATAGGGCTGGGATGTGGTCCCGTGCCCCTGAGTTCAATCCCCACTAAAAACAAAAGAGGTGTGTTTTTCTCCCTTTCCCTTCGTCCAAGTGGTAAGAGAAGAACCGGGGTCTGGAGGAGGCATTCCCTTCTGTGGAACAGGGCGCAATTCTTTTCTGCTCCACCAAGAAAAGTTGAGGTCAGATTCCAGCCAAGAATTTTTAAAATGCCTGGCACGGTGTAGGCATTCCACTAATACTTGTGAAATTTATTCGTGAGAATTACACGATTCCGTAGGTGAAACTGCGAGATTCCACTAAGCAACATGTCAGCCGCAGGAGCAGGAGAGATCCAGCACTGGGCTCACCCCATCCACTCCCCCACCCACTCCTTGACCTCCCCTGCTTGAAACCTGAAGATGATTGAGAGCACGGCTGATGAGGGCTCAAACTCATGTTGTATGTGGAGGTGGAGAAGAGCCATATACATTAGAAGGGGAAACTGAGGCAGACCACAGGAGAAGGGGTCCAGAGGGAGAACAGAGGGCCCAGGACTCCTTCTGGAGGCTCAGAGATGCCAGGATTCCAGGAGGTCTCAGCACAAAAGAGACATGCCAATATTGGCTATCAGCAACCAGAGTGGGGGTGGTCAAGCAGTTGCTGGGAATGAATTTATATCTTGACAGTCCGCATCCTCGGGCAGGCCTGGAGTGGGCAGGAGGGCTCCCACGTCGTCCCCACGGAAAGAGATCCAAGGGGCTAAGCAGAGAGGAAATGGGGAGTTGTCAGAGAATCTCTCAGACCCTGTGGGTCTCTGACCACCCCTCTCTCATGAGCATATCTCTCTGTCTCTGTCTTATCTCTGGGTCACTCTCTCCTCCCTCTCCTGCCCCTTCCCCCCTCCTTGGGCTTCTGTCATCCCCTCCCAGCCATTCTGTGTCCACACCCCTCTCTGGCCTCTGTCCCTCTCTAAGTCTCTGTCCTCCCAGGTCAGTGTCCTCCTCTCTTCTGAGGTCTCTGTCCTCTTTCCAAGGCTCTTCCTCTTCGTGGCCCACACCTGGCAGCCCATTCCTCATCCTCCTCCACAGCAGAGCTCCTCCTGCAGCCACTGCCGTGAGCAGCAAGAAGCCAATGAAGATTCCGACCACAGGCACCGAGGACTTGGCTGGCGACTCTGCAGCCAGAGAATGCTGTGAGATGTCGAAAAGACCCTCCAGCCCCTGGTAGTCAGGGCATGGAACTGGGGGGTCCTTGTTCCTCCCAACCCCCGAGATTCCCCCCAGCACCAAGTGTCTGGGGATCAGGGTGGGCTGAGGAAAGATCAGAGAGGTGATGCCCTGGGTTTGAGTAGAATGTCCTCAGGTTGGATTAAGAACATAGCAAGGGGCTGGGGACCTGGCTTAGTTGGTAGAGTGCTTGCCTTGATGGACAAGGCCCTGGGTTCAATCCCCAGCACCCCCCCCCCCCAAAAAAAAAAACACATATTGAGAAAGGGCTGTCACACTGATGAGGGCCCAGCTGCAGCAGGGTGGGCAGCAAGGCAGTACATGGTCAGTGTTGGTAAGGATTGGCATAGCTAGAATACAAATGATTAGACTATGAAGACCAGCAGAGCAGGATGGAAGATGGCCAGATTCAGGATGACTGGCTGCAGTGGTTAACAGGTGATCAAAGTCCATAAGGCCAGGGGCAGCAGAATAGAAGGCAGTCAGACTTGGGGACAACAGGCATTAGCAGGCACAATGCAGTCAGACTAAGAAGGAAGGCCAGACTCTGGAAGGTCACAGGGCAACAGAAATAGGGAGGACTGTCACTCAGTGGGACCTCACCCAGTTCCACGGTGAGGGGCTGCGCCAGCCCCGCATGCTGCACAATACAGCAGTAGTGATGCTCATCGCCACTTTTGACCATGAGTGATGACCAGGCATGGAAGGAGCCATCCCCATTGGGACCAAAGCCGCCCTCTCCAGAGCCAGCTGCCAGCCCATTCCTCAGGAACCTAAGCTGCAGCTCCGGAGGGTAGAAGGAGAAGGCACTGCAGGTGAGCACGGAAAAGCCAGGACTGCTGGGCCGGGCCTTCAAGCGCATGGATGGTGGCTCTGCAGAAACACAGGGGCATGCCTGAGGCCCAGCCTGGGGTCCCAGGGCCAGGTGCAGTGCAGGGCTGGGCAGAAGGGGAGAGCCCTCCATTTCTTTGCCCTGTACTGTGACCAGCATGGAGAAGAGTGGCCAAAGGGGAGGGCCCTTCCAGGGCTACAGAGACCCACCCCTCCCACCCCAAGAGCTCCGGCCTCAAAACTCCACCTCTTATCCTTTCTTCCCTGCAGTGGAAGTGAATCAGGTGCCCAACACCATTCAAAGCACTGGGGACAAAGCAGTGAACCAGACAAAAGACATCATCCTCATGGAGCTCAATCAAGGCAAACAGACAAAATGTGTGTAAATGGAAGAGAGGGCTGGGAACGTGGCTCAGTGGTACAGCCTTTGCCTGGCATACATGAGGTCCTGGGTTCAACCCCCAGCACCATTAAAAAATCTAGGAAAGGGACATAGGCTATGAAAGTGTCAGATGAAGGAACATGAGACATACTCTTAAGCCACTAAAAAGAGAGTAAGAGGATATTATGAAAAACTTCCCACAAACACATCTGAAAATTCAAATTAACTGCACATATTCCTGAAAAACACAACCTTCCAAAACTGACACAAGAAGAAATTAAAAACTTAAGTAGTCCTGTCAAAAAAAGGTTTTAGTCTAGGGCTGGTGTTGTGGCTCAGTGGTACAGTGCTTGACTAGCATGTGTGAGGCCCTGGGTTCGATTCTCAGCACTGCATATGAATTTTTAAAAGTCCATAAACAACTAAAAATATACATTAGATTTTTTTAAGTTTTAGTCTATTTTTTTAACATTTATTCTTTTAGTTGTAGTTTGGACACCATGTCTTTATTTATTTATTTTTATATGGTGCTAAGGATTGAACCCAGGGCCTCGCACGTGCTAGGCGAGTACTTTACCAATGAGCTACAACCCCAGCCCCCATCTATATTTTTATATTTTCAGTGAATAAAATTCAAGGTCCATAGCTCAGTGGTAGAGCACTAGAGGTGCTCCATCCCCAGCACCATGAAAATAAAAAGTAAAAAAGAAAGAAAAAGAAAGAAAGAAAGAAAGAAAGAAAGAAAGAAAGAAAGAAAGAAAGAAAGAAAGAAAAGACAGGCCTAGTGGTAAATGCCTGTTATCCCAGCACCTTGGGAAGCTGAGGAAGGAGGATCACAAATTCAAAGTTAGCCTAAGCAACTTAGTGAGGACCTCAGCAACTTAGACCCTGTCTCAAAAGAAGAAAAAAAAAGGGGTGCTAAGGATGTGGCTCAGTGGTTAAATGCATCTGGGTTCAATCCCCGGCACCCCACTCCCCACCAAAAAAAAAAAAAAAAAAGGAAAGGAAATCTAGGTTAAGATGACACAAATTAGTGATTTATTCTTCAAAGCAATGAAGGAAGAATTCACAAAACTTCCGCCCATACTGAGATTGAACCCAGGGGAATCCTACCACTGAGAAACATCCCCAGCCCTTTTTATTTTTTGAGACAGGGTCTCATTAAGTTTCCCAGGCTGGCCACAAATTTGTGATCCTCCTGCCTCACATCCTGAGTCACTGCAATTACAGGTGTGTGCCACCAACACCCAGCTCAAACACTGCTACTCTTGCACAAACTCTTCCAGAGAATAGCAAAAGAAGAAACATTTTTGAGTAGATCTTATAAAGCCAGAGCACAGTCTTTAATCTTTTTTTTTTTTTTTTTTTTTTTTAAGTACTGGGGAATCTCCCTCCAGGCTCAGTGGTAGAGCATTAGAGGTCAAACATGTTAGACATCCCCAGCCCAAGGCCAGCACAATCTTGGTAACACCTTCACAAGGACACTGTAAGAAAGGGAATTTATGGCTAGTGTCTAAAAATCCTTAAATATAATATTAACAGATATAATCCAGTAATTTATTAAGGAACAATACATCATGATTAAGTGAAATTATTCCAGGAACATAAGGTCCATTTGACATTGAAAAACATCAGTCAATATGATTGACCGCCTTAACAAAATAAAGAGGAAAAAAAGTAAATGGTTATTTGATAAAATTTAATACCATTAATACCTTTCAGGGTGCTGGAGGCTCAATGGTTGAATGCTTGCCTAGCATATGCAGGCCCTGGACTCCATCTACAGCATTAAAAAAAAAAAAAATTCTTCTAGAAGAAAACGTAGGAGAAAGCCTCCGTAACACAGACAATGAGTTCCTAGATATGCTGGCTATGACCCTGAAAACCCAAGCAGCAAGGCAAAACTAGACAAGGGGACTACCAAACTGAAAAGGGAACCATCCAGTGAAAAGGTCATCTATGGGACAGCAGAAAATATTTGTGAACCATCTATTTGATAAGAGGTTAATTTCCAAAAAAAAAAAAAGAGGTTAATTTCCAAAATATACAAGGAATTCCTACAATAGCAACAACAACACATCCAGTTAAAAATGGGCAAAATGGGACTGGAGGTGTAGCCTGGAAGTAGAGCATGCATGAGGCCCTGGGTTCCATCTTCAGTAATACCCCCCCCCAAAAAAAAAAAAGTTAAAAATTGAAAAATGGATAAAAGGGATTTGAGCCGCCTGCCAGGGCTGGGTGTTGCTTTGGGAGTTCCCTGCAGCAAGGGTGGATCTCAGCAGTCTCAGATCTTGGTTGGGATCTTGGTTATAGGTGCTCAGCAGAAAACAAACTCAGCACTCTTGCAAAGTGGGAAGCCACACAGTGTTTCTCTCCCAGACTTGCTTTTCCAGTGAGTTGGCAGAATTTGCTGCCCAGTAAGGTCAGCTGGAAGGGACCAGGCTGTGGTCATCAGCAGTTCTGTGTCCGATCTTGTGTTTACCGTTGTTTTCCAGCAAATATGTATTGTCCTGGGTGTTATACCCCCTAGCCACACCCCTTTTGCCTCTAAGGTAACATATTTACAACTTGGGCTAAGTTCAAGCACGGAAAATATGTCTGGTCTTTGGTTTTGCTTAGCAAAAACAAAACAAAGCAAACAAACAAAACCCCTGAGTAGTGGTTTCAGTGAACAGTTTTGTGGGTGATATAATTTCTATCACCTGCCCCTTACCTTTCATCATATTCTAATTAAGATTAAGATTTAAGATTGCTGGGCATGGTAGCACATGCCTGTAATCCCAGACGCTCGGGAGGCTGAGACAGGAAGATCCCAAGTTCAAAGCCAACCTCAGCAAAAGCGGGCACTAAGCAACTCAGTGAGACTCTGTCTCTAAATAAAATACAAAATAGGGCTGGGGATGTGGCTCAGTAGCAGAGTACTTGCCTAGCACAAGTGAAGTACTGGGTTCAATCCTCAACACCACATTAAAAAAATAAATAAATAAGGGCATTGTGTCCATCTACATCTATATATATATGGTATTGTGCCAACTACTTCCAAAAAATAAATAAATATTTAAATAAAGATTTAAGGGCTGGGGCTATGGCTCAGCAGTAGCGCACTTGCCCGGCATGTGTGAGGCACTGGGTTTGATTTTCAGCGCCGCATATAAATAAATTTATAGGGCTGGGGATGTGGCTCAAGCGGTAGCGCGCTCGTCTGGCATGCGTGTGGCCAGGGTTCTATCCTCAGCACCACATAAAAATAAAGGCATTGTGTTGTGTCCATCTACACCTAATAAAATAAATATTTAAAAAATTCTCTCTCTTTAAAAATAAATAAATAAATAAATAAATAAATAAATAAATAAATAAATTTATAAAATAAAGGTCCATGCACATCTAAAAAAATTTTTTTTAAAAAAAAGCAACAACAGCCAGGTGCGGTGGTGCATGCCTGTAATCCCAGTGGCTCAGGAGGCTGAGGCAGGAGGATCTCAAGTTCAAAACCAGCCTCAGCAACTTAGCGAGGCCCTAAGCAACTCCACAAGACCCTGTCTCTAAACAAAATATTAAAAAGGGACTGGGGATGTGGCTCAGTGGTTAAGCACTCCTGGGTTCAATCTGCAGTACCCCCCCCCAAAAAAAAAAAAAAAAACGGCAACAACAAAAAAATAAAATAAAACTAGGCAAAGGACTTGAACAGACATTTCCCCCAAAGACGAAATACAAATAGCCAACAGGTATATAAAAAAATATCCAACAGAATAGAAATGAAAAGCACAGTGACATTTTACCTCACACTTAATAATGGATGGCCATCAATCAAAAACAAATAAATAAATGAACAAACAAACAAAATAATAATAACAAATGTTGGCAGGGATGTGGGGAAATTGGAACCTTTGGGTTAGTGGGAATGTAAAGTGGTGCAGACACCATGGAGTTTCCTAAAAGAGTTGAAAGTAGCCTAGCCCATGATCCTGCATTCCCACTTCTGGTGTTTGTCCAGCAGAGTTGAAAGCAGGATCCCTAAGAGGTATCTGAACTCCTATGTTCACTGCAGATTTATTTACAACCACCAAGAGGTGGAAACAACCTAAATATCCAATAATAGATGAATGGGTAAAGTGTGGCCAATACATTCTGTGCATACAATGAATTCATATTTGACCTGAAAAAAGAAGGAATTCCTAGTTGGGTGCAGTGGTCCACACCTGTAATCCCAGGGACTCAGGAGGCTGAGGCAGGAGGATCCTAAGTTCAAGGTCAGCCTGGGCAATTTAGTGAGACCCTGTATCAAAATAAAAAACAAAAAGAGCTAGGGCTAGGGATATAGCTCCTCGGTGGTAGAGCACCCTTAGGTTCAATCCCCAGTACTGCCACATCCCCAGTGTTTTTCATTTTTTGTTTAGAGACAGGGTCTCCCTAAATTGATTAGGGCCTTGCTAAATTGCTGAGGATGGCTTTAAACTTGTGATCCTCCTGCCTCAGCCTGCGGAGCCACTGGGATTACAGGTATGCACCACTGTGCCTGGCTGAACTTTGAGGTTTTTTCTTTTCTTCTTCTTCTTCTTTTTAAGTTGCCAATTGACCTTTATTTTACTTATTTATATGTGGTGTTGAGAATCTAATCCAGCGCCTCACACATGCCAGGTCCGTGCTCTATCACTGAGCTACCATCCCAGCCCCTGACTGAAGTTTTATTTATTTTAACTGTTCATGGTGTACGTACCAATAATCCAAGTGGCTCAGGAGGCTGAGGCAGGAGGATTGAAAGTTCAAAGCCAGCCTCAGCAACTTAGCAAGGCCCTAGCAACTTAGTGAAACCCTGTCTCTAAATAAAAATTTTTTAAAAATACAAAATAGGGGTAGAGCTGGGGATGTGGCTCAGTGTGTTCAATCCCCGGTACAAAAAGAAAAAAAGAGATTAGGGGCTGGGGACATAGCTCAGTTGGTAGAGTGCTTGCCTTGCATGCACAAGGCCCTGAGTTCAATCCCCAGCACCACACACACATACACACACACACACACACACACAAAAAAAAAGGAGATCAGGGATTAGGACATAAACACAGAGAGGCAAAATCATAATGTGAGGACACAGGGAGGAAATGGAAGCTATGGAAGAAACCTTCATCTTTTTCTAGACTCTAGAACTTGAGAAAATGAATTTCTGTTATTTCAGCAATCCTGTCTCTGGTATTTCTCCATATCAAAAATACACTACCCCTTTGTACCGCCTTATGAGATAAGGGATCAGCATCATGGTCAGCCATGATGGCTGCTGAAATCACTGGGAGAAAACCGACAGAGAACTTCACAACAGCACCTGAGCCAACGGTCTGCACGACACTAAGCCTGGGCACGTCTGCAGAATCAAACCAGAACCTGACGGAGCCTGCACATGGGCTACCACTTCACAGAACAGAAGGAGAACCATGCTCAGCAACATCACAGAGATGCAAACAGCAAAATCCAGCCTGGGTGGAACCAACAGGACAAATCACTGACTTCCTTTAAAGCAATATTGCTAGGAAAGAAAAAAAGAGAGATAGGGAAACCAGCAAATTCAAAGACACCCAGGATAACAAAATTAACTGAAGTTGCACCATAAAGTATGTCCCAAATATAAACCATAAATGTTAAATGCAAAACTATAAAAGTCCCAGGGGGTAATATAGAAGATCTAGGTGATCTTGGGCTTGGCAATGACTTCCAAGGTACATCACAAAAAGTACAATCCATGAAAGGAAAAGCTCATAAGCTGAACTTCATTAAAATTAAGATCTTCTGGGCTGGGGATATAGCTCAGTTGGTAGAGTGCTCACCTCTCATGCACAGGCCCGGGGTTCAATCCCCAACACCACAAAAAAATAAAAATAAGATCTTCTGCTGAGCATGGTGGAGAACATCTGTAATCACAGTGACTCCGGAAGCTGAGGAAGGAGGATTGCAAGTTTGAGGCCAGCCTCAGTAATTTAGCAAGGCCCTAAGCAACTCAGCAAAATATATAATAATAATAATAATAATAATAATAGGCTATGGATGTGGCCCAGTGGTAGAATGCCCTGGGTTCAATTCCCAGTATTAAAAAAAAAAAAAAAAAAGGAAAAGGAGAAGTAAAATATATCATTACAAGAAAGAAAAAAGAGGGCTGTGGCCCTCATTACCTAGAATGCCAGAGGCATTGGGTTCAATCCCAGGCACCACATAAAAATAAACGAATAAAATAAAGGCATTGTTTCCATTTACAACTAAGAATATATTTTAAGCCAGGCCACGGTGGCACACGCCTGTAATCCCAGAAGCTTGGGAGGCTGAGGCAGGAGGATCTCAAGTCCAAAGCCAGCATGGCTAAGCAACTCAGTGTTTACAAAATAGGGCTGAGGATGTGGCTCAGTGGCTGAGTGCCCCTGAGTTCAATCCTCAATACCGCCCCCCCCAAAAAGAAGAATATATTTTTAAAAAATGAAAAAAAGACAAGCCACAAACTGAAGGAAATACTTACAATCTATCAGATAAAGAATTGTATCCAAAATATACAAAGAATTCTCAAAACTCAGCAGTAAGAAAAAGACACTGAAAAGCCATGTGATGGCACAGGCCAGTAATCCCAGAAGCTCAGGAGGCTGAGGCAGAAGGATCACATCAGCCACAGGGAGGCACTAAGCAACTCAGTGAGACCCTGTCTCTAAATAAAATACAAAAGAGGGCTGGGAAGGTGGCTCAGTGGTCGAATGCCACTGAATTTAATCCCTGGTACAAAAAAAAAAAAAAAAAGGAGATGAAGCAACTCAATACAATCCATGGACCTCTGGTGGTTCCTGATTCAATTTTTAAAAAACATTTACAGCCAGGCACAGTGGCACATACTTGTAATCCCATCTACTAGAGAGGCTTAGGCAGCAGGATGACAAGTTCAAGGCCAGCCTATGCAATTTGGCAAGACCCTGTCTCAAAATAAGAAATAAAAAAAGGGCCAGTGCAAGGCCTGGTGGTGTATGCCTGTGATCTCAGTGACTTGGAGGCTGAGGCAGCAGGTCTACAAGTTCAAGGCCAGCCTCAGAAATTTAGCAAGGCCCTAAGCAACTTAGTGAGACCCCATTTTAAAACAAAAAGGGTTGGGGGGCTAGGGCTGGAGCTCAGTGATAGGGCACTTGCCTGGCATGTGTGAGGCACTGGGTTTGATTCTCAGCACCACATATAAATAAATAAAGGTCTATCAACAACTTAAAAAAATCTTTAAAAAATGTATATATTAAAATGTATATAAAAATGTGTGTGTATAGATATATTATATTTAAAAAAGGGTTGGGGATGTGGCTCAGTGGTAAATGGTAAAGTTCAAAGCTCCTGGGTTCAATCCCCAGTACCAAAAAAAAAAAAAAAAAAAAAAAAAATTCAAAGAGAAACTACTTGTCGGTTCTTACTTTCTTACTTTTCCTTTCTGGCACCTAGAATGAACTTTCTACAACTTTCTACCAGACACGGGTCTTGTTCAGCAGCCCAGGGCCTCGGAAGCAAACACATGACCACACTTTTCTCTTTGCCCCGAACAGCGCTCCGCTCCAAAAATGCATTTAGCCAACATTTTTTGAACAGATGGGAGTCTGGGACCCTTTGGAGAGGACTTTTCAGAGGAGGCGGCGTCCTGTGGGGGCCTCGAAGAACCAGGAGGGCGGGAAATGTGGACCGGGCAGGAAGGGGCTCGCGGACAGGTGCCGCTTGACCACTGGAGCGCAGCAGCGCAGGGGCGTGGCCAGGTGCTTGAGGGGCGTGGCCTGGCGCGCCCGCCGCGTGCCTGCCGGTGGACGGGCAGGTAGGAACTGGCGGCCGGGGAGATCTGCTGGGGACAAGAAGGCAAAGCAACTGGGACTTTGTCCTGGGGTGCTGGGGAGACACGGGAGGGCCATAAAGAGACAGGCAGGGCAGCTCTAGATGGAGAAAGACCCTCTGGGCCTGTGTGGGGACACCGTAGGGAGAAGGTCCAGGGACACGTCGGTGGAGAGGATGGTCTACACCAGAGTCTGGGAGGCGGCTCACCCTTCCACTCCAGGTTTACGCGGCCCCTCTCTAGGTGTCCCAGCAGCCGCTGGGGGCAGGAGTTGAGCAGGAACGTCCTCTCCTTCCTGACCGCCTCAGCTTGCTGCATCCACTTGGCACTGATGGTCTGGACCTCTGGCCAGTCCCCAGTCCAGCTCCCGTTCTTGGGGTCGAACCTCATGAATTCCTCACCATTCAGGGCAAACGTGGCGGTAGGCACCGAGACGTTGTCAGGGCCGAGTTCACACCCCAACAGGCCCTGCAGGGTGTAGGATCCTGGGGTGCCCACACAGAGGTAAGCAGGACTCAGAAGCCAGGGGCAGCCCTCCTCCCTCCGACCCGGGAGTCCAGACCCCAGCCCCGCTCCCTCAGACCCGGGGGCCAGACCCCACCTTTTCTCCCCAGGGCTGTGAGAGCGTCCAGAAAGAGCTTCTCCTTGTTCCTCAGGTCTGTGGTCTCCTTCTCCCAGTACCACGACACCTGGTCTTCCCAGACCCAAGCCCCACAGGGCTCGGCCTCAGCCCGCAGGCTGCTGTAGCTCAGGTACTGCTGGGGACCCAGCCAACCCGACACCCAGAAGGCAGGAGTCCCCGGGGCAGGGGAGGACACGGCCGTGAGGTGGTACAGTAGGGACAGATGGTTCTCTGTGGAGAGAGGCAGAGGTGAAGAGAGTCCATGGGACAAGGGACTAAATTGGAGCCTGGAGAGCGGCCCCGAGAGGAGGGGACTGACTCAGAGAGTGGGGACAGAGAGACCAGAGACAGAGGCCCAGGGAGAGTGGCAGAGACCCCAAGGTGGGAGGAGACAGAGACGCAGAAAGAAACCGAGTCGGGGGAGGGGGCAGAGACCCAGAGAGCGGGGGACCGGTGGCTTCCAGGCGCAGAGCACCAGGAAGGTGAAAGTGGTCAACAACGTGGAACACGGAGGGCGGCCCAGGGAGGGGCCTCTCTTGCCGCCAGGGACCTCCTTCCTCCCTACCTCCCCCAGTGCGGCCCAGCCCCGGCGGCCCCTCACCTGCACCCCGGGTCTGAGGAAGGAGGAAGAGCAGGAGACCGAGTGCCCAGGGCTGAGGCCAGGGCACCCCCATGCTGAGAGGGCGACCTGGGGCGGGAGGGGGCGTGTGACTCCTTGGGCCCCCCACCCCGCCCCTTCCTCCCCGGGGACCCGCGGGCAAGGCCAAGACCCGGAGCCCTGGAGGGTTTGGGGGCCTGTCCAGGGTAACAACAATGCCCTCCTCCTCAATGAACTTTCACCCCCTAATTTGATCTGGTTTGGTTAATTAATTACAGAACCTGGATGGCCTGAGATTCATTTCTTGGAGATCTGCCGGTCCCCTGTTCCCTCAGACCCGGGAGCCCAGGCCCCAGCCCTCCTCGGCCCTCCTCGGCCCTCCTCGGCCCTCCTCGGCCCTCCTGCTGGGCCCCATTTGCTCACGGCCGCCGGGTTCTCTTCCTGCCTGCAGTTCTGGCTGCCTCCCGTGACTGGAGACCCCAGTTCCTCTCTCACATCCTGTCCGGAGCTGGCTCCCTGACTCCCAGAAGATCCAACCCCACCCCCCAGCTGCAAGACACACCCCAGGCCCTAGGCCCAGCCTCTCTGAAAACTTTTTTTTTTTTCCCTCTTTCTCCATTGCTGCCTGTGCTTTATTTGAAGGTGTCAGCCACTTAGCAAGTTCAGACAGCTGGGAATGAAACCCAACACTTGTAGCCTGGGCACTTACGTCCAGGGTCTTGCCAAGACTCCTGGAAAGTTCTCAGAGCCATCCATGGCACTCAGGGGGCCTTGCTTGCAGAGCCAGTTGCCCCACTTACATATTCTGAAGTCCTGCAACAAGCTCCTAGTGTGGCAGACACTCCATATACCACTTTTTTTTTTTTAAGTGACTTTTTAAAAAGACATTTATTCTTAAGTTTTAGGCGGACACTATATCCTACATTTATGTGGTGCTGAGGATTGAACCTGGTGCCTCCTGCATGCTAGGTGAGCACTCTACCACTGAGCCCCAGCCCCAGCCCACCACTTTTTGTTTTGTTTATGCTACTAGGGAATGAACCCAGAGGCACCTTACCACTAAGCCACATCCCCAGCCCTTTTTATTTTTTATTTTGAGACAGGGTCTTGCTAAGCTGCTTAGGGCCTCACTAAGTTGCTGAGGCTGCCCTCAAACTTTTGATCTTCCTGCCTCATCCTCCCTAGTTGCTGGGATTACAGGTATGGCCGTTGTGCCCAGCTTTATATCCCACTTTAGCACACCCCAGAACTCATCTAGATGTTTTGTGAGCCCTAAGAGAACATTCCTGTGGCCCCCTAAGATGCTTCATGGCCCATGAGATGGTTTCAGGATAGGCCATCATGGCCAGTACCCTGCTGTGCTGACCACTTATAACTCCATGGGTCTGGTCTTCTAATAATCTCATTCCTCTGCTTTATTTAGCACAATGAGACCTGGAGTAAGGGCCTTTAGGAGCCTTATACCAATGTCCTGTGGAGTGGACACATCACCACCGGTTTTTTTGTTGTTGTTTTGGTACTGGGGATTAAACTCAGGGGTACTTAACCACTGAGCCACATCCCCAGCCCTCTTTATTTTTTATTTAGAGATGGGGTCTCCCTAAATTGCTTAGGACCTCACTAAGTTGCTGAGGCTGGTTTCAAACTTGAGATCCTCCTGCTTCAGCCTCCTGAGTTGCTGGGATTACAGACGTGCACCACCATGCCCGGCTCACCCCAGATGTTGGTAAATTATTTCTGGGCCCCAGTAAAATTGCAGCTGCTCTTTGCTCTAGGACCACTCTGGGTACGGTCTTCTTGCTATAGAGTTTATTCTCATCCCTTTCATGTCTGCCGAAAAGTGAGTGGGGCTCCCCAAATTCACTCTTTACTCATCGATTTGCTCTATTACCAGATTTTTCCAGAACCTCCCAAGAAAAGACAGTTAGAAATAGAGACAAAGCCAGGTACAGTGTTACATACCCATAATCCCAGCAACTTGGGAGGCTGAGGCAGGAGGATCGTGAGTTTGAGGCCAACCTCAGCAACTTAGACCCTTAAACAACTTAGCAAGACAGTCTCAAAATTAAAAGTGGGGGCAGGAGATATAACTCAGTGTTAAAGAACCCCTAGGTTCAATTCCCAGAACCAGAAAATAAACAGAGAGACAGGCCATAGGTAGGTGGATGTGTATATAGATAGAAAAATAGGTAGGTAGATGGATGTGCAGGTGGATAGACAGATGGATGATTGATTGGTAGGAAGGTAGGTAGATAGAACAGACAGACAAATAGACACAGTTGAAACCACTGTACCATGACCTACCCAGCAAGCAGCCTCTTAAAAATTCCTGGCCATCCGCTCTCCTGCCTCTCCATCTAGCTACGTTGCTATTCCCTCAGTCCCTATAAGGGATGTGAGATCCTGCTAAAAAGGGCCTGGTGTCCTACCGTATGCCTCTGGTGTCCCTTTAGGTACACTGAATCTTCCTTTTATACTTCCAGAGCCCTGTCAGAACACCCGAAGCGGCTTGGCAAAATGGTGCACACCAATAATCCCAGCCACTCTGCAGGCAGAGGCAGGAAGATTCCAAATTCAAGGCCAGCCTGAGCAATTAGTGGGACCCTGTCTCAAAAAATAAAATAAAATGAAATAAAATATCAAAAGGGCTGGGGATATAGCCCAATGGTAGAGCGCCACTGGGTTCAATTCCCCTCCCCCGCCATGACAACCAGCCCTGGGCTCCCCCCAGGTTCCTCCTGTGATCCGGAGACACTGTCCTGGGCTTCCCAGTGGTTGCAGATCATCTTACTCCTCTGTCCTTGAGGTCCTGGTTTACCCATTTTTGTATACAGCTCCAGGTGTTCTGGGTCCTGATAATGTCCCATCAGCTGTCACTTCAATACCTACTCTACTGGCCATTGGGTCCTGTCAGTGCTCTGGAGCTGGGTGTGAGGGGACACCTGTATTCCCACTAGTTGGAAGACTGACACAGGAGGATCACTTGAGGCCAGTGATATCTAGGCAACATAGTGAGACCCCATCTCAGAGAGAGAGAGAGGGAGGGAGAGGGAGGGAGGACCTTAGCATGGCCACACATGCAAAGTCCCTTTCACCATGTACAATCATGTAACCATAGGTTTTGGGGGATTAGGGCAGGGATGACTTTGGAGCCATTATCCAGCCCACCCCAGTCATCTAGGATGCCCTCCTTGCCCCTGCTATAATGTCCCCATTCTGATCTGCTGTCCTTTCTGCTGGCCTGCTGGCAAAACCGGATGTTCTTCTGCTCCTTATAATGGCCTCTAGCTAAACTCTCCCAGGGTCTCCCCTAATATTCCACGTAAGGTCCTTCCCTCCTGCCTGTCACAACAGAAAAAGACCTGCAACCTCCTTGATTCACACTGGGTCCCCTTCCTAGGGGCATGTCCCTGGGCTGTAGTAGAACACCCTTAGACATTCACAGGGACTCTCCAGGATCCTGCTGGGATCCTGTCCCCAGGGACCCACTCTAATATAGTGGAAAGTCCTTATGGTAGCATCATCTACACAATTTGCAGAGCATAGAGCAAAATGAAGATGTGGGGCCCTTCGTTTTGAATTCAAGGAGGTTCTACCTGGGCATTGCACCAAGCATGGATCTCTTTGGGTGGACCCCAGCAACTGTGTGGTGAGCTGTCCCTGGAGCCAGCCCACCCGCAGGGTGTATGTTCTATGAACAGTTCCAGGCAGCTCCGAGTTGTTACCAAGAGCCATGGGAACATCTGCTCTTCCTCTGCACCTGCACAGTAGTGCCCCCCACTGGCCCCACAAGGCCATTACACCAGAGCTCTAAACCAAATCTGACTCTTCCGGGTTTCCTCTCTGAGCCTTGTTTTTTCCTCTGAAAAATGGGGAAAATAATTATGCCTGTCTCATTTGAGAGGCTTTAGGGAGTCAAAGTCTGAACCTAGGGAACATAGTAGGGCATCAGTGGTAACTGATGGCCGGGCTGCTATCAAGATCCCCAGGGGTACTGCTAGATTGGGGACCAAGCCCTGGATTCGTCTTGCTCCCTCTTGAATCCATCCCTTGGAGCCTGAACAATAAATATTCGTAGAATGAATCAAGGCAGTAATGAATGATTCCAGCTTGGTTTGATATGCCCCTAAAATTTCTCTAGAATGCCTTTGCTTTCCTGCTAGATCGTGATAGCAGAATCTATATAACCCACAAACGATCTGTGGATCTCATTTATGTCATAGAGCCAGGACCTACTCCAGGACTTTGCCGAAGGTGGCTCAGAGCAAGGCCAAAACAGTCACAGGGCTGCTCAAACACACAGAGACGCACCTGTGATCCCAGGGGCTGGGGAGGCTGAGGCAGGAGGATCACAAGTTCAAGACCAGCATTAGTAACTCAGTGAAGGCTGGGAATGTAGCTCACACACACAGAACCCACCCCAGTTTGATCTCCCTGTCCTCTACTCCGAGATCTCAGTAAAATGATCTCAGGTCCCGACTACACAAATTATTTACTACTTTACCTGTAGATTCAACTATCCTTGAATCAAAAGTATTTTTTTGGGGAAAAAAAAAAAACTACATCTGTATTGAACCTGTACAGATTCTAACAGATTCTTTTCTCCCCTCCCTTTCTCCCTCCCTCCCACCCTCTCCTACTTCCTTCCTCTCTCTCTTCCTTCCTCCTCAGTCCCCTGCACATGCTGGACAAGCACTCTACCTCTGAGCTACATCCTCAGCCATATAGACTTTCTTCTCATTATTATCTAAATGACACAGTATAACAACTGCTTGTATAGCATTTGCATTGTATTGGGTATTATAAGACATCTAGAGACGGTTTCAAGTACATAGGAGAATGTGCAAAAAGTTCTATGTAAAAAATATGCCCTTTTGGGCTGGGGATGTGGCTCAAGCGGTAGCGCGCTCGCCTGGCATGCGTGCGGCCTGGGTTCGATCCTCAGCACCACATACCAACAAAGATGTTGTGTCCACCGAGAACTAAAAAATAAATATTAAAAAAAAATTCTCTCTCTCTCCCTCCTCTCTCACTCTCTCTAAAAAAAAAATAATAATAATAAAAGGGCTGGGGATGTGGCTCAAGCGGTAGCGCGCTCGCCTGGCATGCGTGCGGCCCGGGTTCGATCCTCAGCACCACATACAAACAAAGATGTTGTGTCCGCCGAGAACTAAAAAATAAATAATAAAAATTCTCTCTCTCTCTCTCTCTCTCTCTCTCTCTCTCTCTCTCTCTCCCTCTCTCCCTCCTCTCTCACTCTCTCTTTAAAAAAAAAAAAAAATATGCCCTTTCATTTATTTATTTATTTTATTTTGAGACAGTCTTGTTAAGTTACCCAGGCTGGCCTTGAACTTACCATCCTCCTGCCACAGCCTCCAGAATAGCTGGGATGACAGGCATGTGCCACTGTACCTGTCTATGCTGTTTCATATAAGGGACTTGATGGGCCAATTATAACATAACCTGGGTATTGCCACCATGTAATATCCACAGGGCCTGCTGTAAGCTTCTGAGGTCCTGCTGTAGTAACATACTATCCCAGTGGCCTCTGGGCTGAATCCAGGGCTTCACCTAGTATGAAACAGCAAGAACTGCCCTGTTTCCAGTAGTGCTCCTGAAGCCTGCTGTCATTGCAAACCCAGGACCCTGCTTCAAAACCCTGCCTGGAATCTGGGCGTGATGGCAAAAGTCTGGAATTCCAGCGACTTGGGAGGTTGAAGTAGGAAGATCATAAATTCAAGGCCAGCATTGGCAATTTAGCTAGACCCTGTCTCAAAATAAAAAAGGGCTGGGACCTAGCTCAGTGGTAAAGTGCACCTGGGTTCAATCCCCAATATAAACTAAAACCTGTCTGGAGGTAATCTCTCTGCAAAATGGCAGTGCAACTGGGATCTCCTGTAACCAGCATGTGAGAGAATATTGCATCATCCTGTGACATACCACCAGGTCTTGCTCTAATAGTCCCAGGATTCTACAACTAGGGCTACCTGCCAGACTCTTGTCATTCTGCTTGCTCAAAAGGACCTGGTCTTTCTGGGTGCACGGGTGCACACCTGTAATCCCAGCGGCTTGGGAGGTAAGGCAGAAAGATCTCAAGTTCAAAGACAGCCTCAGCAACTTAGCGAGGCCCTAAGCAACTTATGGAGACCCTGTCTCAAAAATAAAACAAAAAGAATTGGGGTTGTGGCTTAGTGGTTAAATACCCCTGGGTTCAATCCCTGGTACCAAAAAAAGGACATGGGTTTGCTGTTGCATGGAGCCTTTCTCTGACAATAGGCTCAGGGCTCTGGCATAATTATTGCCCTGAGTGTCACTAGAACTGGTTCTAGTCTGTGATCACATGAAAGCATGTAGCATCTCTCCATGAGGTGGGGAGGCAAGAACCCACTTTACAGATTGGGAAACTAAGGCTCCATGATTGGGGCAGGTCACTTGTTCAAGGTCACACCACTAGTGAGCTCAAGACCCAGCAGGCCTGAATTTTGGGGGCTCCTTCTCATGTTCAGCACTTTTGGTTTCCATCATCCTGAAGCCTAGGGGTCAAGTGCACCCAGTGAGCATGAGTACTGGACTGAACTCCATCCATCCATTCGGTGACAACACATTTGGAGCACCTCCGATGGGGATGCAGACTCCTGCCCACCTGGAGCTCACATCCAGCAGGCAACAAGACAGCTCACCACAGGGAAATATGCAATATCAGGATTTGTATGATAAAATTAGTGAGAATGAGGCTTCACTTGTCTACACAGGACAATAAGGCAGGGCAGGGTGACCCCAGGGCTAGAGGTTCTGCCAAATAGAATTAGACTGGTGGAAATTGAAGTTGAAGCCAGAGGCAGAGAGGGAGCCTCTGCGAAGGTGGCTGGGGACAGCAGAGGAAGGGTTGGTGCAGGGGCTCAGGTCACAGTGGGAGAGCAGAGGGAGGGGATGTGCTCAGGCTGTGACAAGGACCTGGGCCTGTGTCACATGATTCTGAGTAAGGCCAGTCCTTGGGTGAAAGAACTGTGGAGGGGTCCCCAGGGTCTTTATCCTTGATCTTCGCAACCCACCAGTCCCGGCAGACACAGCAGGTCTGGCTCCAGCCTGCAGTCCAGGTAACCTGATGTGATGGGGTGCCAAGGAGACGCCCCAACTGCTGGGAGGAAACAGAGGAGCGGGCTGTTGTTGTAAACACAGCCGCCCCACCCGGAACGGAAGCACCTGTGGCCGGAGGGGGCCGCACCTCTGAGAGGCCTCAGATCCCTCTGGGTCTCTGTCCCCACCCCTGCCCCCCTCTGGCTGCATCGGCCGTCTTCTCCCTCTGGGTCTGAGGACCCCTCTGTAGGTCTGTGCCCCTGTCTCTCCTGCTGGGTCTCTCCCCACCTAGCACAGCAGGGCAGGCTCTGCAGCTCGGGCGGTGCCCCCCTGACCTGTCCCTACCCCTTCCTGCCCTCTGATGGGAGCCCACTTCCTCTGGCAGGAACCCCCGCCCTCCCCGGCTTGGGTAAAAGGCAGAAGCTGGGCCCATTGGGTGCGGCGTCCCTGGAGGCAGCAGCAACTCCTTTCCTCAAGGCCCTGTCTCCCAACCCTTGTACCAGTGCTGCGCCTTAGACCCTGGTACAGGTCTGGGGGTTAGGGACCTGTGGACCCCGGCACCAGCAGGCCCAGTGGATGAAGGCAGAGGGCAACTCAGCATCTCCCTCCGGCAGTGGCAGGTCTCTTCCTGGCCCCATCTTTGCTTTCTGCGCTGTCCTTTAGTATTTCCAAGCAGCTGTCTTTCAGACCTGCTGCCTGTGCACCTGTGGGATGCTCAAGGTCTGTCTCTCCAGCTGCTTCTGTAGTCCCCTTCTGTCCTTGCAGCCTGTCCCACTGAGCCTCTGCAGCACAGGATCAAGGACACCCTTCTCAAAGGTGGCTGTGTGGCCTTGTCTTTCCCCATTACCATTCTCAGCAGTCTCTACTCCTCTCCTGACTCTGCAGCTCTTCCCAGTTGGTCTCTTTACTAGGGCTTCCAGAGCCCCATTCCTGCACCTGAACCCTAGCATTGTAAAGCTGGGCTCCAGGTCAGCCCTACTTGGCCACCATCAGACCATGTACCCTGAAGCCTACTCACTGGGACTCAAGCACAGGACTCGGCCTCTCCCAGGTTTGTTTCCTCATCTCTAAATGGGCCTGGTGTTCACCTGGGCTTGTGTGTGGTTGGGGGGAGGGCTCACAGGGCCCCTTGTTGGCTGTCAGGAAGACTGGAGGCCCAAGTGGAAGGCCAGACCCTCACAGTTCAGACAGTGGGCCCACTAAGCCTCCACAACAGAGGGCGGCTGCTTCCCCTTTGCCTCCTCACCAAAGCCAATGAGTCCAGGCCAGATTCCCCACCCTCCCTTACTTCCTCTCCAGAGACTGGGGGATGGGAAATCAGGTACCTAACACCAAGAGGTGACAGGGACCCAAACAGGAAGGGCAGCATCTCAATTTAGGTGGCACTGTACACATCCAGAGATAAGGGCAGCAGATAAGAGGTGTGCCCATCCTCAGCCCCAAAGGCAATCCTTCCCTCTGCTGAGGGCACAGAAATCCCAAGCCTGGACTGTGAATTACAAAATAAGTTTATTTTGCTTTGGAGGGTGGGCAGGCATCCAGTCTTAGAACTTCTGGAACTGCTTCTTGGTGCCAGCTGCCTTGGTGACCTTGAGTACATTGAAGCGCACCGTCTTGCTCAAAGGCCTGCACTCTCCAACTGTGACGATGTCACCAATCTGGACGTCCCTGTGGGAACAGGCAGGAGCATGTCCTCAGAAGAGGTTACCTCAGCAGACCTCTAAAGGAAACCCTCTGTCCCCATCACCAGGTTGAAGGTGTTCCACGCTGGTTAATGTAACCCCATTCCAGCTCTGGCTGCCATTCAACCTGCCCCCTAGACACCCACGACAGCCTGGCCTCGCTTGGTCTTGTGGGGCAGCATGCCTGTGGTCTCCATCAACTGAAATCTCCATTTCACAAAGAACAAAGGGAGGCTCCCAGGATTGGCCAGTGGCATCCCCCAGTGGATGGAGGATCCTATGGGCACCTGAGCCAAGTCCAACACTGCCAGAGTCAGTGGCGACCAGCCCTCCTGTCGAGTAACCTCCGCTTTGTTTCCAAGTCATTCTTCCAGAAGACCCTCCCTCATGAGCTACTATCCCACTGCCCATCATCTCTCTCCACTGGTCTGATGTCCTTCCTGCTCCAAGGTGCTCTCTGGGGGAGGACCTTACCCTTATTGATCTCTGAACACTAAGTCTCTAACACGGGTAAGACATACACAAAACATGTTCTGTGAAAAAGTATTTCAAGCCAGGTAAGGTGGCGCACACCTGTAATCCCAGGGGCTCTGGAAGCTGAGGCAGAAGAATATTGAATTCAAAGGTAGCCTCGGCAAAAGCGAGGCGCTAAGCAACTCAGCGAGACCCTGTCTCTAAATAAAATACAAAATAGGGCTGGGGATGTGCTCAGTGGTGAGATGCCCCTGAGTTCAATCCCTGGTACCAACCCATGAATAAAGGAAAGAAAAAGCACTTCATTCTAACATAAATGTAACCCTGGCTAGCTGCTCCCTAAGGGACCACCATGCTCACCTGAAGCAGGGGGACAGGTGCACAGACATATTCTTGTGGCGCTTCTCAAAGCGATTGTATTTGCGAATGTAGTGGAGATAGTCCCGGCGGATCACAATGGTCCTTTGCATCTTCATCTTGGTCACCACACCTGGGCAGAGGAAACAGATAAATCATAGATCAGTCAGGCCTCATAGGAAAGGGAATCAAGGGTTGCTCAGGGCCTGCTGGGAATCAGAAATTGCTGAATAGGGTGGGTCCCCTGCTTCTGGCATCAGCTTTGCCAAGTGGCTTTTCAGCAGTACCCGTGGTGGGTATCTGAAGACCATCGTGAAAACAGACATCATTTGCCAGTGCCCTGAAACCAGGAATCTAGGTCCCAAGCCCCTTCATTCCAACAGTTCAGACCCCCAGAATTCTCCACTCACCAGACAGGATCCGCCCTCGGATGGAAACGTTACCAGTGAAAGGGCACTTCTTGTCAATGTAGGTGCCCTCAATGGCCTGAAGAGATAAGGAAAAGAGAGGAGTGAGCTTTGGACAAAAAAGGACTGAGAATGTGACCTCAGGGACCCAAACTACATTTCCCAGCAGCCCAGAGGGTAGCCACTGAGATGTAGGCAGGGCAACCCTGACAGGCATGTGGGCAGGGGCAAGGGAGTCTCATTTTCTTCTGGGAGTTCCCCCCACCTCTTTTGGTGTCTTGAAGCCCAGACCAATATTTTTGTAGTATCGAGGGAGTTTCTCCTTCCCAGTTTCTCCCAGCAGGACCCTCTTCTTGTTTTGAAAGATGGTCGGCTGCTTTTGGTAGGCACGCTCTGTCTACGGGGATAAAAAGGAAGCTGGTGACTTTGCAACCTTGGAGCAGATGGATTTCTGGCCTGAAGACCTTCCCCCAAACATCCAGATCCATCCTCTACAGTATTTACTCCCCACAGGCCAGCCCCAGAGGACCAGTGTCCCTGAAATATCCTCTAGAACACAGCCAACCACCATGTACCTACAATTCAAAGACGTCTCTAAGCCCAAGGTAACTTCAGCTTGCCTGCTCTAGAACACCTCCCACTGCCAGCTAAATTTAATCTCCAGGAACATACCTCTAACACCCTGGGCACCTTTCAGCAATAATTATTTTTAAAGACACAAACCCATTCACGCTGCATTCACTCTTTATTTAATCGAAGAGGGTTCAAATTTAGCTACCAAACGACGGCTCCCCGAACTCGCCCTTAGGACTCAGGCCGCAAACATCATTTCTTAACCCTTGGGCTTTTGGATAATGGCTCCTAAAACGCTTGAATCTGTATTAATGTGAAGAGCCAGCAAGATTTAGGAAGCTGATATCTAAGCTTAAAGCAAACGCATATGGCCCACCTTAATTCATCCCTAGGAAATCGGGGACGCCCTGAATAGCCCCAAACGGGGGCGCAAGGTCCTGGCCTCCCAGACCCGCCCCTTTGGCTGAGAGCGAGCCCCGCAGACTCGGCGCCAGCACAGAGAACACACCTGAATGTCCGCCATCTTCCCGGCTGCCTGAAAAAAAAGAGAGCGACGGAAGCGTCCGGGTTTCCTTATTGATTGCGCAGGGGCTGTAGAGGAAGTGACGAAAGGGGCAGGGTCACACGGCTTTGGGCGGTGCCTCGAGAGGGACTCTGATTGACAGGCGGCTTTAACCAAGCATGTGCATCGGAAACTGCAAGTGCGCGGCCATGATGGTGAAAAACTCAGGGGCGGGAAGTGTGCATCCAATCTCGCGAGAGTTTCAGGCTCTCATTGCTCCGGGAGCGTTAGTTCAGATTGGCTTGTTTTGTGTTATCGCGAGAGTCGTGGGGAAGCCGTCATTTCCCTGAGGTGTAGGTTCACGTGGGATTTGGGGACCGCGTGGCTGTGTTCGGTTAGGCTTCAAACCAGAGGTGATGCGACCATCTTTTTATGGGACAGGCGCCCTGCCGTTCCTAGAAGCATTGCGGCGGCGCCATCTTTGCGAGGGGCGGAAGCTGCCGGATCTTTTAGAAGTTGAATGAAACAGTTACCCGGCAATGTGGGTTTCACTTCCAGACGGTGATTTGGAGCCATTCTTTTGCTTTTTCCGTGTAAGATGGCGCTAATAGACCTTACCGCGATTGTGGAACTATTGCATACCTGCGCTTCTAACTCGGTGGGCAGTAGCATTTGAAATGTGACTTTTGCGACTGAGAACCATAATATTTGAGTTGTAGTTCACTAGGCTGTCCGGTGGCAAAGCGCTCGCCCGGCATGGTGGGGTCCTTGGTTCAGTTCCCAACATCACACAGTTGTGGGTGACTGTTGAAATGGGTAAAGGGCTACCCAGGCAGGCCCAATGCCCAGGGGTTCACACTGGCAGAGCCAGCACATCTATTTTTAGGTGTCAGATGAGGCCTAACGTGCTTATTTAATATTAATAACCAGTCCACTTGCTGTGGTGCTTTGATCCCTGGAGTCAGGCAGTAGGGGGCATTGTGGCAATCACATACTTTGCAGTTGAGCTGGAAAGGGACAGCTTCAGGTTATTAGGACACTGCAGGCAGTCCCAGGAGGAAACTAGGTTTTTGTGTAACGTGTGGCCTGCGTGAAGCCTGTTTTTGCTGAGGGCCCACCTCCATAGTGGACATATGCAAAGACGCCACGTTTCTTCAAAAATAATTTATTTGCTTTTTATCACAAAACAGAGTTAAGGAAAGGGGCAGTGCATTTTCCAGTCTTTGCACCTCTAGAACTTGGCCCACTTCAGCAGGTACTCTCCCATTCTGTCAGCTACAGAGTATAGGATGGCCACATGGTTAAGACAGGTGGGTGCCCCTGTAGCCAAGGAGACCCCCCCTTAGTGTTCCAGCTCATTTTTTTTAAATACTGCAAGTAACTGGTAGTTCTATCGTTTTTTTTTTTTTAAATTCATGAATAAGCAGGTCATAAATTCTGACCGTACAACTCTTTAAGAAACCTTCTGAAACAGAAGCAGAGACCAAGGCTAGGCCCTTCTGTGTCAGCTTTCCAGGTCCCAAGCTGCCTGTGGAACCCAGAGAGCTGTACTGGGTCCCCCATATCCCAGGGTGGCGATGGAGGAAGGGCAGGCCAGGCCACACATGAGGCATAAACAGTCTTTATTGGGCTCAGACCAGGAGTCCATTGATCCTGAGGACCTCTGTGAACTTGTTAATTTTCTTCTCCACATTCTTTTCTGCCTGTTTTCGTAGCCTCTGTGGGGTAAAAACACACAATGGCTTTAGGAGCTGGTTCTCCACCTCAGGCTGGGATGAAGGCAGACCTTCTAGGGCAAGACCTTGCCAGCCTGGTCCACCCACAAGCACAGTCCCCTCCAGGGCAACCTCTGCCCTCACCATAAGCTGTTTTTTCTTCCGGTAATGGATCTTGGCTTTCTCCTTTCTCTTCTCCTCCAGGGTGGCTGTCACTGCCTGGTACTTCCAGCCGACCTCATGAGCCAGGCGCCCCAGGTAGGCAAACTAGAGGGGCAGAGAAAGTTTTTAAGGACATGGAGACACGGGAGTCCTCTTAACCTAAGGAGCCTGGACTGAGGCCATGGTGGTCACAAGGGGAGTAACTGTCCTAGAGGATCATGGGAAGGGAATAATAATTCAGTCCCCAGCAAGCCCACATGAAAAAGCGACACACACATCCTGTGTAAAGGCTCCCTGCTCCTGGCATCAGCTAAGCCTTTAGCGTTCTCGGCACTGCACACACACACAGTGGCATCCGCAGACCATCGTGAGAAAAAACATCATTTGCCAGTCTTGAACCTCAGGTTCACCCCAGCAGACCATAAAACCAAGTTAGAGCTGTCCAACCTGGAACTCACCTTTCTTGTTGGCTTCAGTCGCACAACCTTCAGGGCAGCAGGAACCACCATCCGCTTTTTCTGTTGGAGGAGAGGGGCTTAAAGACCTAGTGCAGAGACACTAGGCAAAGGAGGCTGGCTGCAGTAGGCGTCTCAGCCAGTTATGTTTTCATGAGGCTCAAACAATGTAGGTAATTGTGTAACATCATGGACGCTGGATGCACGACACTGTGCTGGGGGCTTGGTGTGGCTCACCTTGTCGTAGGGTGGTGGAATCCCATCAAACACCTTGAGGCGGTCCAGGGCAGCCTGGCCTCGTTTGGTCTTGTGGGGCAGCATGCCTATGGCAGAAGGATGCCAGACCTCAGTGGAGCTTAAGAGGATGTCCACCCTTCCCCACCAGGGCAGGCATGGGGCGGCCTCAGATGGTAGTGCATGTGGAGTCATCTCATGGTTGGGGAACTCGAACACGAGTGGGAGACGTCCTCATCACTGGCTGCCTGCTGCCACCACCCACAGCCCCAGGCCCAGCTCACCTCGTACAGTCCTCCAGAAGATGCGACTGGGGGCCCGGAAGTGGTACGGGCCTCGGGATGGGTTGGTATTCATCCTCTTGCGGAGGAAGGCCAGGTACTTCACTGAGGGAAGGGGAGAATATGAGGCTTGCCTTGTCCATGACAAGACCTAACAGTTCCCAACCAAACCCTAAAGTTCTAGCAAAAAACCTTAACCCCTCTATGATCACAGGTTTAACTTACACTTGTTTCTGTAGAAATTTCCAGAAATGTTGATGCCCTCACAGCGCACAACCACCACCTTGCGGCCTAAAGAGAAGGTGAGGCATTCAAGAAGGGGAAGGGTTATGAAGGGCAGAATACAGGGAGAGGGATCCTCCCTTGCACACAATTGGCAGAGCTGGGTTCATACTAAAATCTGAGCCAGGGAGGGAAGAGTTTGGCTGGCAAGTCTCAGAGCGGTGCATGGGGTTGATCTCACAGTCGTGAGACTCAAACGAAAGATGGTGATTGTTGCTCATCACTGACCTGCAAGTGGAACTAAAGGCAGGGAGGACTGTGAGCAGACTTACCCAGCAGTACCTGTTTGGCCACAATGGCCGCCAGGCGGCCCAGGAGATGGCCTCGACCATCCAGCACTAGGACCTGTGGAGACAAGGAAGGGATGAGAAAACTGACAGCTTTACTCTCCCACCTCAAGAAACCACTCTTTACCAGTTCATCTTGCCTCTGGGAGCCTCTTCCAGCTCAGACCCAAGACTTGGGTTAGTAGACCAAGGGGAAGCAAAATGCTGATCCAGCATCACCAGGCAGGACAAAACACCAAGGAACTCCCTTCTCCCTTCCTGAGACTGCATTTTGGATTGACCCAAACCTGGCAACTCCTATCCATGGCTCATACAGATACAAAATTTGTCAAACTGCAGGCTTCTAATAACCCAACTCTCCTTAAGATGTAAAATGCAATTTTTACCATGGACTTTTTCTCATTATGTTGCCCAGGCTGACTTCAAAACCCTGGGTTCAAGCAGTCCTCCTGAGTAGCTGGGTACTACAGGCATGCTACCCCTGATCTTAGCAAGTATTGTCAAAAGCCCTTGCTGGATCTGCATCCCTGGGTCCTCAGCTTCCTCATTGAGAATAGAAGCCATCAACATTAATAAAGCACACCATAATGTACTAATGTGACAGTATAAAATAATGGTTGTTACACATACTTGTGTAGTTATTGGAAAACAGTGCAGGTGGCATCAAATCTAAACCTAAGCTAGACTTCCCTACAATGTGACCTTGGCCCAAAATCTACAACTCACCTGAAAAATGAGGATAGCATCTGCCTCAAGACTATTGCCAATAAACAGGCAAAACCAGTGCACACTGCTGTTCACAGGTACACATACGCTTGATGATTATTACCACTTGCCTAGTTCTACCTACCTGGGTATGAGCCCAAACACCACAGACTTACAGGAAGAAATCCACAAGGAAATCCTCTCCAGGGCCATCCTCTTTTTTTTTTAGTTGTAGTTGGATGTAATACCTCCATTTTACTTATTTTTATGTGGTGCTGAGGATGGAACCCAGGGCCCTGCACATGCCAGGCTAGTGCTCCACCGCTGAGCCACAACCCAGCCCCCCCATCCTCTAATTATGCCTCACACGTGCTAGGTAAGCGCTCTGCCATTAGACTACAGCCCCAGCCCCAAGGACCACCCTCTTGGGTACACGTTCAACAGAAGACACAGAGCTAAGTTTCTACGGTGTTCCCTGAGGGCCTGGGGGTGATTTGGGGAACGATAGTTTGTCCTATAGCTGTGGAACTGTTAACAGCCCTCTACTTCCAGCAACCCCAAAACAAGGGGGGAAATAAAGCAATTCCTGAACACTCGGAAGGCGAGTTTTCTCAACCTACTGCATAAGGGAATTTCGCATTGAAATGCCACAAGCTGTAGGAAACCTTGATCCCGAATTAGGCTTAAGCAGTTAGGCCTTGGGCACAACGGCAGTGGCCTCCATTTTGGTCCAGCCTCAGGTTCCCATCGCCCGACATCAGTCAGACCGCCGCGTGTTCCCCATGGCCGGGGTCTGAACAAAGACCTGACGCCAAGGGCTCCCACCCGCTACCCAAGATTAAGACAAGGAAGGCGTAACCGTAAAACAAACTCTCACCATCACCCTTCGCCTTGAGAAGGAATAAACTGCCGCCTTTTAGCCACTCCTCGACCTTAAAACAGCCGCGGTTTCTCCTACATCCCTACGGATTACCCACTAAAACCAGCTCCTTTTTGTTAACTGCTGATCTGAAGCTTCACAACGTATGTAGAAGGGAATACTGGGCCCAACTCTGTTCCCGACTGGATCCCACGCGACCCCACACCACCCCAGCCGCGCAGACACCGAACCTGCCCCTCCGCCATCTTCGGCAGCCGCCTGGGAAAGAAGGAAGTGTTGGCGCAGGGTTTCTTATCCCTTGCCGCAAGGGCGGAGGCAGCAACGCTACACTGGCGCAGCGGAGAAGTTTCTGTCTTCTCATTGGCTAAAGTGCTGTACGCGTGCGCAGAGATGCCCTAGGGGGAAGGCGGGCGGTCTTCTGACTGACCAATCCGATCGGACCTCGGGCGGCCATGCCTGTGAGGGGCTAGAGATCACGTGGGTCGTGAGGCGGTTCTGTCGGGTGGGGCTGTCGAGGCTCGGCAGCCATCTTTTTGAGGGGCTGCTGATCTACTCCACTCGACTTGTCGCCGTTACTCCATCAGGCGACTGAGGGTTGCAGGGTACGTGATGGCCTGCAGGGGGCAAGCAGATCCGCCTGGGCAGCCCTTAGGCGCTCAGTCTAGGTTAGGGGATGTGGATTTGATGCCTGGTAGGCCTCGTGGTGAGCAGGACGAACTGCTGCACTTATCTGGGCCCCGGCATCCGCCTTTGTGAAACAGGTGGAGGTGGATGATGAAGAAATGACTTCCAGATGCCGGGGCTGCACCAATCTGCTGCGGATCCCAAAGCAGCTTTCCGCTTTCCAGACTCTTGGCCTTTGCTTCTGCCGTCTCTCTTGCTTGGGATGCCCTCCCTGCTCTTCCGCCCACCGCTCACTGCAGAATCTGTCTTGTTATGATCCCAGTGCCTTTGGGCTCATGAGTCCTTTCCTCCAGAGAGCCTCCCCATCTATCCCAGCCTGGGCCAGATGCCTCCTGGGGGATCCCACACTGTCTGTGCTCCCTTTATTCAAGTGTGTGTCATCTTGCCCCGGCTCTGGAGTGCCCTGGGACTCCTCCAAAGACCCGGCGCGCCAGAGCCCTGGGCTGGTTTTGCCTCACATCTGGGTCTTAGAATTGCCTAGTACAGGCTCTGGGCCCCAGGAGGCTTGAACAGAAACATTGCATTAACTAAACAAAACTCAAGCCCTATGCCGTCCCATTCATAACCCGTCCCAACCACAGACAAGTCCAACCAGAACTGGTAGAAAATAATGATTTATATACAAGTTCATGGGGACAAGGGCTTTATACAGAGGGCTGAGTTCTGGCGTACCCTCCATCCTGAGGGGCAATGGTGCCTAGGAAGGGACCAGTCTGTAGCCGCCTTCCTCTGTGTACTGGGCGTGTGTCCTCTGATAGGTGAGTCCTCTTGCTGGGCCTCAGTGTCCTGTGTAAAATGGGATGATAAATATGTCGTCGTCTTGGGTTATTTGAGGATCCACGGACAGAGGAGAGGGAAAGAAAATACTTAGCTCCAGGCAGCACACAGACTGCCCCAAACAACTCTGTTCCCAGTGAGCAGCAGGCATCTGTCTTAAGGACATCACTGTCTAAGAAAAACTCTTGTGCAATGGTGGAAATGGTCTCCATCCCTGCTCTCCAGCTGGTTAGCCACCAGCCACGTGTGACTACTGAGCACTTCAAATGTGACTATGGGGCAACTCAGGCTTTTTTTTTTTTAAATTTCATCCAATTTTTATTAAATTTAAGAAATTAATAATATAGTTATTGAGCGAGTAAGAAAACAAGTGCAAAGTGCAAAGCTCTGCAAGTGCAAAGCTCCTGAATGTTAAATGCAGATCAAGCGGTTCTGATAAAAATGTGTCACTTTGTAGCTCAGTGGTGGACCCTTGCCTTGGGTGTGCAGGCCCGGGGTTCCAGCCCTGCATACATTCTTTTGTGCATACACAAAAGAAAAATGTCATCTGACTTTAGACATGATGTATACACACTGATTCTGAAATATGCAAAAAGAGAGTAAAGTATTTCATTGACTATAGTTTGGATACAACAGGTAAAGTAAAACATAAGGGCTGGGGATGTGGCTCAAGCGGTAGCGCACTCGCCTGGCATGCGTGCAGCCCGGGTTCGATCCTCAGCACCACATACAAAACAAAGATGTTGTGTCCGCCGATAACTAAAAAATAAATATTAAAAAAATTTCTCTCTCCCCCTCTCTCACTCTCTCTTTAAAAAAAAAAAAAGTAAAACATAATATTTAAAGTATTTCAAGGCTTAGTGGTAGAGTGCTCACCTAGTGCAGGTGAGGCACTGGGTTCGCTCCTCAGCACCACATAAAAATAAGTAAAAATAAAAGCATTGTGTCCACCTACAACTAAAAAAATATATTTAAAAAAAAGTATTTCAAGTTACCTTTTTTTTTGTGTGTGTGTGTTTGTGGTACTGAGGATTCAACCCAGGGGTGTGCTACCTCTGAGTTAGATCCCCAGCCCTTTTATTTTATTTAAAAAATATTTATAGTTGTAGATGGACATAATACCTTTATTTAATTTATTTTTTTATGCAATGCTGATGATCAAACCCAGTGCCTCACACATGCTAGGCAAGTGCTGTATCACTGAGCCACAACCCCAGCCCCTTTTATTTTATTTTTGAGACAGGGTCTTGCTAATTGGTTGAGGTTGGTCTCAAATGTTCAATCCTCCTTCAGCCTCCTGAATTGTTGGGATTACAGGCGTGTGCCTCTGTGCTGTCTAAAGTTACCTGCTGCTTTTCCTTTTTTTTTTTTTTTTTTTTGACATGAGGACTAAGGAATTGAAAATCACATGTGGCTTCATTGTATTTCCACTTGGCAGTGTTTCTCTGAGGGCCTTTCCTTGTGTCACTTCACTTAGCCTTGAGGCAGTCCTATGATGGAAAGCACTATTTTTAGAGACTCTTGTAAGGAAAGGGAACCCAGGTAGACAAGTGAAGGGTTTGTGTTAGATTAGGGCAGGCTGAGGGCTGGGGTGAAGCTCCAAGGTGCAGTATTTGTCCAGCATGCTCAAGGTGCTGGGGGTGGGGTGGGGGCAGGCAGCCTGGGATCAAATCTTGGTTGTCACTCACAAGCTGTGTGCCTTCTGGCAAATTAACTTGCCTTTCTATGCCTTGGTTTCAGCCTGTATGAAGTGGGGCTCATAATAGCACTTCTCAAGGAAGTGAGTTAATCTGTAGAGAGGTCGAGCCCCAGGCCTGTGCCAGAGGGATGACTGAGTACTATTCCCCCTAGGTCCCTCTAGGCCTTCCTCCTGCTACCCCTGCCTCCTCTCCCCACACCTGTTTTCAGATTCTCTCCTCCCTCTGGGGTTTCCCTTGGTTCCCTGCTGCCCTGGGGCTAGTTGAACTTCCTGAAACACCTGAAGGACTGAGCAAAGGCAGTCCCCCCACCCTCAGGGCCACGCCATTCCTGCCCCAGAAGGACACTGGGTCCTGGCATGCAAACTCCAGCACCCAGTATCTCCCGGGGTCCTCATTCCCTCAGGTCCCCCCTGAATCACTGTCTCCTCCTGAGCTTGCTTCCCCCTGGGTTCCCCACTGGCTACCCCGTCACTGGGCCAGACCTGAGGGCATCTGTGTCAGCTCCTCCGCCAAGCTGCTCAGTCCAGTCTTGTGCTTCTTGACCCCCTCCCCTGATTCTCTGCCCCCCCCACTCTCCCTCCATCGTTCTGCCCTGAACCCAGGCCTTGGCCTCTCTCTGTGGACCCTTGCTGGCCTCCTCCTTGGCCTCCTGTCTCTTCTTCTACAGGTCCTCCTGGGCCCCTAGGAGTCTTTCAGCACCTAGCACCGGCCCTGCCACTCTTCCGCCCACAACCCTCCTGGGGCTCCCAGGACACCCCCACCCCTCCAGTCTAAGTCCAGAGTCCCTGGCCTGGCCTCCCGGCCCCACAGCATGAAGAAGAACTCACCAAGACGACGCCCCCGCCGGGTCAGCACTCCACAAGCAGCACACCCTGGGGACTGGAGGCAGGGGGCACCTGTGGGCCCCACAGGGTCAGCCTCAGGTGGGCAGGCAGAGCCTCCAGCCCCCCCTTCCCTTCCCATCTCTCTGCGCCCCCTCATCTGTTCCTCACCTGAGGGGCAGGGCGGCCATTCACCCTTCTCCAGCGCAGGCACAAGAGAGCGGCCAGTGGTGGGAGGGCCACGGGCAGCAGCAGCAGCAGGAACAGCAGGTGGGACTGAGGGGCTGGCAGTGCTGTTGCCCCCAGGGCCCGGGGACTCCTTGGGGGCGGCAGGGTGGAGGAGTCTGAGGAGAGAGGGGACCCGGTGAACGAGGAGAAGGGCTGTGTCAGGGAAAGCAGGAGTCCTGCTGGGGCCAGCTGTGGGACCTCAGTGGGCGCCAGCCTCCCCTCCCTGACCGCAGCTGCCTCATCCCCAGAGAAATGAGGACGGATAATCATTGCACTTACCTCACAAGGCTGACACAAAATCATGAGGGTATGTACACAGCGTGCTTAGGCGAGAACCTGGCTCTTAGGTTATATTTTATTTCATACTTAAACTCAAATGTTTCCAGTGGTTATGTACCTGTCATTTCCCAGTCCTGAGACCCCACCCCCATCCCCTGCCCCCAGGGAGCAGGAACCTTATCTGGGTGATTTACCAGCAGAACCTATGATTTAAGTATGTGAATGAATGGACATTTAGAGAATAAAACAGTAACAGAGCTGGGCACAGTGGCATAGGCCTGTAATCCTAGAGATTTAGGAGGCTGGGGCATGAGGACACAAGTTGGAGGCCAGCTTCAGCAACTCAGGGGGACCTTGTCTCAAAAAATAAAAAGGCTGGAGTGTAATTCAGTGGTAGAGCGCTTGCCCAGCATGCACAAAGTGCTGGGTTCAATCCCCCATACTGCAGGTAAATAAATAAACACACCCAGTGACATACAATATATGAACCTACGGTGTCCCTGGGGCTCTGCAAATATGGTCCTTTTTTCCTCTCTGTACCTTCAGCTTCCCTCCTACCCACTCAGCTTCAGTCTCACAGGCCTCCCTGATGTCCCCTAAACACAGGCAGATTTCTGCCCCAGGGTCTTTGGCACTGGCTATTCCTTTGTTCCCAACTTCCAGTAATTTCCAACCACCACCCAGCTCAGGATTCTATCATCTTGTTTTAATTTGATGACAGTGAGCTACTTTCTTGTTTATTTGTGTGTCGGGTGTTTATCAACTGTTTCCCGGATTAGTGTGTCAACCCTGAGCTGCAGTTACTTGAGTTACTTGGGTTATTTTTGGCAGCAGTGTAGATGAAGCCCAGGGCCATGCACATGCCAGCAAGCGCTGTGCCACCGCCCTAAAGCCTGGCCCGATTTATTTATTTATTTATGTATTCAGATAGAGTTGCACTGATTTACCCAGGCTGGCCTTGACCTGCGATCCTCCTGCCTTAGCTTCTGGAGAAGCTGGGATTGCAGCACCTGAATCACTAAATACTTTTTTTTTTTAATCTTTATTTTTTAGTTTTCGGCAGGCACAACATCTTTGTTTGTATGTGGTGCTGAGGATCGAACCCAGGCCGCACGCATGCCAGGCGAGCGCGCTACCACTGAGCCACATCCCCAGCCCCCTAAATAATTTTTTTTAAACACTGAATAGAGTTTGGGGGGATATTGCATTAAATAAAAATATTAAATTATTGATATCTTAATAGAATCCTACATTGGGGATGTGGCTCAGTGGTAGAGCACTTCCCTAGCATGTGTGAGGGACTGGGTTTGCTCCTCAGCACCATATAAAAATAAATAAATAAAATTAAGGTATGTGTCCATCTACAATGAAAAATATTTAAAATATATATATATATATATATATATATATATATATATATATATATATATGTGTCAGAGAGCATAACGACCATGAAGAAGCCAGCCATCTACCAGAGTCCTGGAGCAGATTTACTCTCACAGGCCCTGGTGACAGTGGATCTTGGACTTCTGGCTTCCAGCACTGGGTCATCTGTGGTTTAAGTCACTCTGTGGGGCTTTGTCACGGCAGCGCTCACAAACTCATATACACACTCAAGTGTGTATAAATAAGTGGTAAAATCCGAATAAACTCTGTGGATTGGACCAATGTCAATTTCCTGGTTTTAATTTTGTTCTATTAGTTAATTAACAAGCAAATGTAAACTGGAGAGGCTGGGCATGGAGGGCAGGGGATCGCCTTAATGTCTTTGCAGTTTTTCAATGATTTTTCCCAAAGGAAAAAAAGCTTAAAAATAAAACAACTCAGGGGCTGCGTTTGTAGCTCAGCGACAGAGCGCTTGCCTAGCATATGTGAGGCGCTGGATTCCATCCTCAGCACCACATAAAAATAATAAATACATAAATAAAATAAATAAAGATTTTTTAAAATAAATAAAACAACTATTAACTTGCTAAGAAATAAGAAACATTGAGTTGGACATGATGGTGCGTGCCTGTAATCCTAGCAGTTTGGGAGGTTGTGGCAGGAGGATCACAAGTTCCAAGCCAGCCTCAGCAATGGCGAGGCACTAAGCAACTCAGTGAGACCCTGTCTCTAAATAAAACACAAAATAGGGCTGGGGATGTGGCTCAGTGGTCGAGTGCCCCTGAGTTCAATCCCCAGTACCAAAAAAAAAAAAAAAAAATTAAAATCCTGAGGAAAAAATGAATCCATCTTTTTTCCCCCCACATGGCAGCCAGGAATTTAAAATTTAAATAAGTGACTGCCTGTGTCTGTGGTCAGGGTTTCTTAGACACACAGGCAGGGACTACAGCTTCCTTCTCAAAGATGGGTAAACTGAAGCAGAAAGGGGAATGAACTTGCTCCAGGTCGTACCAGTTGGGAGCAAGGGCTCTCTGGGACACCCTGAGCAGGAGGGACAGGAGGGTACCAGTGGGCTTCAGGGACTGGGAGCCGTTACCGGGCTGGCACTGCAGCTCCAGGCACCGAGAGAAATTCCGGCGGGTGATCCAGGGCTTCAGAGCCACCAGCTGCTCGAGGGTGTCCTGCAGGAGGTGGGAGATGTTGGTCTGGACGAAGCGAAGGCAGCTGGGGAGGGGCTGGGAGCAGGGGAGGGAGATGTCACGGCCACATGGCCCCAGCATCTCCAGCCAGCCAGCCCAGGGCTTTCCCTGCCAGCAACATCCAGCAATGAACCCAACGAGGCCTCAATCTCAGAGTTGAGACCCCCAGACTCCCTGGTGGCAAGGGGACATGACCCCTTAGCTGCCCCTCTCATCGGGGCCTAAGAAACCTGGGCCCAATTGTGGAGCCCTTCACCATCTTCTGGTACCCAGCAGCAGTGTCCCTGGGGACCTCAGGGACATTCTCCCTTGGGGCTCTGCTGCCAAAAGAACTCCCAGTGAGGCTCCGGAGCTTCACTTGCGGTGCCTGGGAGGCACCCTCCCCTCATTCATCCCCCGAGCTCAGGGCTGACCTGGAAGGCACATAAGGTGACAAAGTGTATTTCAGTGTTGACGTCCTCCAGGAGGATTTTCATCTGAGACCCGGCCACAGTTTTGAGTTGCTCCATCCAGCGCTGAGCCAGTACCAGCTGCCACAGCGCCTTGCAGAGTTCTTCCTGGGGAGGGACAGGCCATACCCTCAATCTGAGGGAGGAGGCTGGGGCTGGACTCCTGGGTCTGAGGGAGGAGGGTTGGTCCTGGTTCCCTGGGTCTGAGGGAGGAGGCTGGGGCTGGACCCCTGGGTCTGAGGGAGGAGGCTGGTCCTGGTTCCCTGGGTCTGAGGGAGGAGGCTGGGCCTGGACCTCTGGGTCTGAAGGAGGAGGCTAGGCCTGGACCCCTGAGTCTGAGGGAGGAGGCTGGGCCTGGACCCCTGGGTCTGAGGGAGAGGGAGGCTCTTGGCTCACTAGTGTGGCCCCTGAAGGGTGGAGAATCTTGCATCTGGTCCCCACCTCTGTCCCAGGCCCATCCCACCTATGACTCACGTCCTGCAGGTTGGAGGCCACAGTGACTGGGTAATCGTGAAGCAGGTAGTCAGACTGCAGAGAAAAGAGGGTTAGGCCTGGCTGAGAGCCGGAGAAACAAAACTATGGAGACTCAGAGATGGAAGGCAGAGACCTGGGGCAAGGGGCAGAGACCAAGGGAGAGAGATGACAGATACCCAGTCACAGAACTTTGAGCTCAAGCAGGGACCCAGGGGAGGGGACCAGCCAGGAAGGCTCACCAGCTTGCGGATGGTGGCTGCAAAAGTGGATGTGATGGGGCTGTGCTTGAAGGAGCAGTCGGGGGTCCCCCGGAGGCCAGGGCTCAGCAGCAGCAGCAGCAGCAGTGAGGACTACGGGGGCCACGGGCCAGTCAGCGCTGCTCCACCTCCCCCACCCTCTCTTGTCTGTCCCCTTCTCAGGTCTCATTCCAGATCTTCCCGTCCCCTCTCTCCCCTGCATCTTGTCTGATGTGTCCCCATCTCTCCCCAACATGGCCTACTCCTGTCTCTTGTCCAAAACAGAAACCGGCCACTTTCATCCATCCTGTCTCATCTCTCTCCATCTCCACCTCCCTCCACATCTCTCCCCTCCCTACCTCTTTCCCCGCCTCTGTCCATCTCCCCACCTCTGCCCATGACCTCACACCTCTGTCCATCTCCCCACCTCTGCCCATGACCTCACACCTCTGCCCATCTCCCCACCTCTGCCCATGACCTCACACCTCTGCCCATCTCCCCATCTCTGCCACCTACTACACCTGTCCACCTCCCCCAACTCCTCCCCACCTCCCCTTCAGCTCGCCCATCTTGACCTGGTGCCCCCCTCCTCCCAGGTATACGCACAATTGGGCTCCAGGCTGGCGCCAGCACTATCATCTCTGCCGAGAGCCCCTCATGCCTGTGGCCGGGTCTTGGAAGGGACAGAAGAGCTGGTCTCGGACACGCACCCCTCAGCCCCTTTCTCGCCCGCCCCTTCGCCTCCCCGCCCCTCCCTCCTGCCCTTGATGTGGCTAAGTTTCCGCCTCCTACTCCCCCAGGCTTCCTGCGTGAGCCCCAGTTACACTGAAAACTCATCTCCCCTTCCAAGAACCCCGACGTCCGGTCCCCGAAACCCTCCTCAGGTCAGGGACCCGGCAACGGGGTTCCCCATGCCATGCTCCCTCAGCCGCAGGAACGGGGACCCCAGCCCCGCCCCTCGGGGACCTGGAGTCCCATTCTCCTCACGCACTAGGCTTGCCCCAGCTGGGTGTGGAAGGGCTAAGCTGGGTGACAGCCAGAGACCGAAAGTGAAAGGAAATTTTGGGGGGAGACCGCGAGCAGGGGTGGAATCGGGTCGAGGCAGAGGGCGCCCCCTGGTGGGGACAGGTGGCGCCTTCGCCTAGACGGCGTGCACAGCGCCGAGCCCAAGGCGCACCAAGCCAGGCGCAGGCCACCCTGAAACCTCCTTCCTCACCCAAAAATCTTCTTCAACGCCCCAAGGTAGATGGCAGTTCCATCCCTCCAGGCTCTCAGGCCCAACGCCTTGGAGTCCACTTGGACGCCTCTGCGCCTTTCACTGCATAATGGCAGGCCCATCAACAAATGGATTGGCTCACCTTCAAATTTAGCCGGAGTTCTACCAATTCTCACCACTGCAACTGCCGTCATCTGGGTCCTGCTACCACCTCCGGCCTGGGACACCACTCACTAGGCTCCCTGCTTCTGCCCCAGAGACTCTAGTGGCTCTCCAAGCAGTCAAAAGAAGTCCATGCAGACCTGTCAGCTCCTGTAGCTCCCCTCATTCAGAACAATGGTCCACATGGAACCGCAGGATCTGGTCCCCTCTCCCCTCTGACCTCACCTCCTGTCCCTCTCCGACACCAGCCCTCCTTGCTGTGTGCGAGGTGGGCAGACTCCTGCCTTAGGCCTTTGCACTGGCTGTTTTGGCCTGGCCCCAGACACCTATGTGGCGCACCCCCATCTCAGTCAGGTGTTTCCTTAACTCACAGGCAGGGGCTTGCAGACACCCTTTAAAAATCGCACTTCTCCACACACCCCTTTTTTAAACAGCCCCGCCCCCCAGAGTTCCTACTCACCCCTACTTCATACTTGTCACCTTCTAACGCACCCTGTGGCTTTCTGATCTTCATGGTTGTTTTTTTCCAGGGGACATGGGCTCCAGGAGGTCCTCAGTAGGATATCTGTTTTACCCTTTCTGAGTTTCTAGAACTGTTTGGCCCTAGCAGCTGCTCCACAGATATTGGCTGAATGATCCCACAACCGGATCCTGACCTCTTCCCTTCTTCACCATTGCTGAGTTATAGAGACTGTGTCTGGCTCTTGCGGCTGGTTCCTGGGAGATAAAACCTTGGAATTTCCCAGGTATTAGGAGTGTCACTGTTATTCATGGTTGCCACCTTGACAAGCCCGAGTTTATTCTGAGGGAGGCTGGTCATACTAGAAAGACCAATTATGTGATTAGAGAGCTGAGGATTTGAGCTAGACTTGCGAAACTCTGGGAAGTGTTGGGGACCTGTCTACCAGAGGAAGCCTGGGTAACAATTTTGGATTTTGGGGGGCTGGGGTTGTGGCTCAGTGGTAGAGTGCTTGCCCACCATGCATGAGGCACTAGGTTCGATCCCCAGCACCACATAAACGTAAAATAAAGATATTGTGCCCATCTAAAACTAAAAAATAAATATTTAAAAAAAATTTTTTGAGGCTCTTGTTATTGGTGAGCACAGTACACCAGGAAGGTGATTGATATTTGCTCTGATTCCCTGGGGGATGAGGGTTTGGTACAGCCAGCCCTCAGCGTTCATGATTTTTTTTTTTTTTTGGTACTCAGAGGCATTCAACCACTGAGCCACATCCCCAGCCCTATTTTGTATTTCATTTAAAGACAGGGTCTCATTGAGTTGCTTAGCGCCTCACTGTTGCTGAGGCTGGCTTTGAACTCTTGATCCTCCTGCTCCAGCCTCCCAGCCTCTGGGATTACAGGGGTGCGCCACTGCTCCCAGTCTGGTCTGTATTCTTTCTAATGACACTGTGATTGTGAGTATAGCACTTTCCAGAGTTCTTGAACCTGAAGAGGTCATGAGAGCCCTGGATTTGTAGTCAGTGGGTCAGAAGTACAGGTGGCTGGTGGATGTCTGGGGGAGAGGCTTGTTTAGGACTGAGCCTTACCCTGTGGGGCGGGGCCCACTCTGAGAACGGAGCACACACCTGGTGCTGTGGTACTACAATGCTGAGTACCCACAGTGCTGCCAGCTCAGTGCTGGGGATGTGGCTCTGCATGAAAGGTACATTTCTTGCCCTGATGAAGTTGGCAGACTCTGAGTAAGCTGACCCGGAAATGATGATTTCATTGCAGACATATTATGTGCCTTTAAAACAAAGGCACTAGCTGGATGTGGTGGCAAACATTTATAATCCCAGTGAGGAGGCTGAGGCAGGAGGATGGCAAGTTTGAGGCCAGCCTCAGCAACTTAGCAAGACACTGTCTCAAAATACAAAGGGCTGGGGACGTAGCTCAGTGGTAGAGCAACCCTGGGTCCAATCCTTAGAATGAATGAATCAGAAGGCCCTGATATGAGCAGCCTTCCCCCATTTCTTCTCTCCAAGGTGCTCAGCTCTTCCCTGGGTGCTCTGGTGCTGACATGGCCTACCCGCCCCGTGGAACTCAGGCTGGGTCGTGTGGCTTGCTTGGCTGACTACTGAGAGTGGGAGTGCCAGGCCCCTCTGGGTGGACGCTGCCCAGGCTGGGGGTGGACAGTGATGGTGAGAGGTGCACCGTAGGGGCCTCTGCGATGACTTGATTGGAAATTTAATCCCCAAATTCATGTTAATGGCATTTAGAGGCGTGACCTTTGCGGGGGATGACTGGGTTATGAGGACATTAATCCATTCATTAATTAATGGAGGACAGGTTACGGAGGAAGTGGCTTTGCTCTGAAAGTGAGCTCTCTAGCAGGCCAGCACCGCCTTGCCACACCATGTCCTCTGCCTCCTGCTGATGCGGGGAAGATGTCCTCCACAGGTGCAGTTCCTCTCGGCCTCCAGAACCATGAGCCTTTTATTCTTTGCAAATGACCAGTCTGGCACATGCCTATAATCCCAGTGACTCTGGAGGCTGAGGCAGGAGGATCACAAGTTGAAAGCCAGCTTCAGCAACTTAGGCCCTAAGTAGCTTAGCCAGATCCTGTCCCAAAATAAAAAAATAAAAAGGGCTGGGGATGTGGCTTGGTGGTTAAGTACCCCTGGGTTCATTCAGGGATAGCCACAGAGAGTGGAGTAAACCAGCGTCTCTCAGCCAAGTTCCCTGGCTGACTCCCAGGGCAGAGGGACCCTGCCAATCCTTTTTTTTTTTTTTTTTAATATTTTTTTAGTTGTAGTCGGACACAAAATCTTTATTTATTTATTTATTCATATGTGGTGCTGAGGATCGAACCCAGGGTCTCGCACGTGCTAGGCGAATGCTCTACCGCTGAGCCCCAGCCGCGCCCCCCCCAATCCTTGATGGACGGGCCACGTGAGCGAAAGGAGCTCTGGCCCTGGAACACACAGTGACTCCCGCTGCAGCAAAGCCCGGCCCACGCTGCCCAGCAACATTTCTCTTCCCTGCTCTCTTCCTCTCCCTTCTCACGGGGCCCAGGGAGCCACCTTTTCGTGATAATTGACCTCTTCTGTCTTGTCCTGTGGCAGGCAGAGCCACGGCCCCCAAGGATGTCCACATCCTAATCTGTACTGCCTCTGGCTCCCATGTGGCAAAAGGGACTTGGCAGAGGTGATTAAGGATCCTGAGATGGGGAGATGACCTGGACAATCCAGGTGGACCCAATGTCATTACAAGAGTCGTTAGAAATGACAGAGGAAGAACCAGTCAGAAGTGTGTCAAAAGAAAAGGTGTCAGTGTGAACAGGAGCGATGTCAGCCACTGCTGGCTCTGAGGGGGAGGAAGGGGGCAGGAGCCAAGGGCTGTTGGTGGCCTGGACAAGCTGGAAAGCTACAAGACATGAGCCCCAGAGCCTGCAGAAAGCACCGCCGCAGCCTGTGGCTTGACTTCAGCTCACCAAGCTCATTGTAGTCTAACCTCCAGAACTGTGAGGTGGGGCTGGGGGTGTGGCTCAAGCGGTAGTGCGCTCGCCTGGCATGCGTGCGACCCGGGTTCGATCCTCAGCACCACATACCAACAAAGATGTTGTGTCCGCCGAGAACTAAAAAATAAATATTAAAAATTCTCTAAAAAAAAAAAGAACTGTGAGGTGACTTTTTTTTTTTTATCCAGGGATTGAACTCAGGGGCACTCGACCACTGAGCCCCAGCCCTATTTTGTATTTAGAGACAGGTCTCACTGAGTTGCTTATCGCCTTGATTTTGCTGAGGCTGGCTTTACACTTGCGATCCTCCTGCCTCAGCCTCCAGAGCCACTGGGATTACAGGTGTGCACCACCACGTGCTGCCTGTGAGATAACGTTATGTCATTCTTTTTAAACCCCAAAGTTTGTGGGAATTTGTGGCAGCAGTGACAGGAAGCCCACACACCTCTGTCACCAGCACATGGGCTCTGGGCGGCTGGTGCTGCCTCGTTGTTGGCACTTGCCTCCCCCGGTGCCCTGAACATGCCTGACCTGAGGTGGCAACTGGCACGTTGATCTGCTGGCTGGAGAGCCTGGACGGAGGCAGATCCCTGGCTCAGGCTGGCCAATTAGATTTCCCTGTCGTGAGACGCTGTGGTTCAGACCTGCCTGCACACTTGGCTCTGGCCAGGGTAAGCAATGGGAGACCTAACAGGAAAGACCCCGACACCACCCACGGGAACAGCGCCTTCCAGGGACTTCCCTCTGACTCCTCCTTTTGCCCCCCTCAGACTGCCCTGTCTCACAAGTGCTGTGTTGTCCTGGAGCCACCCACTGTGATGCTCAACTGGAGGGGTTCATACAAATCAGAGTTGCTGTCCCCTCCTCCCTCAGAAACACAGCAGGTCAGCTCAGACAGTTTATTGAGGGACCCAGGAACCACGAGAGGAACGTTCCAGGCATCTAGCATCTGCTGGAATCCATCTCTTCTGCATTTGAGGTGGGGTGCATGGCACTCACACATCAGTCCCCCATGGGCAGCCACAGGGCCTTCGTCCGTGCTGCCCGCAACGCCAGCTCTGGGCCTGCCCCCTCGGCCTCCTGATCCCAGGCCCGCGGGCAGCCTCTGTTCACCCACACAGGCTTGAGGTTTCCTGCTGAGGCCCACTCCACAAACTGGGAGCCCTGGGATGGGGACAGGATAGGATTAGCACTGCCAGAGGCTTGGTTGCTAAGCAGCTGCTTCCTTAGCAATGAGGATTCTTTGGAGAGACCTCAAGGTTTGACCTAGCTGGATGCTCGGTTCCTAGCAAACAACCCCTCCAGATGCTGAGGGAAAGAGGTTGACCCTGTGGCTAGGGAATTTCCTCTTCTTCAACGCCCACGCTCAAAGGAATGAGCTCCAGGCCCCGTGGACTGGGAGTTCCCATCGGTTGCCAAAGGGATGTTTAAGAGGGTAGACTTTGGACCTGACTCGATTGCCAGGGTGTGATCCTTAGCAACAGGTCAACCAATGTCTTTGTTGCTAAGGAGATCCTCTTTCTTACCAACCAGGGTTCTAAAGGGACAAACCACTGACCCTCCTTGCCTTTAACAACAGGAGTGCTCAGGGCGTGGGGTGGTGCTTCCAGAAGGGTACCTGAGCAGATCCGAAGTACCACAGGGCCTGAATGTCCTGGTGCAAGGCCAGGCAGCGGGTCAGGTGGTCCCGATTTCCTGTCACCACGTTCACGAGGCCAGCAGGGAACAGGGTGGCCATATCCTAGGGGGTGAGAGAGTGGGCCACCCAGGGCTAGGGGGGAGTGGGGTCGGGTCAGCAGTGTGCATGGGGAGAGGCTGCTGGGCTCGGGGAGGAATGCACCGGCTTAGGCTGGGATGCTGGGACTGGGGTTACTATGGTTACCAAAGAGGGTGGGAAGACAGCAGAGCTCCTGCAGACCTGGGGGGAGCACCAGGAAAATGCATAGGCAGGTGAGACTGTACCTGGCAGACCTCCAGGGCAAGCAGGGGACAGGTCCCACTAGGCACCAAGACTACAGTGTTGCCATGGGCCAGGGCAGGGGCCAGCAGCGACACAAAGGCAAGCAGGGGCAGCTCATCAGGGCACACGATGGCCAGCACACCTAGTGGCTCGCGAAGCCGGAGCACAGGGCCTCTCAGCCCTGCTACCTGAGGGACAGAGGTTAGGTCAAGGGTGTGGCAGGGGAGCCCGACTGACCTCCCATAGGCTTCTGTCACCTGCCCCTTTCTTCTTCACATCGCCATCTTTGCTTTTCCATAAAAACCCCAGTATTATATGGCCAGGTGATGGTGTAGGGCATAGAACTCCAGAGCCAGACAGCCACTCACCAGCTATGCAACCTTGGACAAGTTACTTAACCTCTCTGAGCCTGTGGCCTACCTTCAAAATAATAACGGTGCCAACCTTACAAATTTGTTATTAGGATAAAATGAGTTAATGTGTGCAGAGAGCTGAGAACCCAGCCTGTGAGCTGATTTGTGTGTGTGTGTGTGTGTTTTGCAAAAGCTTTACTGAATATAATTAACATTTGCCAAACTATACACTGTAAAGGGTACAATTTGACAAGTTTTGGCAGTATGCATATGAACTCTTCCATGAACTCTCCCCTATTCCTGTGCCTCTTAATCCCCACCTGCCACCTGCTACCCTATATGAGCCCTCCATGTCCCCAGCCAATCACTGATCTGCCTTCTACCCTTAGAGATTAGTTTTTATTTCCTAGACTAGTATAGCCATGGAGTCCTACAGTTTGCACTGTAGTATTATTTGCTTTTTAAAATTTTTTTTTTCTGTGTGGGCAATGGAACTCAGGGCCTGCAGCATGCTAGGCCAGGGCTCTGCCACCGAGCCACCCTCCAGGCTTCAGTGTCTACCCTAACCTGGCTTCCCTGGCTCAGAGTAATTACTCTAAGTTTGTTCTTGTGGCTTCTTTTTGGGGTGTGGGGGGTGGGTAATGGAGCACTTGACCACTGAGCCACATCCCCAGCCCTATTTTGTATTTTATTTAGAGACAGGGTCTCATTGAGTTGCTCAGCGCCTTGCCTTTGCTGAGGCTGGCTTTGAACTTGAGATCCTCCTGCCTCAGTCTCCCAAGGGGCTGGGATTACAGGCATGTGTCCAGCCATGTTGTGGCATATTTGTGGTCTCCAGAGATGGATTCCAATGCCAGGGTGTATCACATTTGTTTATCTATCAACCCAATGAGGGATGTTTTGGTTGCTTCATTTCTAGGTTTTTATAGATAGTGGTGAACATTATTATGATGAATATCTGTGCATAAATCTTTGTATGGGCATATGCTCTCATTTCCTGGGTTAAAACCCAGGAATTACTTTTTCTTTGTTTTAAGGTGGGGGTCTTACTGTGTAGCCCAGGCTGGCCTTGAACTCCTGGGCTGAAGCAATCCTTCTGCCTCAGTTTCCCAAGCAATTGGGATCACAGACAAGTGCCATCATACCTGACTCCCCTCCGCCCCCCCGTTTCCAGTGCGGAGCTGGAACCCAGGTGTCATCAGTGCTGGGCAGGGCTCCACCTCAGGGTCTTTTCCTGTGCTCACTGGCCGGCCATGAGGAGACATCTTTGGAGTCCTTGGATGTCTGTCAGGCACTGATCACTTAACTCAGTTACTTTTCACAAATGCATGAGACTGATCACAACTGTAAAACTGTCCAACTGCATGCTACTTACAGAGGAGGACATGGGGACAGGTCAAGGGGCTCGCCATCCTTCTATCAGCCTTATTCCTGAGCACTCCAGTGGTGCCCTGGGACACTGGTCCATGATTCATTCACATCAAACCTGTGTGTGAGTGTAAGTGTGTGAGTGTAACTGTGTGTGTGTGTGTGTGTGTTTGTGTGTGTGTCCAGGATTGAATCTAGGGGCACTTTAACACTAAGCTACATCCCCACTGCTCTTTAAGGTAGGATCTTGTTAAATTGCTGAGGCTGACCTTGAACTTGTAATCCTCCTGCCCTGGTCTCCAGAGTCACTGGGATTATAAGTGCATGCCACCATGCCTGCCTAAGCCCGTACATATATTTAACCAAATAATATGTATATAAATAAAACAAAAATCCCAGGAGACAATATTCTGTGCAGTGCATTATTTCCTATCTTCTATTCTCTTTTGTCAAAAAAAAAAAAAAAAAAAAACGTCATTATAGACTGGGGATGTGGCTCAGTGGTAGAGCCGCTTGCCTAACAGGCATGAGCCCGGGTTTGATCCCCACCAATTAAAAAAGAAAGGAAAAATAGAAAAGCCATCATGGTTACATCTGCTAAATGGAGATTTTGGTCAGTAATGCATCAATGACCATAATCTGGACAACTACTCTGGGAGGTGGGCCGGATGCCCATTACACAGATGAGGAAACAGGTGCAGAGACGTGACGTCACTCGCTGATGACCACGCAGCTGGGAGGGGGTGGAGTTGGGCCTGAACCCAAACCCGGCTCCTTCCACAGCCTTTGCCCTGACCCTCCACCTGGCTGCCGGCTCTGTCCACAGACCCCTCTCACCTGCAGGGTGTGGCCCTGGGCCTGGGCCTGGGCTCCCCATGTCCGAAGTCGCTGAATGCTCAGCTCCACCTCCGCCTTGGCTGCCTTGAGCTCCACTCCCTGCCTCTCCAGCCTCGACACCAGGGTGGGGACCCGGCGCTCCAGTGCAGCTGCCAGAGCCCACAGTAGGGCCGCCCGGGCTCCTGGTGACTGGCCTGCCCAGCTGTGGGCGGACAATGCACACTGGGAGTAGTGTCCTGGTCCGAGTGCTTTCCAGACACCCACCTCTGTCTGCAGCCCCCACCCTGGGGATCCAGGCCCCAGGGTCCACCACCTATTGGGGGTCCCACATGACCACCTCTGCCACCCCATGGCCCAAAGCTTCCCATGTGAGTCCTCTTACCCAGGGGCAGCCTGGTGAGCGGCCTCCACAGCATCCCGGACATCCTTGGCCCCACCCTCAGCCACATAGCCATGGATGTTGCCAGAAGAATCCTGGATAGGCCTGGAGCTCCGGGACCCAGGGGCTTGGAAACGGCCTCCCACAAAGAGTCCATAGGGAGGTGCTGGGCTGTGTGCCAGTGAAGTGTGAGGGGGTCTTGGGTCTGCTCAGACCCCAGGCTCTACCCCGCTGCACAGACCACCCCAGCTCCCGTGAGCCTCTGGGGGACTTTCAACTTCTGCTCTTGTGAACCAGCACAGACCGCTGTCAGGCAGAACTGAGACTCACCAGGCCCAGGGTGTGAGGCACTAAGACCCAGAAGGCAGCTCAGGACCTGGGGACCCAGGAGTGCCATGAACAGGCCTCCTTCCAGTCCTCCCACCCTTGGCTGGCGGAGTCTGATGGAACTTTCCCCTCCTTCCCCACACCACTGAGCCCTGGAATGGCTCACCTGGGCCCCATTTCTGGACCAGCTGGCAGGGCTGGGGGCACAGCAAGGCCAAAGGTGTCATAGTTCAGATTCTCACAAAGGAAGGGCACGCGGGCAGGGGTCCCTGAGGGCCGCAGATACTCGTACAGACCCTAGGAGAGGGGTGGTATCAGCAGGTGCAAGATGGACACAGGTGAGAGTAGGCATTAAAGTGACGTAGGGGTGGTGACCAGAGGACAGACACTCACATCCAGGCCCCCGTGCCAGGAAGACCCACTCTCCTTGCAGCCGCCTGTGGGCACTGCAGGGTCTCGAAGGCCATGGGCATTGATCCACACTGTGCCCATCTGGAGCCTGCAGTGGAGATGGAGATATCAAAAAACAGGAAGTGGGGAGGAAGAGGCCCAGAGGGAAGGGAGACAGCAGATGGAGGAGAAGAGGTGCTCGGACCATGCTCACAGGCTGCCCTTTGTGCCCCGGTGGACAGTGTCAGTACTGACCCATAGCCCAGCTCCAGCGCCAGCCCTAGCCTCTCACTCCACACACTGGCGCTGCCTCCGCGGGGCGTCCCATTGACTATGGCCAAGGCCTCCTTGGCTGTGCGGAAAGCGGAGGCCATGACCAGAGGCCATGGCACCTGAAAGGGGTGTCAGGAAGCTCAGTGGCTGGGCAAATGCCCCCTTTGATCACCCCACCCATTAGGGGACAAGCCTACAGCAGGCAGCAGCCCCCAGACCCAGGTCCCAGGTCCCCCCAGGGTTTCTGCAGGTAGAATGCTGCTGCCCAGGACTGGCTGAGGACAGGGGATGGAACAGGACTCCAGGCACCCTAGGGACTCACCTCTGCCTGGGCACATGGGGAGGCAGGGGCCAGACCAGTGATCAAGGTTGGGGGACAGAATGGGCTAACTGAGGGCATTTCACTAGCCTGGAACACCTAGGAAGGAGAGAAATAGACCTGGAAGTCACCACAGGCCCTCCTCCCTCAGACCCAGGGGTCCAGGCCCCGCATCTTTCTCCCTCAGACCCAGGAGTTCAGTCTCCAGGCTCCTCCACCTCAGTACCACACGGATGTCCCAGAGCTAACCTGTGCGCCCTGCTTCCGGGCCTCCTCCACATAGTTCCGGGCCAGGATATATGCAGTAGGCTCCTTGACCCCCATGTCCACGGCCCCATCCACCTCTTGGCCACCTCGAAGCCGGCCCATGCGTACCTGGAGCCTCTTCATGGTTTCATCCCACACAGACTCCTGCACAAGGAGCCTGAGGCCCCCCTGACAGGAGATGGGCGTGGTCAGGGCCCACCTAGGGAAGACAGGAGGGCACAGGGGGCTGGGCCTGAGGGAGGAGGAGGGTCATGGAGAAGTGGTGAGGACCAAACCCAGGGCAAGAGTACAGAAAAGTGATGATCTTAAGAGTGGAGTCAGAGGATGGAAAAGTAGGAACATGGACACTCAGAAAAATGAAGAGAGTTCTTAAAAAAAAAACAGCATTTTTAGACCCAAGGAACCAACAAAGTGAACAGAGACTTAAACCCCCAGGTCTGCAGAGACACAGCGGTCCCCCAGGATGTTGGAGACATGGGTGCACAGATCTCACCGGGCTGCGGTCAGACCAGGCTGCATCCACAACACCCTCCACAGCGGAGTCCACGTCCGCCGAGTCCGTCAGCAGCAGCAGTGACTCTGTGCCCAGCGCCAGGCCCAGCTCAGCCCCCTCACCTGCCAGTGTCCGTCGCAGGGCACGTCCTTCCTGAGGGACCCCTGCAGGCTTCAGCTGGGGCGGGACACTCCAGGCCCCAGCCTGTCCCACCCCACTTCCAACCCTGAAGATACCTCAATGGCTCCACAGAAGGCCACCTTCTGGACTCCAGGCCAGGAGGCCAGGGCAGGGCCCAGGGAGGCAGGGCCACTGATCACGTTGATGATCCCCGGGAAGGATCCTAGCTCTCCTGCCAGCTGGGCCAGGAGGAGGGGTGTCGGAGAAGCCAGGGGCACAAGGGCCACCACAGTGCAGCCTGAGGAAGGGGGACAACTCAAGGACACTGAAATCTAGCCCTCGGTCCTCCTCCCTCAAACCCAGGAGTCCAGGCCCCAGCCCTCCTTCCTCAGACCCAGGAGTCCAGACCCCCAATCTCCTCCACTCTCAGATCTAAGAGCTGGGACCCCAGCTCCTCATTTACCCATGGCCAGGGCAGGGCAAATCCTCCACATCATCTCAAGGAAGGAGAACTTGGGTGGCAAGATGAGGCCAACAACGCCTGCAAGGAAAAGAGAATTAATGAGAGGACTGATCCAGCACACTGTGTCACGCGGGAGGTGGGGACTGGTGCAGGGATCTGGGATCTCACCCACAGGCTCCCAGCCTGCCAGCGCCTCCTCCTGGGTGTACGCCTGGACTGCGTGGAACTGCAGCAGCTGCTGGGCCAGTGGGACATCCCCATCCCGAACCTCGCGAATGGCCCGCCCAGTTGCCAGGGACTCCAGGGTCCACAGCAGCCGCTGGTGCTTCTGAATCATCTTGGTCAGCCTGGGGAGGAAGTATGGGGAAGGTCCAACCCGGGACAACATCGATGCCCATGAGCCTCTGGGGAACCCTCACAATTTACCAGAGGCAGAGGGCACCCAAGATTTATGGGAAATGCAGTTGGGGAAATTCTCAAACCCTGAGAGTGCTGTGGAAGGGTCTTGGCCAACAGTGACCCCCAAAAAACATATTGGGAACTTAACTCTTGTTCTCTAATCTCAACTGTATTTTAGGAAATGGCATCTTTGTTCCTAACTGCCCCCAATGCGTGCTGGAGAACAACCCCAATGAACTGCTGAGAAATGGGGGCATGATGAACCCCAAGTACATTCTGTGAAACAGAGGCTTTGTGCCTACCAGTGAATGGTGGGAAATGGATGTTGTGCCCACTAAAGACCCAAATGCACTCAGCCGCCAATCAATTCAGTGGGAGACTGGGAAATGGAGTAGCCATTTCCAGTCTCCAGTGGATGCCGGGGGATGCAGTTCCTCCCCACCTCCGGGGCCACACCTCAACTACATCACCTGGTCAGGTGCTGGGCACGTGCAGCTCCAGGGAGCTTGCTCCAGCTCAGGAAGGAGTTCCTAGCTGCTTCCACTGCTGCAGCCACATCCTCCTTCTGTGCCTGGAGGCAAGTGGCCAACTTCTCTCCTGGGGAGAAAAGTTGGGGTACGGAGATGGGAGCAGAGATGTGGGGCGTTTGTGTGAGAACTGACAGAAGTTAAGACGCCTGGAGCCTGGGAAGGTCTCTGGCAGTGAAGCTGGTCCCCAGCTTCCCTTTGGGCTTGTTTTGTCACTGGTCTTTGCTCTGATCACCTCCAACAGGCAAGGAAGGGACTTTAGTAGAAAGCAATTTCAAAGAGCCTTTGTAGGGACTAGGAACCACAGTTAGCAGGATTACCACCAGGAGGAACCAGACAGCAGCCCCTCCCCGCTTACTCCCTGCCCTCTGGCCCTAAGCAAAGAGCTGGGAAGGCACAGAGGTCTCTCCTTCCCCTAATGACCAGGGGACATCTCCTACCTGAGATAGGGTCCCACCATGGCACTATGTCCCCGTGTTCAGGTTTCAACCACTTCCCATTGACATAGTGGCCCAAGCACCGGTCCTGAGTGTCCAGCCAGGCCTAGGGGAAGAGAGTTTGGAAAAGGGCCTGTGACCATGCTGGAGCAGCTCAGTCTCCACCCTGAGTCCGCTGGGAAGAGACACTTGTATCCTCAGTCCGTCAGTTTCTTCTTGTTTCTTTTTTTGGCACTGGGGACCAAACCCAGGGCCCATGATCTTCTATTGAGCTACACTACCAGCCCCACCCCACCCCTGTTATCTTTTGTGTGTGTGTGTGTGGTAAAATATACATAAAATTTACTATTTTAGTAATTTAAAAAAGTAGCCTGTGCAATCATCACCTCTCTCTAGTTGTAAAACATTTTCTTCCTTTTTTGTGGTACTAGAGATGAAACTCATGGCCTTGCACATGTTAGACAAGCTCTTTACCGCCGAGTTACATTCCCAGCCCCAGCCCCTAAGTTGCCAAGGCTGGCCTCCAACTTGTGACCTTCGGCCTCCTGAGTAGCTGGGATTACATGTGTGTGCCACTGTGTCTAGCTTCTAGAACACTCTCATCACCCAAAAGGAAACCTACCCTCAGAACATGGCAGTCACTTTCCATTTCCCCCTCTCCGCTAACAACAACTAATCTTCCTTTTGTCTCTGTGGATTTGCCTATTCTGAGCACTTCCTGTAAATATGATCATATGATGTGATCCTTTTGCATCTGGTTTCTTTCACTTAGCGCGTTTTCAGTTTATCGACATTGTAGAACGCATCAGGACTTCATTTCTTCTTAAGGTGAAATACTAGTCCACTGTATGGACAAACACTTTTTTTTTTTTTTAAACCATTCATTAGTAGTTGGGCATTCACAGTGCTTTAGTCTTTTGGTTCATGAGTAACGCTGCTGTGAGCACTCATGTGCAAAACTGTTTGAATATATGTCTTTGATCTTCTGGGGTACACGTAGCTATAGAGGGGAATTGCTGGGTCACATGGCAATTCCATGCTTAACAGTGCTGTTTTCTACAGCATCTGTGCCAACTTACATTCCCAGTGACACAGGAAGGATGTCCTTTGGACTTTTAATGACATGAAGGATTTTAACAAAAAATTAATAAAAATCTTTTCTCATCCATGAAGAATTGACCTCAGGTTAATTTTGTTTCCCTGGAAACCTGACATAATTCTGCTGTTACTAGGAGATAGTGACCCCAGACTGGCCCACTGCACCTGGTCTAGGAAGACTAGAAATGTACCATAAATATCCAGCAGGAAACCAGAGCTCTGGTGCTTCCTGGAGTGATCTTGCAAGTGGGTATGTTCCTAACTAGCATTCTAGCAATGCTCACGAGCCGATATCAATATCTGTTTCTTTTTGGGATGTGGGGCTCCTGCACCTATTCATGCGATCTTATTCCTTCCCATCTCAGCTGTTATCACCTGGAGGAGTAGTGAGGACCCCTAGTGAAGACGAGGCTGATGTTGATCTGCCTTGTGCAGCCTATTTGGCTGTGAAGTGTCCACCTGAGCACTCGGTGTGACACATACAGGTTGCCCAGGGGAATTTGGATGTCAGCATGAGTTTCAGTGCTGGCTCTGATACTTCCTGATGTGCAACCTTAACCAGGGGGTTATAATACTACTCTTTGCCTCTGTTAAGGCCCTGGAACAGGGGCAGATCGAAGTGCCTTTCTCACAAGGCTGTGGTGAAGAACAAAGGAACTACACACAATTCATGCCCAGCAATGCTACTCTAACCCTGGCCTTCACTGGATCTCACCCTTCATGTGTTCTGGGTCGCTAAATCCAATGCATACTTCCGGCTTTTTTCCTACAAACTCTTCTCTTAGCACCCTCTTAACACATTACCCTGCACCCAAGGTTACGAACACAAATGCCCACAGGGGAAAGAGGCATTTTTGAAAGTCAGGGATATATGAGCATGAACTAGGCATTAGATATTAAAGAATGTCAATGCTGTGAAATGTGATAATGGCATGATTATATAACAAAATAAGTCCTTATCTGTTAGAAATAGATTAAAAAAATGTATGGTAGCCATGCACAGTGGCACATGCCTGTAATCCCACCAGCTGAGGAGGCTGAGGCAGGAGGATTGTGAGTTCAAAGCCAACCTCAGCAACTTAGTGTGGTCATATACAACTCAGAGACACTGTCTCTAAATAAAATACAAAAAGGGACTTAGGATGTGCTCAATGTTTAAGTGCCCTGGTTTCAATCAATCTCTGGTACCAAAAAAGAAAAAAAAAAGAAAGAAAGAAAATAAAAAAGTACAGGAAACATGACATAACATGACATCTGGGATTTGTTTACTCTAAAAAGAAAAAAATGAATAAAGAGATAAAAGGAATCAACATCGGATGAAGTGTTGATCACTGCTCAAGTGGAGAGATGGGTCAGTGGAGTTCATGAGTGCCTATTACTCTATGGAAAATTTCTCCCCAAAAGAAAAAACCCAGAAGAATGTCCATAATGTCTGGCAGATCAAGTACATGGAAGAGGGCCTGCCGGAGACTAAGGGCTTACAACCTATTTAATTTATGACAGTGGCAATTGGTCCCAGATGATTTTTGTCAGGGTACTGGAGCCAAAGGTTGCCGAATTTTGGAATTTGTTTTCAAGACAAGTTGGAATACCAGATGTTTACATGGAAATAATTGGCCAGTAATGGACATTTTCAAAAAAGGAAGCTCAGGCCAAAGAGAAAACATTTGTTGAGTCCGGCCCACAGCAAAGGTTGGAAACTTTGCTGGTGGGGGAGAAACCATGGGTTCAGAACGCATGGGTTCAAGTTCAGATCTTCACTTCTTTTAAGCTGGGTGGACTATGGGCAAGATTAGTTCTCTCTTCAACTCTGGGCACTGTTACTAAAAATATGACAATAATCTCACAATTGTTCTAGGGGTTAAATGAGATCACATTTTGCATAGAGGCTGGCACTTCAGAAAGTACCCAATAAACATCAGCTATTATACCATTATTGCTGTTTCAGGACATCCCATTTCTAACCAGCCTCCAAGTGTGGGGGTTCTCTGTACTTTGTCCCAGATCCTCTTATCTGAACCTATACAGTGACACTTCCAGTCGCTCCTACAGTTCAATTATCTCTTTCTGTCCTGAAGTACAGGCCCAAGTAGCACTGGACTCTGGCATACTGCTTTGGGGGACTCCAGGGCTCTCACATGGCACAATCAACTCATAGTCTTTCCTCCAGTTTTGCTCCTCCTGGCTTCGCCATGCAGGGACAGTCAGTCACCCAGCCATTTGGCCAGATGCCAGGACAAGTCCTTGCCCTCTCAATCTTCCAAACCTGTACCCACAACAGGAAGCCCGAGCTCTGGGGCTTCCTGGAATGATCTTGAAAGTGGGCATGCTCCTGCCCAGCACTCTAGAAGCAATGTTCACGAGACGATATCAGTGTTTCTTTTTGGGATGTGTGGGGCTCCTGCACGTTTTCATGTGATCTTATTCCTTCCCATCTCAGCTGTTATCACCTGGAGGAGCAGTGAGGACCCCTACTGAAGACAAGCCTGATGCTGACCCCTCCTCTCCAGACCCCCCAGACTCCTGCTCTCCTCCTTAAAGTCTGGGCTCCTCATACCTTGGAGGACTCTGCAAGATCAAGGGAGCCCCATGAGGGAATTCTGCGTTACTTTTGGGATTACAGAAAATTCCAGGCGCTCTAATTATCCAAGGGAAGTCCAGGAGGATCCCCGAGGGATCACGAGAGTCCTAGGAAGTTCTGAGGAAACCCGGGGGTACAGGGGCCTCAAGAGGAACTTAAGGGGCCCTGAGGCATCATGGGACCTCCTGCAGTATTTTGAGAGCCAGAGAGATCACGGGAGCCCTCGGAGGAAGTCGGGGGCTGCAGTCAATTACGGGAAGTTCTTAAGTATCTAAAGAGCCGAGCTCCCTCGAGCCCCACAAACATGAAGGAGACTCTAAGGAGGCACGGAGACGCCGCGCAGGTCCTGCAGGTCTCCAGGTGATCAAGCGAGCTACACAGGGATGCTAAGGAGGGGACCAGAGGATTCACCACAGGGCGTTAAGGACGGTGGCGCACAAGAACCACTAGGGATCTGCAGCAGCAGCCGGGCCCTAGGCAGTGGCGGGAATCCCGGGAGCCGAAAGAGGGGCGGAGCTGCGTTGCGGCCGCGGTGGATCACGGGAGTTTGCGCGGAAGACGCGGCCGCGAGGTCAGGGGAAGGCAGTGGGCAGTGCCGGCCATAAGTCCTCACCGTTGCGCATGCGTAGCTCTCGGGCACCGGTCCGTATTCCAGCGTAGTGAAGATCTCGTGCGCGCGGAGCTCTGCGCGCGTCTCAGCCATCGCCTACCCGCACCGTCTTCCGCGAAGAACTGCTGGCCGCTCGGGCCAAAAGAAGGAACCTGAAGGTCCGAAGGGCGGCACCGCCCCCTCCGATAGGGCGGGACCAACGAGAGGGGGCGGGGCGACGGGATGGGGCGTGTCCCGTCCATGACCTCCCGCCTTGGGGGCAGGCGACCCCGCCTACAGGCTGGCGCTGGGAAATGTAGTTTGGAACACGTGAGCGCAAGCCTGGAGGCCGTGGAGACCGGAAACGAGGGTGTCCTGCCAACTCTCGGGCTCCGGGTTTAGAGGGGTGGCCCGCAGTGATGTGTCTTCCCGCCCCTTTTTTGCATTGGAGATAGGAAGTGCAGCTTTTCGTTCCAAATTCATGTGCTAGAGATTCGGATCTAGTGTGTGGCTAGCCCTGAAGGCGCTGTCATCTGGCCAACAGTGGTTGTTAGGCAAAGGTGGGAGGGTGGCATCTGGACATCGTGCTGAGGACCTATTTTTGGTTGGTTGTGGGGAGAGGCGTGGCTGCAGACTTGGCCCGTGATTTAAAGGTTGCCTGCTTGGTGAATGAGCGTGGGGGTAGTCGGAAGTGTGGCTAACTCCGGTTGCTCGGCTACAAAGGATGGGAAGTATGGCTTCCGTTCACACTCTTGGCAAGTAGGATCGAGAGTGCGTCCTGGAATACTGGTTCCCAAAGGATTTCAGGACCGTGTCTGATTTAGAATGAAATTGTTGCCTCAGGCCAGTTTCTTAGGTTTTCGAATAGAAAAGTAGGTAGAATCGTGAGTAGGTAGTCGACTGAGGGGCAGGAAGCAGGCTCCAGAGTTCGGATCCCGGGGAAAGCTCGCCACGTCGAAGGTACTGAGGAGACCTAGGTTTCCTTCTTAGGGCCATGGCGGACTCGAAGCTGCTGGTGCCAGAGCTAAGCGAGACAGAGACGATGGATGATGAGACGGCGCGGTTCGAGGAGCTGCTGCTGCAGGTGCGGACTGACTGGACTTCTGGGTCCCTGTGAACTGGGACATGTTTTGGTGCTCAGAGATGGGAGTACAGCTCCCGGGATGCACTACGGGGCTAACAGGCCTATGGGAATTGTAGTTGCTTGGCTTAAAGTTTGCTAGGTTCCAAGAAATGATAGGAATGGGTTTGGGGTTGTTCTTTGTGTACTCGAAGGAAGAGGAGGAGGAGGACGTAGAATGTCTAATTTGGGGGCCGGGGTGCCGGGATTGAACTCAGGGCACAGGACACTGAGCCACATCCCCAGCCCTATTGTGTACTTATTTAGGGACAGTGTCTCATTAAGTTGTTTAGCACTTCTCTTTTGCTGAGGCTGGCTTTGAATTCGTGATCCTCCTGCTTCACTCTCCCCAGCTACTGGGATCACAGGTGTCTACCATCAGGCCTGGCTTTTGTGCCAACTATAACTCTCATATATAAGAATTGCTATAGGGCTGGGGATGTAAGCTCAGTGATAAAGTTCTTGCCTAGCTTGCAAAAGGCCTGAGTTCCATCCCCAGCACTAAAAAAATAAAATTAAAAAAAAAACCTCTATAAATATTTAAGGAATAAATGAGGGATCTGATTATACAGACTCCAAGCCTGAAGACTGTTTTCTCCACAGGCTTCCAAAGAACTCCATCAAGCCCAGACAACCAGATCAGAATCTACACAGATCCAACCTCAGGCTGGTGAGAAAAACAGAAACCCAGAGAGGAAGAGTCTCAGAGAGAAACTGAGACCCAGAGAGAACAAGTATAGATTCTGAGGCCAGGGGACAGAAGACGGAGGAAAGAAGGGGTGGGGATGTAGCTGAGTGGTAGAGAGCTTGGCTAGCATCCCCATCTGAACCACAGGGAGCTGGGTAAAGAACAAAAAGAAGCAAAACACTAGAGTATAAAGGCTTGGTGTTTGTGTCTGATGCCCAGGGAAGTCACTAGGGCTGGTGACCCAGAGAGAGCTCATGGAGGATGGAGAGCACAGTGGAAGGAGGACAGAGACTCAGCAAGAGGGTCAGGGGTCTTAGGAAGGAGAAGGGGAACAGATCCAGAAAAAGAATAAAGAGCCCCCGCAGAAGGGGAAACAGACCCAGCAAAAGGGTGGATGGAGACTGAGGCTGTGCAGAGACAGATGGTCAGGACAAACCCACTCCCACAGGTTTCTGCATAAAGACCAACTCTTCAGAAGGGAAGGTTTTCATCAACATCTGTCACTCTCCCTCCATCCCACCTCCGGCTGACGTGACCGAGGACGAGCTGCTTCAAATGCTGGAGGAGGACCAGGCTGGGTTTCGCATCCCCATGAGTCTGGGAGAGCCACATGCTGAACTAGATGCAAGTCAGTGCCCTCAGAGGACCTAGGAGTCTGGCCTCTTAAGTCCCTTCTTCCCTAAAACCCAAGATCCAGGACCCAGGATCCTTTTCCCTAGAAATCTGCTCCCCAGTCCTTTTGTGGGTGGCACATCCCTAGTCTCCTGAGGAGATCTGGTTCTGCCCACCTGGTCAGGCTGGTGCTCCTGCCCTGCCCAGAGAGGGGAGGGGTGGGCAGAGGGCTCTACACTCATCAGCTCATTCTCTGGCCTTAGTCCCAGGCCAGCTTTCACTCTTTTGTCTGTGGTTTTTCCTCTGCCCTTCTCCCTTATCTCCACCTCTGTCTTGTCTCTGTTTCTGCCTCTGTATCTTTTTCTGCAATTCACATGTGTCTCCAGAAGCCCGGGACTAAGCTTTGGGCAGTGCCAGAGGAATGGGACTTATCACACCCAGATCTCACCCTTGAGAAACTCCCAGTCATGGCTACAGGCAGAGGGCATGGGTGTTATTTATTTATTTATTTATTTATTTATTTGGGTACCTGGGATTGAACTCAGGAGCACTCGACCACTGAGCCATATCCCCGGCCCTATTTTGTATTTTTTATTTAAAGACAGGGTCTCACTGAGTTGCTCAGCACCTCCCTATTACCGAGGCTGGCTTTGAACTCGAGATCTCCTGTCTCAGCCTCCCAAACCTCTGGGATCACAGGCAGGCACCACTGTGCCCAGGGATGGATGTTATTTCAATGTGGCGTGATTTGGGCTGCTTTGGAGGAGATGCAGCCCTAAGGGACTCTTCAGTGGCCTGGAGGGAGGCTTCTTGATATAAGATTTGAAGGGACAGGATTTTAGAGGTGCTGGAGATAGAATGACTAAATTGCACTGGCTAGTAATCAAGAATGAAAGAAGTTGAAAAGGCTGAGGTTACTGAGGAGGAATAAGCTTTTCCCTAGAGGTTGGAGGGATACACGGCACAGGGCCTGCCACGCAAAACCAGGCAGGAGGCCTCAGACCTTGACTTGAGGGCTGTAAGCTGGGGAAGGGCAGGGTCTGCCCTGGGCACATGATCTTTGGAACCAGTGGTGAGAGGCTAGAAGACTGGACGCCAGTTTGAGAGTCCACTGGACTGTGTGTTGAACTGTCACTCCCTGATGTCTCTGTCTTTGGTCCCTGTGGCTGCTATCCCTGGTTGGTGTGTCTTTGCCTGTGCTTGGGCTGTGGGGTTACTCTGGGGGGCTGGAGGAATCTCATCCACTTTCTCTCCCTGCAGAAGGCCAGGGCTGTACCGCTTACGATGTGGCTGTCAACAGTGACTTCTACCGGAGGATGCAGGTTGGTGGAATTGTGGGTAAGGCCTGGGTAGGGGCCTCTCCCTCCAGCCCTCAGCCCTACTGCAACTCTTCTCTTTCTCAATGTAGAACAGTGATTTCTTGCGGGAGCTCGTGGTTACCATCGCCAGGGAGGGCCTTGAGGACAAATATGGCTTGCAGCTGAATCCAGGTGAGGGTCGAGGCCCGGGCCTTGGGAAAGGAATGGAGCCCAGAGTGCCACCCTTGGGAGAGATTAGCTTGGTTCTGGAGGCCAGGGAGGGGGTGGAGCTAGCCCAGGGCATTCAGATGGGTGCAGGGCCTGGAACATCTGGGGTGGGCTTTATTGGTGCATGCTGGGAAGGGTGGGTCTTCCTCGAGCAAAGTTTCAGGTATGGGCTGAACCCAGGCCTCCAGGGAGGGGGCGGAGCTTCTCTGGCCCTGCGGTCAGCTGGGCTGGACCTCCTGAGAGAGCAAAGGGACCCAGTGATTTTTCACTCTACAATCCACCCTCAGAATGGCGCATGTTGAAGAATCGGACTTTCATGGGCTCCATCTCGCAGCAGAACATCCGCTCCCAGCAGCGTCCTCGGATCCAGGAGCTGGGGAACCTGTATACACCCAGCTCCCGGCCAGCTGAGGAACGGTGGGCCTTCGCAGATCCCCTCAAGACTCCCCTCCACCGCCGAACCCCTCTTTTGGTCCTCCTTCCCCACACTGGGCTCTGCCCTGGTGCTCTTGCCTGGGGATCCTGTGGCAGCAGGGCCTGGTGGAGGCAGACGGGGAACAGCAGCCAGGCCAGGCACCTGTGCTGACAGAGGCCTGGCAGCTGTCCTCAGTTCTGGACCTGGCTCTTCCACAGCCCTGAGAAACCTCACCTGAACCTTTGGCTGGAAGCGCCTGACCTCCTCTTGGCTGAAATTGACCTCCCCAAACTGGTGAGTGCAGAGCTGCTCTGGAATGGTGGGGTGATGCGCACTGCCAGCCCTGTGTAAGCTGTGCCAGGAGGCCAATAGGCCTGCCTTCTGCTGCTCCCTTGAGGATGCCTGAGGGAATTCCTTAATTACTGTCTTTTGCCTTTTTTCTGGGAGATAGGTGTGTGTGTGTGTGTGTGTGTGTGTGTGTGTGTGTGTGAGAGAGAGAGAGAGAGAGACAGAGAGAGACAGAGAGAGAGAGATGTGTGTACTCAGAATTAAAACCAGGGCCTCAGACATGCTATGGCCCTTTAAATGTAGTTTCCCAATATGTGAGGCTGCTGTTTTGGGGCCATTGCTGGAGAGGGTGAGCTGATTACACCACATCTGCAGGATGGAGCCCTGGGGCTGTCGTTGGAGATCGGGGAGAACCGCCTGGTGATGGGGGGCCCCCAGCAGCTGTATCACCTGGATGCTTATATCCCCTTGCGGATCAACTCTGAGGAGAGCAAGGCAGCCTTTCACCAGAAGAGAAAGGTACCTGGGGGAAGGGATTGAGGAAGCTGGGACATGGGGTGCCTGGACCCGTGGGTCTGAGAGAGAAGGGGCTAGGGCCGACTTCCAGGTCCTGAGTCCTCGTTCTTTTTACTCTCTCAGCAACTTATGGTGGCCATGCCCCTTCTGTCGGTGCCTTCCTGACCAGAATTTCTCCCCGTGCATCCAAATGTAGAGAAAAGGCTGGTGGCTTCTCTAGCTTGAAATAAAAGATATTTGCCTTTGTTCTGTCTCTGGCTAGGTATATGTGGGGTGAAGAATGGGAGGGCCGCTCGGGAGGCTGAGGCAGGAGGATCTTGAGGCAGTCTCAGCAACTTATCAAGGCACTTAGCAACTCAGCAAGTCCCTGTCTTTAATAAAATATGAAAAAAAAAAAAAAAGGGCTGGGGATGTGGCTCAGTGGTTAAGCACCCCTGGGTTCAATCCCTAGTACCAAAAAAGAAAAAAAGGGGCTGGCTCATAGCTCAGTTGGTAGAGTGCTTGCCTCGAATGTACAAACCTGGATTCAATCCCAGCACCACACACACACACACAAAGCCGGGAGAGAAGAGGGACCTTGGATTGTAGTCCCAGAGTCCCCACCCCAGCTCAGGCCTTATCCTCTTCCCATGGACCCCGTCCCAGCCTCCTGTTCTCTCTTTCTCTTCATTCGTCTTGAGCTGACCCTGTTCTTTTCTGGTTCACAGCCCTCTGGCTCCCCAGAGCCCCCAGGAGAAGGTCCAGGCTCCTTAGTAGTCAAGGCTGTGTGTGGCCTGGCCCGCTTCCTGCCTCCATATGATCTCTTCTTGTTGGGACCCAGGCACACTGATAGTGGCCACACCCTTTATTCCCACCTTCTCTTGGCTTCTGTGTTACTTCCACTTAGCATCCTCCAGTTCATCTGCCAGTTTTCAGTTCTCTTCAGCTCCCATGCAGTGGTTATGCATTCAAGGGGGCACTTCCTGACCAGAATTTCTCCCCGTGCACCCAAATGTAGAGAAAAGGCTGTTGGCTGTTGGCAATCACACTGTCTCTAGTGCCTCCTGCCCCTCACCTGAGGGCTTCCCATTCCTGGAACCCTGCTCCATATCACAATTACACCAAACTCTGAGACTTCAAGCCATCAGGTTGTCCTCTGCCTCCTGACTTTGCAAGTGCTGTTTCCTGTGTTGGAGATGTGCTCTCCACTCCACCCTCCCACACATGCATTGTCCCAGAGGCCCCTTTTTGGTGCTGGGGATTGAACCCAGGGCCACTGGAATGCTAAGCTAATCCAGCACCACTGAGCTACATCCTAGCCACCCACATCCTTTTTCTGGAACATTGCCTGAAATTTTTTTTTCAGATTTTATACTTTGATCTTCCCTGGCTGAGTTGAATTCTCAGTGCGACAATGCCTGATTCTTAGTAGGAACTCAGTGTTTGTTAATGAATTAGTACCAACACTCTGCTTCCATAGTAAACACTAGGAGGATAAATAAGAGGAGGAACCTCATTGGTAAATTTTGGAAGAGGAGGCCAGTGTGGCGGGAACCAAGTGAGCTGGGGCTGGAGGGAGTAACCCTCAGATAGGTCTGTGGCCCGAGTGAATAAGCGAATGTGGCTGCTGTGTCCACCAGAGGGCGCAACGCACCCTCATCAGTTTGGCTCCAAGGACTACATCTCCCAACTGCCCTTCCCCAGCAGAAATGGGGTCAGATGAACTCTCCTGAGGTCCAGCGGCCTCTGGGACTTGTAGTTCGGATGGGGACCCTCCCTGAGCAGCCGAGGAACTCATTCCTACGTCTGGAAAAAGTGTGGAGCTGCGTCCTTTCCTCCTTCCTTGGTCTCCATGGTGATGGTTCCGGCGAGGGCCAGGATTTGGCAGCGACGGGGGCCCCCTTCCCACTCCCTCCCCTGCACCATCTGCTCCTCCCTCACACCTGGCCGCGAGCCCCAGCCGCCGCCTCCGCTCCCAGCCCCGGACTCGCTACCACAGGGTGGCGCGTCTGAATGGCTTCGCCGCTTCTCCCCGGACCCAGGAGTTCCGACTCAGTCTTCTCCCGGGGATCCGGGAGTTTGCCAAGCACAGGCAAAACTGTGAGAACCAGAGACCCAGCCAGTCCCTCCTGGAGGCCCGAGGACACGGTGGTCGGTGGTTTCCCGGCTGGTCGGCGCCCGCCCGCCGCGCCGTCTGCTCCTCTCACCTCTTCGCTGGCCGCATCATGAAAATTTAATCTCAAATGCATTTGCGACCCGATGCGGGGAGGCGGTGGGGAAAGGAGCACCCAGCTGGAGCCTGGATCTGGATGTATACTCAGCCCGGAGGGGCTGGGCTGGAGAACTGTCCGGGGCGGGGCTGGAATCCAGGGGTGGAGGGCGGGGACAGTCCCGGGCCAAAGCAGAACTCCGGGCGAGACAGACCCCGGGGAGGACAGGCTCAGGGGAAAGGGACAGATCCCCGAAGGCGGCGAGAGAACTCTGAGGGCGGGGGTACCTAGGGGGCGGGGACACAGGCGGAGCCCGAGTTCAACCCGAGAGGACACCACCTAAAGAGCGGAGTAGATCCCGGGGAGCTAGGACGGAGCCCAAAGCGCAGCCATTCCAGGGGCGTGGGGAGAGAACACCGAGTAGGGAGAGAACCTCGGAGGTCTCTACGGGCAATGGGGGCGGATATAACAGTAAGGAAAGAAATTCAGAGGGTGGAATGAGAAGGAGCTGGGAGAGGGTCGAGGCGAGCGGAGAAGTAGAACTGAGAGGCTGCGGGATTGGGGGGGCGGGGGAGGAATGGAACCCAAGGATGAAGAAATCGGGTGGAGTGAAACTGGAGGGGACAATGTGTGAATAGATGAAGGGGCGGGAACTGAGAGAAAGAATTCCCTAAAGGAGAGGAAAACGACGTCTGTATGAGAACGCTGGACCCGGAGATGGGGCGGGATGGGAGTGAACTGAGTGGGGGCCAGAATTCGGGGCGAGGTGGAAGTGGGCTACAGAAGCAGTGAGGGACGGGAGTGGGAGGATGGAATCCAGGGGATGAAAGTGCAGGAGGGAACTCGGGGGGCGCTGAAGTGGGGAGCCAAATCTAGGATGAGGAAGAGAATTCAGAAGCGGAGAGAAAATCTGGGTGGAAGGACCCAGGGAGGGTGAAACGCGGGAGGCATCTTGGGGGGCGATGTAATTCCGAGGGAGTTCAGAAATTAGAGGAGTCGTCTTGGAATGGACAGGCGGAGACCGAGGGTGGGAGGGCTGGGAAAGGGGCGTGCCTGAAATATAGGGGGCGGGATCTAGCGTGTGCCGAGGCGGGGCCTCTCTGCGCCCCTGCCCCGCCCCGCCCCCGGTGCTGAGTCCTGTGACAGCCCCCAGGCAGCCGGCACTCGCAGCCTCCTTCCCCCCCGAGCGGAGCTGCGGGGCCGGCCGGGCCGGGGCGGACCCCGGGAGCCCGGACGCGGCCGCCCGGGCCCGCGGGCGGGGGGATCGGTGGGGGCACCGGCGTCAGGGGCAGTCACCATGGAGTTCCGCCAGGAAGAGTTTCGGAAGCTAGCGGGTCGCGCCCTCGGGAAGCTGCACCGGTGAGCCTGGTGGAGGTCTTGGGAGGGGAAGAGTGTGAGGGTCCCAGGAGAATGCTCATTCCCACCTGGTAGCAGGACAAACAGACAAGGCAATACCCTAGGGTGGTGTGTCGGGGGTCCTCCCATCTGTCCAGTTTTTCTCGCTTAGTTTCCAAAAGCTCCGTTCTCCCCGTCCAGTCTGTCCATTACCTCATTCATTTCTTTCTACACCTCACGGCACCCTGGGCGCTGCTCTTTCTCGGGGACTGTACATCTCCCTTGCTCAGGGTCACTGTTCTGTTTCTGAGGGTCTCTGTACCACTCTCTCTGGGTCTCTTCACATTTATCTCTGGGTTCCTGTCCCCTCTTTTTTTTTTTGGATCTCCATCCCAGTCCCAGGGCTTGCTCCTCCGGCTCTTCTCTGACCATTGCTGTCAGTAGGTCTCTATTATAAACTCCTGACTCTGGACCTGACTCTGGGTCTTTCCTCTTCACTGAATCTATGGTACCACCTTCTTTGGGATTCTGTCCCCTCTTTATCTGGATCTCTGCTTCCTGCCTCTCTGAGTTGTATTTCCCCACCCTGGGTATCTCCATCTTTCTGTGTCTTTCTCACTTTCTGTCTCTCGGGGAGTTTAATCTGAAGCTAAAGCGGATTGGGGCCCACAGGTCCTTGTCCTTGAGGGGGGTTAAGCTGGGGGGGGCAGAGGCCAGGGTATCCTGGGTCCCTGGGGGAGAAGGCAGTTGCAGTCCAAAAAATTAGGCTTCTGGGGTAGGACAGACTTCCCAAAGGATACAGGCTAGAGCTGAGAGGGACTTCCTCCCATCCAGGGTGGTGATTCCAGTGACCTGGGTGTCCCTCAGGGTAGTATGGACACATCCCCTGCAGTCTCTCACCCAACCCCAGCTCTGGCTCCAAGTCAGAGAAATTACTCAGCTGCGGAGAAACCTAAAAATACCTGGCCACAGTGCAGGGAGGAGACAGCCTCCTCAACACTGTGCCTCTGCCCCCATGCCCTCAGACCCTGTGCCCTTGACCCACAGCCCCAATGCCACCTTTGGTTGATCCTCAGTTCATCTCACTACGCCATTCAAGTCCTTTCTAAGTCTGACATTAGTCCTGCTTGCTGCAGATCACCTCCTAGCTCCAAAGTTACCCCACCCTTTAGTAACATGAGAGACAGGAATAAGGCTGGACAGAGGGAGGAGGCAGGGGGATGGCGCAGTGTGGGGGGGTGTAGAGGGGGAGCTGAGAGCACTTCACTCCTTCTTTTTCCCAGTTTTCCATCCCCTCCCCACCCTTTTTCTCGCCTCCTTTCACGAGTTTCTCAAAATACATCAGTGCGAAGTCAGGAGAGCGAGAGAGATGTGCTGGTGGAGGGGGCTGGGGGGCGGCAGCGGGAGGGATGTGCTCCTTAGGCCCCCTCCCTCAGTCTGTGCTTCTCAGTTCCTCATCTGTGTCTGGGTTTCTCTCAGTCGATCTCTGCCTTACCCTCACCTCGCTGAACTGCTTCCTCGGTCCCCAGAGACCCCAGAGTTCAGAGCTCAGGCCAGGACACTGAGCAGGGAGTTAGTTGGTGCAGAGAAGAGCATTTGCATCCAAAGCCCAGGGTTCCCTTTGAAGGCTGGAGAAGAGGGGAGAATGCCTCTTCCAACCCACATCCCATGTCATCCTCTAGGTTCATTTGGGAGTGGGGGTGTCAATGGCTGAGTACAAGACCTGTCATTTGAACCCAGATCAGTCTAGTCTCCCTCCTCAGCCTGGTACAGAAGCTGCAGATTTTCCTCGAGATGAGTGATGCTAGAGTGGGTGGAGGACGCTTGGGCCAGGAAACAGACAGTACCCAGAGAGACTTGGGACAAGGACATGGGAGGAAGGGGAATGCAGGGAGAGAGGAGCCAGAATACCTCCTTTCTGAGAGTCAGACACTGGCTGGAGCAAAGCTAAGGAGATGAGGGCCAAGAAGGACCAGGCCCCATTGCTATTCTTTTTTTTGGGGGGGGGATTGAACCCAGGGATGCTTAACCACTGAGCCACATCTCCAGCCCCCATTGCTATTGCTATTCTTGTGATGACCTTGATTCTGCTTTCTGGACCTCACTTTCCTTGTTGTACAATGGGAAGAGAAAAGCAAAAGGACGTAAGGAGACAGAGAGTGTGCATTCCTGAGAAAGGGCAATTGAGACCTCCTCTCCATTTTGGTCAGCTGCCTCTTAAACGTTGCTTCTCCTCATTGCTGAGTCCCCATGCCTGAGGTCGAGGAGTCTCTCCAAAGAGGGGAATGTGTGGAGGACAGACACCCAGAGAGACAGGAGGGGGATCTGCACCCAGACTCTTCCCTCTCTGTTCTATTGTCTGCATTGCTGGTCTTCTAAACAGTTACCATCACCTTGTCAGTTCCTCTTTAATAACTTGCTAATCTTGCCCCCATTTTATAGATGTGGAATACTGAGACCCCCAATTATAAAATCTTGGTTTGAGATCTGATATCTCACAATATACACCATGAATATCACATTTCAGGGGCTGCAATCACATCTTGGATTTCAGGGTCAAATATCTGATATCCAGATGGGTCAAGACCTAGTCTCATTGGGTGACATGTTCTGACAGGGGGTACCTGAGGGGAGTCCCTGCATATTATTCATTCTAGGGGTTCCAGTTCCACCTGTCTCAGATCTCTGTCTGCTCTCTCTGGGTCTCAGTCCTCTTCCCCCCAAGTCTGTCCACTCTTCCCTCTTTCTAACCTCTCCTGTTCTTACCCGCCCCTCCCCACCTCCTTAAGTTCCAGGATGGGAGCATGGCTGTGTTTTCTCATCTCTTCCACTTCCCTCCCCCCAGACCGTCTGGCTGTTCTTTCCTCCCCCGTCCCAGTCTCCCTCGCCTCCATCTGTTCTAGCCCCTTCCTGGGATCCAGCCCGATACCCTAGCTGCTTACCCGCCTCAGAGAGGGGCCACACCTCACACATCAGTCCCCAGCCGGCCTCGCCTGTGTCTCCTAGCTTCTCCATCTTTCAACATTTGGAGTGTCTGTCCCCTCCCTCAGCATCCATGTCCTCTGTCCTGAGTTTGGTTCTTATCTCTCTGGGTCTCTGCCTCCCTCTCTGGGTCTCTGTCCTGCTCCCTCCCTGTTTATCTGTCCTCCTCTCTGGCTCTCTGCCTCCTCTCTCTGGGCCTCTGTCCCACTCTCTCTGGGTTTCTGTGCCCCTCTCTCGGGGGGTGTGTCCTCCACACTCTCCCTCTCTCCCTCTCCTGTGTTTCTGACCTGGCTCTCTCTATTCCGCTCCTTTTGGGTCTTCCCCACCTGTCTCAAGACATCTCTTTTTTCCCTGCAGCCTCTCTCTGGGTTTGAGGCGGCCCTCCAAGTGCCCTATCCATCATCACAGACTCAATCCTGGATCCAGAATGGGCGGGGGCGAGAATCACGCTGGGGAATGAGCCAATCTCCCTACCAGGGCCATCTGTCCCCTGCCAGGACACCACCCGCCATTCCCCCTCCCTATGCCCTAGGCTGACAGTCTGAACTCCAGGTCCCCCAGGGATGCCCAGGCTGGGCTGCCTGATTCCTGGGCCCGCTGGCCTTCTCCCTACCCCCTTGTTCTGGGCAATGGGATTCTGGTGGCAGTGGTGGAGTCAGCTGGGTGTCAGCCCCACACCTGGGGCCTGGAAGCAGGGAAGGGCACGCCATGGGGGAGGGCAGGGGTAGCTGGGAAGCATCTGTTCTTTTGACACCTTTGCTGAGGTTTCTCCTTGGCACCTCTGCTTCCTTAAATAGACTGAGGTCTGGAAGAGGGGGCTGGGAGAGTATTTGGGCCCTGGAGTGGGTGTTGGTGACATAGTCTCTTGGATCTCAAAGGGATCTTTGGTCTAGAAGTCCTGAGTTGAGAGAGATGTCAGCGTTGGAGGTTAACAGGGCAAGAATCTTCATGCCTGAGCCTGAGGGAGGGGAGGGTTGGGGATCCCATTTCCTGGTTAAAGGGAGATGGATGGGGACCAGATTCCTGGATCACGGGGAGATAAGAGATCCAGGGACTTGGACTCCTAGCAAAGAAGGGGGTGAGGGCTTAGAATTCTGGTTCTCAAAAGCAGGAGCCTTTGCACTGGACTCCTATGTCACAGGGAGCTGGGGGCTGGGGGTGAGGACTTCTGAGTCTTTGACTCTTGTTGCCCTAAAGCCTTCTGGAGAAGCGACAGGAAGGTGCCGAGACACTGGAGCTGAGTGCTGATGGGCGCCCGGTGACAACGCAGACCCGGGACCCTCCGGTTGTGGACTGCACCTGTTTTGGCCTCCCTCGCCGCTACATTATCGCCATCATGAGCGGTCTGGGCTTTTGCATCAGCTTTGGCATCCGCTGCAACCTGGGCGTGGCCATCGTCTCCATGGTCAACAACAGCACGACCCACCGTGGGGGTCACGTGGTGGTGCAGGTAGCTCAGGACCGAGCCCCGGGGTTAACCTTGCCCACACCCCGATGATGTCACATTCGCTTACACTCGGTCCAGGCCACGCCCCTCCCAACCACAGCCTCAGTGCCTTGGACTGTTTCACTCCTTAGCTCTAATCTGGCTTCTGGTCTCTCCACTTCCTAAGCTCCGCCCAGATCTAAATGAAGCTCTGCCCCCTTTTGGGTCCCTGATTGCAAAAAATAGACTCTGTCCCACCATTAGGTCCCCTATGTGTTATCTCTTTTCCATTTCATACCTACCAGTAATTTTGTTCACGCCTGTGCCCCACGCTCATGTTCCTGGCTCACATCTACTTAATCCCAGGCCTATCTCAAATTCCTCCCTAAACTTGATCCTGTATTTTCTGAAGTCCCGCTGCCCCCTAAGTTCTGTCCCATCTGCTCTGGCTGTCCTAAAACCTCGCCCCGACTCAGACTTTCCACTATTTTAAGTTCATTATAGTAGAGGCCATGCCCCTGCCTCAGCAGGGAAAAATCCTGGTTTGGACTGTGGACTACCTACCAGAGGTCCTCCTTTTGTTTCCTTCCAATCAGGACCACGCCTAATTTAGCAGCTCCTTGTCCCTGCCCAAACCGTAACCAGGTCATCCCACAAACAGGTTATAAGATGAATAGACGTAGAGAGACACACGCATGCTATGGGCCCTGGAACATTCAGGGAAGGGTACTGAGGTAGGAAAGCAGGTGGAAGGAACATTCTAGGCAGCAATGGGCCCGTTATTAAGGTGGTAGTCCTCGTCCTTGAAACGTGAATAGCGATTAGTCGACTGACAGAAGATGGTCTGATATTTGATTGGCATGTGTTTGGGGGTGGGAGGGTATCCTTGCGGCTGATTGGCCAAGGGGCTAATTCTGTAGACGGTGATTGGTGGAGGGCAGGGCCTGGGGCAGGGCGGCTGGTTTGATGTGCCTTTTGGCCCGCAGAAAGCCCAGTTCAGCTGGGATCCAGAGACTGTCGGCCTCATACACGGCTCCTTTTTCTGGGGCTACATTGTCACTCAGATTCCTGGAGGATTTATCTGCCAAAAATTCGCCGCCAACAGGTATGGTGGTGGGGACTCAAGGTGGCTGGAAACTACAGTTGAGAGGAGTTAGTGTGTCTTGAACTTGGGGATCTGCCTCCAGGGAAATGGGAGGAGCCCGAGTTTGGGGCAGGGCTTGTCATCGTGGAAGGTGGGAATCACGGAATAGGTGGGACCAGGGATTCTAGTGAACCTGGGGCCCGGCCTGGTGTGGGCGGGGAGGGCCTCCTAGAAATCTTTCTCTCCCACCCTTCCCACCAGGGTTTTCGGTTTTGCCATTGTGGCTACCTCCACTCTAAACATGCTGATCCCTTCAGCTGCCCGCGTCCACTATGGCTGTGTCATCTTCGTGAGGATCCTGCAGGGGTTGGTAGAGGTAAAGCCCAGCCTCGTACGACCCCGCCCCCTATCCGACCCTGCCTCTTCTCATTGACCTTGTTTTTTTTTTTTTTTTTTTTTTTTTTTTCTACCTAGGGGGTCACCTACCCTGCCTGCCACGGGATCTGGAGCAAATGGGCCCCTCCCTTAGAACGGAGTCGCCTGGCGACGACAGCCTTTTGCGGTGAGAGAAAGGAGCTGAGGACCCAGTTCCTGCATCCGAGGGAGAAGGGGTGTGGTCTTTCCTTCAGACTTTCCGCTACTTTAAGTTGCGCTATTTAAGGGTTGAAATCCCTTGGGGTCCCAGAAAGGCGAGGTCCGAGGGTCCACATTGTGAGCCCAGGGAAGATGAGCCAGTTTTCTAGCCAGCGTCCTCTTCCTTAGGTTCCTATGCTGGGGCGGTGGTCGCGATGCCCCTCGCCGGGGTCTTGGTGCAGTATTCGGGATGGAGCTCTGTTTTCTACGTCTATGGTGAGGGCCCCCGACGCCTGGTTCCAGGTGGCTCTGGGGCGGAGCGGGGCCCGTCGTCACCCCGTTCCCATGCCCTCCTGACCCCCTTCAGGCAGCTTCGGGATCTTCTGGTATCTGTTCTGGTTGCTTGTCTCCTATGAGTCCCCTGCACTGCACCCCAGCATCTCCGAGGAGGAGCGCAAGTACATCGAGGACGCCATCGGCGAGAGCGCCAAACTCATGAACCCTCTCACGGTCCGGGGCCAAGCTGGGCGGGCGGGAGGGATGTCTGGGCTCGAACGTGACGGCGGGTCCCTGTAGACTTGAGGAGACAGGACTGGAACACAAAAACTAGAATCTAGGAGCCCATTACGCTCCCTGGAGGACGGGATTAGCAGGTGCTGGGGGCGGGGTTAGGTCGGGAGGTGGGTGGGATTGGAACTGCTAGTGAGGTGGGGTTCGAAGCAGCCGGAGGATCCGAAGGTGGGGGGTTTGCTAGTCCTTGGGGTGGATGAATTTAGATTTAGGGGGTGTGACGAATAGAGAAACTCCTGGGTTCAATGTATATGGGTCCCTGAGGGTCTCATAGGGCTGCACCTGAGAACCTGAGAGGCCACAGGAGAGCCAGGATCCACCCCTTCATCCCTGAAATATTGTGGTGAGGTTGAAATCCCTTGGGGTCCCCATGGGGAAACAGGATGGCCGGTGCCCTTAGATCCCTAGAAGCTTCAGTGAGTTCAGGATCCACGGATCTCTACGGGACTATAGTGGGGTCACTGGAGGGACACGGAGAAGCACCTAGCTCTGTCTCCATCTTAGCGGCCTCTCCCATTCCCCAACCCCCAGAAATTTAACACACCCTGGAGGCGCTTCTTCACGTCTATGCCAGTCTATGCCATCATCGTGGCTAACTTCTGCCGCAGTTGGACATTCTACCTGCTCCTCATCTCCCAGCCCGCGTACTTTGAAGAAGTGTTTGGCTTTGAGATCAGCAAGGTAGGCCCAGGAGGAGGGCTAGCGGCGGGGGTGAGAGAGGGATTCCCAGGCAGGGAGAAGCCGGTGGAGCATCTGCAGGCAGAGACAGCCAATCAGCAATCTCTGACGGCACCCCAACACCTGCTCCTGCAGGTGGGCCTGGTGTCAGCGCTGCCCCATCTGGTCATGACTATCATCGTGCCCATCGGGGGTCAGATTGCGGACTTCCTGCGGAGCCGCCGTATCATGTCCACCACCAACGTGCGCAAGTTGATGAACTGCGGGGGTGAGTGGTCTGGGACCTCCCCCTCGGAGCAGAGAGGTGTTTGGCAAATGCAATGAGTGGGTGTCCTGTGCGTAGTCAAAGGAGCGGTTAATGCCACAGCGCGGGGTTGGCATAGCTGGGTTGGAGGGATGAAGGCAGGCCTGCAAGGAGCAGATTCTCATGCACCAGTCTCAGAGGCCAAGCGTGTAAGGGCAAGGCGGGTGTTGGAGACCAAGATGGGTATGAAAGGGTGGGCCTTCAAGTGACTGGGCAGAGCAGGACATTAGGGATGAGTGGCAGGGATCTGCAGGGGGCATGCTGTCTACTGAGTGTGTGTGTGTGTGTGTGTGTGTGTGTGTGTGTGTTGGGGGGCGGTGACAGAGGGAGGGCATGAAGGTGCACAAATGTGGTTCAGATCTTGCAGCTTCCGGGTGTGGCTTACTTAGGGGACTGTGGCAAAGGCTGGTCTTGGGAAACCAGGGGCCTGCTCCTGGGTCTGGAGGAATGAGAGAAAAATCCTGGGCCCCCAGTACAGAGGTCACCCATCTGGGATGAACAGAGAAAGATTGGGATGGGAACCGGTCTGGGCAGGGGGTCTGGGGCAGCCTGCACCCCGCCTTGGCGGGCACTCAGGAGACACGGCCCTCCTTAGGCTTTGGCATGGAAGCCACGCTGCTGTTGGTGGTCGGCTACTCGCACTCCAAAGGCGTGGCCATCTCCTTCCTGGTCCTTGCGGTGGGCTTCAGTGGCTTCGCCATCTCTGGTGAGAACCGCAGATCCACAGCTTGTGGGGTGTTGGTCAGACATATAGGGAGCTTCCTGGCTCAGAAATGGACCTTCCTGCCTTACAAAAGGTGGACTAAAGAGTGTGTGTGTGTGTGTGTGGGGGGGGGGTTCAGTGGCTCCAGAGGCTGAGGCCGGAGGATAAAGTTCAAAGCCAGCCTCAGCAACTAATGAGGCCCTAAGCAATTTATGGAGACCCTGTCTCAAAATGAAAATGAAATGGGCTGGGGATGTGGCTCAGTGATTAAGTGATTCCTGGGTTCAATTCCCGGGTATCCTCCCCCCCATAAAAAAGAGGAAGTTGCCCTGGGGGTCAGGGACATCCTGTGGGAGTCCCTGGTGTGAAGCCTGGTGGCTTGCCTCCATGCCAGGGTTCAACGTGAACCACCTGGACATCGCTCCGCGCTATGCCAGCATCCTCATGGGCATTTCCAACGGCGTGGGCACGTTGTCAGGCATGGTGTGCCCTATCATCGTGGGTGCCATGACTAAGCACAAGGTCAGTGGGCAGACCTGGCTCCCTTGCCCTCCAGATGTATGCCTGGCTGTTTCTTGACCACGTGTGTCACCTGGGCTCCACTGCTTGCCCTTTCTGCTCTCAGAACCTCAGCCTCCCTTTCTTTGCTTATCCCCCCCAAAGCCCCCACCTTGTCCACGCTCTACCCCTGTCTGTCTGTCCTCTTACTTGACCTGATCCTCTGTTGTCCCACATACAGACTCGGGAGGAGTGGCAGTACGTGTTCCTAATAGCCTCCCTGGTGCACTATGGGGGTGTCATCTTCTATGGGGTCTTTGCCTCTGGAGAGAAGCAGCCATGGGCAGAGCCCGAAGAGATGAGTGAAGAGAAGTGTGGGTTCGTTGGCCATGACCAGCTGGCTGGCAGTGATGAAAGTGAAATGGAGGATGAAGCGGAGCCCCCTGGAGCACCCCCGGCTCCCCCTCCTTCCTATGGGGCAACCCACAGCACGGTTCAGCCTCCCAGGCCCCCACCCCCTGTCCGGGACTACTGACCATGTGCCTCCCACTGAATGGCAGTTTCCAGGACCTCCACTTCATACATCTCTGGCCTGAGTGGCAGTGTCAAGAAACCCCACTCCTCTGTTCTGCCAGGCCTAAGAAGCACTTTCCCTTATCCCCAGTGCTGTCAAAACCTCTTCCCTTCCCAACTGCCTCTCAGGGGGAGTGAAGCTGCAGACTGGCAGTTTCAAGAATACCCAATTCCCCTTGAAGTTTCCCTTCTCTACTTGTTCTGCCTCAGTGGTTTCAAATCTCTCCTTTCAGGGCTTTATTTGAACCGACAGTTCAATCTTTTACTCTTGTGGTTTTGAGGCACCCCCTCCTTTCCTTTAACCCCAGAGACTCTCAGGTTAATCCCTGAGATTCCTCAGTCCCCCTCCCCAGAAAAGTTCAAGGTCCTCCTCTAGAATTTCCAAATCTCTCCTTACTCTTCTGCATTTTCCTAGGCTGGTTTACCAATTCCCCATCCCCGCCATTCCAGGGATTCATTCTCACCAGCGTTTCTGAGGGAAAAACGGCGGTTTCAACCCCTCCCCCCTCCCCCCTACCACCAGCAGATTCTGCTGATGCACCAAATTCACCAACCTTCTCCCTAGCTTTGCACAGCGTCCAGGGAAACAACCAAAAAGGCAGTTTTAACAACATGCCTTCCTCCCCTCCCCCGTGCACTTTTTCTGATACAGTTTTCAGGTCTAAATAGTGGCTGCTCTAGTCTATTAATTCAATGGTTTGAAGCCACCACCATTGAACTTCCCCATGGTGGTTTCAAGATGCCCCCACTTCCCCCAATTCCTTGCACTTTATTCTCCTGGGTGGTATCAGACTACCCGAAGTTTCTCAGTGGCCATTTGTTGTGTCCCTCAGGGGCTAAATGACTTAAAGTCTGGGATCCTTCCCCTCTCAGATACCCCTCTTTCAGTTTAGAATTTGGGGAACATATGTAGGAGAAGTCACAGAATCCCAGGAAAGGGAGTGGGACTGGGGAAAGGAGTGTTTTTCCTGGGGCAGGGTCGTGTCTTGGTGTCTGTCTCTGTGATTGTAAATCCTGCCCTGCCCCACTCCAATAAAATGCTTTGGTGTACAGACTCAGTTGTCCTGGGTTGTAAGGTCACAGGAATTCTGACCCTCAGCCTCCTCCCTCAGACCCAGGGGTCCAGGCCCCAGCCCTCCACCCTGAGATCCCAAAGTACCAGCCACTCACCTGCTCCCTTCTTCCTCAGTCACAGCCAACTCTGACCCTGCCCCTGGCGCCCAGAACGCAGGTTGGAGGTCTCAAGCTGTGGGAACACCTGGTTTATTCGGCCTCAGTCCAATTCTCAGATCAGCGAAAGCGGTTTCTGTTTCTCGGATCCTCTACTGGGGAGTCCACTAAGCAGCCAAGCCTTCCAGGAGGACAGGACCTCTGGGTTCTCCCTCCCCTTAGCAACGCACGGGTCCCAGAGGGCCCGGAAGGGGTTCACACGAAGTTGTTGGGGAGCGTGGTCGGGGACAGCGACTCCAGGCGCTGGGGCCGACCCCCGCGGGGCGGCGGGGGCAGCTTGGGTGGTAGTGGGGGTGTGGGAGGGGGCTGCTTGGTGGCGATGTGTGAAGGGACCCAGGCATCCGGCGCATAAAAGTAGAGGTCGTAGGGGTCCTTTGGGGTGTCCAAATGCAAAACTGTGAAAGCAAAGGGGAGGGGTCATCCCCAGGAGAACGGGGCCTGGCGACCCGGGCCTGTCGGTCTCCTGGGCCTCGGGACAATGAGGAGATGGGAGAGATTCCGACCATCCATTTGAACTGGTTTTTAAAGAAAAGGTTGAGGGCACCCGGAGGGGGTGTGGTTCCGCGGGAAGGGGCGGGGCCTTGAAGGGGGCGGGGCAATCAAGGCTGCTGCAGAACCGCGGGAGGGGCGGGTGCCAACTGCCCTGGGGAGGACCTGGGGTGTGTTTGTGAGACTTCAGATAACTAGAGGGCAGGACGTGGCCTGGGGGGGGGGGCTTTTATTGGTCTTGAATGGGGTCCTGCATTTTTTGGCAGGGCGCCCTAAAGCGCCCAGAAGGTTAAGGAAACGTGCAGACCTTCCAGGGAAAGCAGGACTCACCTGGCTCATCCCCGCCGTCGGGGAGCCGGTGGTGTGCGAAGGGCCGCTGTTGGGCCGCCCGGCGGTAGAGACACCACAGCAGCAGGAAGATGCAGATCAGCAGCCCCGTCCCCGCAAAGAACAGGCACAGGGCCCCTCCTGTCGCGCCACGTGGGCGTCCCACCAGAGTCACGCCTGAAGCAGGAGGGGGGCAATCCAATCTAGTTTCTTCCTCCCAGACCCAGGGTCCAGGCCCAGCCTCCTCCCCCAGACCCAGGGTCCAGGCCCAGCCTCCTCCCCCAGACCCAGGGTCCAGGCCCAGCCTCCTCCCCCAGACCCAGGGTCCAGGCCCAGCCTCCTCCCCCAGACCCAGGGTCCAGGCCCAGCCTCCTCCCCCAGACCCAGGGTCCAGGCCCAGCCTCCTCCCCCAGACCCAGGGTCCAGGCCCAGCCTCCTCCCCCAGACCCAGGGTCCAGGCCCAGCCTCCTCCCCCAGACCCAGGGTCCAGGCCCAGCCTCCTCCCCCAGACCCAGGGTCCAGGCCCAGCCTCCTCCCCCAGACCCAGGGTCCAGGCCCAGCCTCCTCCCTCAGACCCAGGGTCCAGGCCCAGCTTCCTCCCTCAGACCCAGGGTCCAGGCCCAGCCTCCTCCCTCAGACTCGGGGGTCCAGGCCCAGCCCCTCACCAGTCTCTTTCACTCGCTCCACCACAATGATAGTGTTGACTCTGTCACCTCGGCTGCGTCTCTGAGGTCGGGGTGTTGCAGGGGCCTGCTGATTGGGGAGCTCTTGAGAAACTGGGGGACCTGCGATCCGGGCTGAGGGAGGAGGAGTGTCCGGCCCTTTAGGGCCAGAGTCCTGAGGGGCCTTCAGCTCACTGGTCCCTGGAGAATCTGAGGTGGGCAGTTTAGAGAGGTCAGGCTGTGGGGCTGTATGGGTCTCTGCTGGGGGGTTCAGGTGCAGTCCATTTAAGGCAGTGACTTCATCGTCAAGGGCCATAAGCATTTCTGGGTGAAGACTAGTGGAGGTTTCAGGCTCAGAGGTCACGGAGATCTCTGTTGCATCTTGGTAGTGGGTGGGGGGGGCCTCTGTTTGAGGAATGTCAGTGGGGCTGGCATAGATCACAAGGGACTCTGGATGGGGGCTTTCAGTAGGGTCAGGGTGGCTTGTTTCAGGGAATTCAGACTTTGGGATCTCAGTGGTATTGGTGTCCTGGTTTTCTAGAGATTTGGGATCAAGGGCCTGGGTGGCGTCAGGATTTGGGGCCTCAGGGGTTTTCGCATGTGAGACTTCAGTGGTGTTAAGTTGAGGATTCTCTGGGAATTCTTGGTGTGTAGTCTGTATAGGGTCAGTGTTTGCGATCTCAGGAAATTCTGGGTGTGAAGTTTCTGAGAAATTAGGTTTGGGGGCCTCAGGGGATCCTGGGTGTGGATTTCCAGTCGGGTCAGGTTTGGGAGTCTCAGCAGTTTCTGTCACTTTGAAGGGGTTAGTTTTGGGGGTATCCAGGGGAGCTGACACTGAGGTTGTGTCTAGTTCAGGCTTGGGGGTCTCAGGGGACTTGGGGTATGAAGTTTCTTGGAGGTGAAGAGTGAGAGTCTCAGTGACGTGGAAGGGGGAGGTCTCAGGAGAAACCGTATTAGGGGTCTCAGAGGGCTCGGGATGAACAGTCCCAGGGAATTCTGGGTGAGGCCAATCTTTAGTGGAATTTTCAGAAGCACCAGGGGAGGTCTCAGAGGGATGGTCCATCCCCTTAAAGTCAGAGTCAAGAGGTGGAGAGGCTGAGGGGGCGGCCTTGGAACCCAGCTGGGCCAGGAGGAAGACGAGGAGGAAGAGGATCGGGTTGAAAGATTTCATAGCTCTGGGAGATGCCTGTAGCTGTTGGAGGAGCAGGAAGGAAGGGGTTAAGGTCGAAGCCTCCTAAGCCCCACCCACTCCCAGAGGCCACCTCTACTGGCTCCCAAGTGGACCAGGTCCCTCTAGGGCCCTGTTTCATGCCAGGGAAAGGAGCAGAACCCCATTGCAGCTCCCCAAAGGCTGCAGGGCTGTCAGCGCCGTCGCTAAGGAAGACAGAGGCGCTGGGCTTCTTGGGGGTGGTGGTTAATTTCCTTACCTGTTTCTCTAAGAGGTCCCAGAAAATTGGAAAAACCTGACACCTCTTTAAGCCCCATTACATCCTGCACTTTAACTATGGTGGGTGTGAGATCTCCCAGGGGACAAACCCTCCAGAGCTCCTAGACTCAACAATTGTTTACTTGGAACCCAAGGAACAGCTTTTGGGCTGGAATCTGGGATCTGAGAGAGGGGGGTTCAGGATCCTGGATTCTGCAGGGTGAGGGCGCTAACGTTTAAATCCCTGGTTCTTTCCAGAGATTAGAAGACTGGAAGTTCAAGCCGGGAATGGTGGCTCACACCTGTAATCCCAGAGATTTGGGAGCCTGAGGCAGGAGGATTGCAGGTTCAAAGCCAGTCTCAGTAATTTAGGGAGGCCCTAAGCAACCTAGTGAGACTGTCTCAAAATAAAAAAATAAAAATGGGCTGAGGATGTGGCTCAGTGGTTAAGCATCCTTGGGTTCAATCCCTGGTATCAAAATAAATAAAGAAATAAAAGATTGAATGTTTAAATGCTAGACATTTGAGGGAGTAAGACTTGCAGGGCTAGAGAATAGGGGGAGAAAGGACATAGGGGTCTGGAACTCTTGGGCCCAGTTAGAAGGAGTTTGGGAGCCCTGAGTCCTGGGCCCTCCAGAAATAGGCTCTGGAGGACTGGACTCCTCAGCTGGGTCAGGGGGAGCTTTGGGGCAGGAGCTTTGGGTCTCCCTGTTTATCAAGGATGGAGCTAGGATCTCCACACTTCAGGGGCTGGTCTGAGCAGAGATGCATTGGTCTGTGGTCAGGTGCAGGTGGAGGCAGCAGATGCCTGGATGGACAGGGTCACTTGGGGTCTCTTACCTGCTCAACGGTGTCCAAGATAACAGCAGGTGAGCAGAGCTAGATGCAAAGACCTGTCAGTGCTGCAGAATGACTCTGGGTGGGGCAGCAGGAGCTAGGGTCCCAGAGGTGCACAGTGACGCACCTGACCCCCCTCCCCAGGGATCCTGGGAACCTAGCAACAGCACTTAGGTTCTTAAAGGGACAGCGTGGAGAAGGGAGTTAGTGACCGAGTGATGTGGAGAGGATGTGACCCAAACTACTTTCCCTTTGAAACCAAGGGTCTGGCCCTCTGCCTCGCCCACCCCCCAAAAGCCAAGGATTTAGGTCCTGGTACTTTCCTACCTGAACCTGCTGAGACAGGGCCCCCATCTCCTTCCTATCAGACCCTGGAATGCAGACCTCCGGCTCCCTCCTTCCCCAGATTCAGGAATCCAGGTCCCCAGCAATTCCTTCCCAAAGTCAGGAAATAGGGTCCCTGTCCCATCCAATCCTAGACCTTAGAATCCAAGCTCTGTATATGTCCTCTCTGGGGAACTGGGATTCAGATGCTCATGTCCCACGTGAAGCCCTTTGGTACTTCCAGCCTCGGCCTCCCCCTACTGTGGGGCCTGCTCCCTGTCTGCTGTCTCCCTTGGGGGGTCTCTGAACTTGTGCCCCTCTACTGCTATCTTTCCTTCCCTTCTCTCTGGGAGCATTTTCCCTCCACCTTCCACAGGGGCCTGGCTCTGTCTCCTTTCCTGCCTGTGCCTCTCTTCCTCTGCTGCCTCCTTTCTTCCTCTCCTTCCCTTGCTTGGTCACCCTCTTTGTCCTTCCTTCCTGTGACAGTTTCTCCCATTTGTCTGTTTCTCCTCCTCTCTCTTGTTTTCCCTGGCTCTTTCTGTGTCTCTGATTTCTGCTCCTATGGTCCTTCTGCAGTCTCTATTTTTATCCCTCTGACACACCCACCCTGTGCCCACCTCTGTGTCTCTGGCTCTCCCCCTTCCTCTTCTCAGGTCTCAGCTCCTGGTCCCAATTAGATGGTGGCCGCCGAGGAAGCGGCCAGGCCCCCACCCCGGGCTCCTCATTATCGCAGGCGGCTCCTAATGAGCCTGTGGGGGGAATTGACCGAGCGCCCCCAGCCCGGCCTGCGTCACTCCCGCCGGGGCCCGTGGAAAAGATATAAGGGGGCGACGGCGTCGTTGCCCAAGCCCACTGAGCGGTAGGGGACCTGCAGGAGGTTGTTGGGGTGGAGGGAGGATGGGGTCCGGGGTTCTGGTCCGGGTTAGACCGTAGGAGCTCTTCCTTCTCTCTCCTCCACAGGTGATGGAGACCCGCCAGGTGACCAGGAGCCCCCGGGTGCGGCTGCTGCTGCTGCTGTTGCTGCTTGTGCCCTGGGGCACCCGCACTGCCTCAGGTGTGGCCCTGCCTCCTGCCGGGATCTTCAGGTAGGTGCGAGGTCCTGCGAGGGGTGGGAACCCGAGGCGTGCGGAGAGACCCCAGGGAGAGGACAGAGACTGGCCTGAAGGGGCGGAGGGGATGTTAGGGGAGGGCGGACCGAGAATCAGCGAGAGAAAGAGATTCCAAAGGCCGATTCCGAGAAAGGTGTGGAGAGACTCGGTGCGGAAGCGGATTCCTTCTCGGAGCAACGCTTATTGGGTTCTATTTTGCCAGGTGGTGCGCGGAGCGCTGGGGCCCGACAAGTGCGACAAGTGCGTGGGACTCGGTCTGGGTTCTAAGAGTGCTTCCGACCTGGGGAGGGGTGGCGGGGGACAGATACACAGAAACAGAGACACCGATTGAAAGGAGAGGGGACGGGGGCGGGCAGGGAGACCACGGTGCAGTATTGGAGCTTCGAGTTAGACCGCAGGAAGGACCGCCTGCAATGGGCGGGGGCCTGGCCTCAGGTAATGGGTCCTTCCGTCTCCCTACAGTCTCGGCACCCCCGGCCGGGCCTCGTGGGGTCCAGTCACCCCACTGTTGCGGCGGAGTCTGGCGCTGGCGGACGACGCGGCCTTCCGAGAGCGCGCGAGGCTGTTGGCCGCCCTCGAGCGCCGCCACTGGCTGAACTCGTACCTGCACAAGCTGCTGCTGCTGGACGCGCCCTGAGCGCCCCGCCCACCCCACATTAATAAAGACTCTGCGGCGAGCTCGCGCCTGTGCCTCCTTCCAGCGCCACCCGAGTGTGTGTGTGTGTGTGTGCGTGTGAGAGCGCGCGGGCAGCACTGAGTCGGCCACTCGGGTGTCTAGCTCAGTCCCCTCTGCCTCCTTCTCTGGGTCTCTCTCCTCTCTGGGTGTCTGTCCCCGCCTGTTCACCCTCCTGCTTTCCCACCCTTGTGCAGACCTCCGCCTCTTCTTTTTTCTGCCTCTCAAACTCATCTTCCTTCTTAATCACCCTCCCCGTGTTGTCTCTGCTCTACTTTTCAGGACTTCCTTTTCCTTCTGGTCTCCATTTCTCTCCTTCAGCTCTTATTTTCTCTCAATTTCGCACTTTCCCTCTCTGGTCACCTCTAGGCTTCTCTCTGGGCGCGGAGGAAAGAACGCGGACTCTGGCATCTGAGCCCAGGCTCCCCTGAAACTAGCTTTGAGTCATTGGGAAGGGTTTAAGCTCTGTGCACCTCCTTTTCCTCATCTGTCATTGGGATCAAATGAAACCCCCCAAAAAACCTTCAACACAGCCTGACACGCAGAAAAACGCTTTTATTAGAAAAGTGTCATTAATTAGCTGCCTCTCGCAGCAGCTCCCAGTAGTTTCTTCTGGATTTCTGAATTGCGACCTTCTTGGGAAACTATCCGGGCCAGTCTCCGGGTGGGTTGGATAGGGGATGGGGAAGACCCCCTGGGTCCAGGTGAAGGAGAAACAAGCAAAATCCACCTCTCCCCCAGAGGCCTGACCGTCCTCCAGCTCCGCCCCTCGATCGAGACCCGACAACTCACTCCTGGCTGCTAGCCGGGCTCACGGAACCCGCGCCGGGTGCGGGGAGGGGCCGAGACAGCTCGTGCGGACCGGGCTCTGGTTGGCCTGAAGAAGAGGGTGGAGCCGAGAATTGGCGTGCAGGGCGAGGGGCGGGGCTGTCAGATTTGTGGAAACGTGCATTTCCGGGAGGCGGTCGGAGTCCCAATTGGCCCTTACTCAGGCTGTGGGGGCGGGACTATGCTTATCTGAGTCAACCGAAAAACCAAGGGTAATCGTAATCCTACAATGGTCTGGTGTTGACACCCCAACCCCCCTGGCTTCGTGCATTCTAGACAAGCGCTGTACCACTGAGCTACACCCCCCAGCCTAACTTGGCCTAATTTTACAAATAAAGAAACAATACTGAAAGAAGCAATTTCCCCAAGTTGTCAGAACTAGTAAGAGACAGGTTAACTGGAATCTAAACTGCACAGTTTCTAAAGTCTAGACTCCCTACTACTCTCAGGAGGAAATGGGTTAAAATGTTAAAACTGCAGTTGCTGCATGCCAGCAACTCCCCACTTACTGATAATCCAACCCAGGACCTCCAGTGCTCTACCACTGAGCTACACCCCAGTCCTTTTAAAATATGGAAGCTAAATTGCCAGAGCTGACCTTGAATTTGGGATTCTGCCTTAGCCGCCCCTCCCTGGGGTTACAGGTGTACCCCACAGGGCCAGGATGCCAGGCACTCATTCTAAGTGCTGCACATGTATTTACTCTTTTAATCTTATGACCTGGCAAGAAAACTCCTGTTGGCTGGACAGCCTGGCAGTTGGGTACCTGTGTGGGCTCTTCCCATGCTCTAATTTCTCCTGGATCCCTTGCCTAGCAATAAAGGCCTTTTCACAAAATAGTACCTGGAACTCTTTCCCTCTCCACTCCATTTCCAGGAAAACTCGGCCATCCCCAGATTTTATTACTATCACATTTGGACTCCTCCTCCAGACCAGGAGCTCAGGACTGAGGGCACAAGGGTCCAGGCACCAAATGAGCTCTTTCCCCAAACTCACTACTCCCTGTCTTAGGAATGACCCAACTGTCCACCAGGCCTGGACCAGACCCTGGGTGCTGTCCTTGGTCCTTCTCTCTTCACCCTCCTTCACAGCCTGTCAGTTTCCAGCCCCATGCCTCCTGCCCTGCCTCTCTCTGCTCTTCCCTGCCTCTTCATCCACCTGCCCAGCCCAGCTCAGGCCTCATTCTCTCCTAGGTGGATCACAGCTCAACTCCTCCCACCTCCCTGCCTGCAGCCATACCCCTTCATTCATCCCCTCTCCAGACCCTGGCAGGTAGTTCTCCCGAGTGGGTTCTGCCTTCCCTTGCTCATGCCCTTTCACAGGCACTTGGAAATGAAGTTCAGGTTGGGTTCAAAGCCCTTCATGGGTTCTTGCCCACTTCTTTATTTTCCACTATACTGCAGCAGCTTCAAATCCTTCCCTGGCTGCAAATCTTTTTTTTTTTAATCCCCAGTACCAAAAATAATAAATAAATCCCAGCAAATGGATGCTGCCTGCCTCTTTCCACACACACTGGTCTCTCTTCTACCACCTATTCTTTACACAGACCGTTACCTCTACCAGTGACACCCTCCCCTGATCACTGTAACCAGTCAGAACCTATCTTTCAAGACTAAAGAATGTCAGTTATCTGGGAAGATTCCCTGCATAACTTCAGTACCAAGACTGTGTGCTGGACACAGAGTAGGTGTCCCGTGATATATTTTGGGGGGAGGAGGTTATTCCCCTGTTCCTCCCAAAATATATTACTGGCACCTACTGTGTGTCCAGTACTCAGTCCATGTACTAAAGTTGTTAGGGTGGGAAGGGGCTTGTAGCATTATAATGTATCAAAGCAATGAAGATGGTAAATATCAACAAGGTGAGGGGTTTTGTAGGAGACAGAAGATTGCCCATTACTGACCTAGGATGCAATTAGGACTTGGCCAACTCAGGCTCCTACCCATGGGGTGGTGACAGGACAGAGTTAAGACTCTGATGTTAGGACAGTGCAAGAAGGAAAGAGGGATCAGGGAAGTGTCCAGGAGCCCCTTCAAGGCTGCCTGGCAATGCTTGGGGCTGTAACCTCAGAGGTTACAAACTAGAGGTCTATAGGTGACCACTAATCCTGTTTTATGGTCCATGCCATGCAGTGTTTTTCAATAATTTGAATGAGTTGCTGTGGCAGGTATTTAACTGCTTTCCCCATATGTACCCTTGCTAAAAGATTGAGTTTGGGCAGCAACATGTCCAGTCCCAGGAAAGGTTCTCAGAGCCCCAGGTCTCCCAGCCTGCCTTGCAGCAAGGGATGGTCCTGACAAACGGCTGGCTAATGAGACTTCAACACAAGACTGTGGGTGACTCTAGAGAGGCGGCGGCTCTCTGTTATGAAAAGCAAGGACACTTCTCCTTCGCTCTGCAGATGTGATGTAGGAAGCTACAACAACTGTCATCTTCTGAGCACGAGGGAAGGGCCAAGAGAATCCCAGAGACCCTGGTCTCTGGGGTTGCTGTGACTCAGCTGTGAGCCCGTGGCTGCTTGCCTTCCTCCAGACTTGTTTGGTGAGGAAATAATTTTTAGTACTGAAGCCATTGCTGGGTGTGTTTTGCTATATTAAGAAACAGAGTCACCAACAGTAGAAAACCAGGAGACTTCACATAAAAACTCAAGATGGGATGTGGATCCCTATGTACTAGCTCTGGGTGATCCCAAATAACAGTGGCATAACAATGAAGGTAACAGGAGAAAGCTCCCTGAGGGAGCAATGGAACTAGACATTGCTCCCTGGGGAAGGAAAGCAGGATCAGCCCTGCCTCACACTGGCGGGGGCTGGAGGTAGCAGAGCTGCAGGTGGGGCCAGGTGGGGGGCTGGGACTGCCCCAGCAGCAGGACTGAAAGCAGCAGCAGCAGTAGCAGCAGGCCCAGGATCCGGGCTGGGACCAGCGGGTGCTGAGTGACCCTGGTGGGGAAGAAGAAAGGGCTTAGAGTGGGTCCCAGAGGAGCCATGGTCTCTGCAATGTCTGACCATCTCCCCCCTTCTGCAAATGCCTCGAGGGCACACCTGAGTCGCTGGGGGTGCAGGCAGCATTGGCCCCAGGGCCTCCTGACTGGGACCAGCTCTTTCACCACAGGCACCAGGGCTTGCTGGAACTCTGACTTAACAGAGCTGCTGGGAAAACAAAAGGGAAGGGAATCACTGCTGAGCTTTTTGTTTGTCCCCCAAGTTCCTTTCCTGTCACCATGGGTCCCATTACCTTTCAGGAGGGCTTCCTGGGATGTTTTCAGGGTGAGGGTCTCCCAGAAGGATCGGGATATCAGTCTGGGAGGATAAAGGAGACAAAGCTGAGGCACTGGGTCCTTGAGTGGGAGAGGCCCCGGGTCAGCCCACTGGTGGAGCACACGAGCTAGTGCAGCTGCTTCTCTGGGACACCCTGCCAGGGTGGGTTCCCAGTTGCACCAGCTCTGGTTGTGTGTTCCTTGGCAAGTACCATGCCTCTCCATGCTTTGCTTTCCCCTCCTGCTCGTCAGGGACGATGACAGTCCCCACATCATAGGCTTACCATGGAGACTAAATGCATGAATGCAAGTAAAAAAGGGGGCGGGGCTCAGAACAGAGACTGGTCCAGAGAGCGCTCAATCCATAACTGTGGGAGCGGTTCAATATTCTCAATCTCCCCATCTGATTTTGGAAATTTCTAAGGTCCCTGAGGGCAGAAGGCCTCCACAGGTGCCCCTGCCTCTGTTGGGCCAATAACAGCATGGACACTCCTTGATTGGGACAGTCTTCTTGCTGATGCCAGAATCAGCAGGTGCTTTAGGAGTAAACCCCAAAAGACTCCTCCAAGAGCCAGGTCCAGCCCACTTTGCTACCTTATCCCCCTCGTCTCCCTGGAAGGAACTCCTCTCTATAGGTCTGGCCTTCCCACCCCCAACCCCTTTGCTCCATAGATGATGACAATGACAGAAATAAACCAATAAAAACAGAATACTAATTCCAATTGCTATCCTCACTACTACTGGCTACTGGGCCAGGCATGGAGCGGGGCCTTTTACCATGTGGTCCTTAACCCTGAGAGCTGGGTGAGGTCATTGCTGTGTTAGCTGTGGGAATGCTGGGGTGGGGCCTGCCTCTGGGGAGGCATGGAGAAGGTGGATTTTGGGACAGGGCTACTCAGAGCTAAGCTTCCTCAAGGGCAACCATTGTGGCCAGTTTGGACCCTGGAGTCCCAAGTATCTGGACACGGCCAGACATTTGACCAAGCAAACTCCAGTCCAGCTCTAGACTCCTCGGTCTGGACTGTGACTGCCTTCCCTCTTCTCACCATTTCTTTCCCTTCCTTTGCCTGAGTCAGGCTCGTGCCTCCACCTTGCCCTACACTGGGAGGAGCGAAGGAGCCAGAGTGTGGGGCTCCTTCACTACAGGGTGCTGCACCCCGGAGGGAGTTCTGAGGCTGGCTGGGGAGGGGGGCACTCAGTGTGTGGGTACATGTACGTATGTATTTATGTAATATGGGGGTGTAGCCACGTCTGTGAGGCCATGGTGTGGTGGCTACAGCCCTGTGCGTGTGGTTGGGGGATCTCCTGGGAACATTCTGGCCGCCCACTGGGCTCCTGGTCTCCCCGCTACCTCACCATCTGCTCTCATTAGCTACAGTGAGGACCTTGTTATCTCTTGACCAAATGATTTTTCTCTGTGCTCCTGAGGAATGGGGGTGTGGGGTGGGGCCGAGGAGAAGCTGACAAGTCAGCCTCTGGGGGCTGGGGGTGGGGCTGGGACTGCCTACCATGACCAAGCTCTCCGCTTCTTCCTCTTCCTCTCTTCTGGACAACCTGAGTTGACAACAAAGTCACTGTAAACACCCTCCCCATGTGCCTGTGGTGGGGCTGGAAGGTAGCTCTCAAGGCAGGGTCTTCACACAGAGTGCCCATGGATGGCCCTGGGGGTGCCCTGCAGGGGGATTTTCATCAAATCTTTTGTGTCCCCCCCAAGGGTAAGGGGGCCTCTTTGCTCAATTCACTTTCTCAGCTGCTACTTTCCCTTTATCTCCCAGCCAGGAACTAAAGCTTGGCTCTCTCAGACCCAGGGCACATGCAGATGCCCTCTTGATTCCCAGTGGCTTGTGCCATTTCCAAAGGAGGCCTCAGAATTCCTGGGTCTCTGAGGACTGGGACTTCAGCTTAGATCCCCCTGTCCCTAGAATCCAACTATTTGAACTCTACCCCACTCCAGGTCATTTCTCTTAGGTTGTATAAACTCCCTGCCTCTGCTCCTTCTTGGGTCACAGGTACCTGAGTCCCTGCAATGCTTCTTTGGGGACTCAAGCTACCCAGGCTGATTGCTCCAGAGACCTTGCTCCACAGATGTCCACACCTTCACTGAGGACTGGGATCCAGCCCTGCAGCACCATTACCACCAGCATTCTCAGGGTTGTAGCTGTTTCCTCAACTCCCACCCAATACAGGACCTAAGCTTGTAGGCCCAGCCCTGCTCCATCAGACGGAGCTCTGATCTACTGAGACCCAGGCAGTTTCATCTCTATCCCTTCTTGGAGTCAAACCCTCAACCTTGGCTACCTTTGAGGCCACAGTATTTACTACCCCCTCACTCCCAGCTTCCCAATCTGTGGTCACACAGCTCCCCGACTCCGGAAATGCAGATGGCATCAGTGCCCCCGCCCCCGCCCCACTGCTCAGCCCCTTCTTCTCTCTATTCCTGATGACGCAGGTGGAGGTCACAGCTCCAGAGCCCCTAGCCCGCCCCATCTCAGCTCTTCCCAGACAAGTCCAATTAGAGGCCATGGCAGGCAGCCTCATTAGTTGCTGCAGCGGGAGCCTGAAAGAGGGGAGGGGCAAGAGGAGGCACCACAAGAAACCAGGGGCTCCAGGGTAGGTTCAGACATCTAGTGCTTTCTTCATGCTCAGAGGCCTGGATTCGCAGGGCTGGAATTCAGGAATACAGCCAGAAACTCACCAGAACCCCACATGATCTCACAATTCACTGGGAACTCTCCAAGGGCCTGATCTGGGTTCCCTGGAGGCCTCATGAAAGGTGTGTTCAGGGAGAGAATGACTGAGACACCGAGCTGTCCTATCTGTCTAACAATTGTGTCTTCCTGTCTAAATGTCTCCAGGACTGACTGATCCAGTCCTCCAGGGCCCACTCAAGCATCACATCCTCAAGAAGCCTCCCTGCTGGCAGAGTCAGGTGCGAATCTTCTGGAACTGTCTGGGTCAGGGTCTGTCTTCCCAAGACCCAGAGGCACGGAGGACTGACTTATCTTCTAGTCCACAGGCCTCAGGGTCCCCTTAGCAAAGACATGACTGAGTGAGGGGAGGGGCATGTCCCCACTGTGAACATCCATGGATGGGACATCGCCCAGAGGCAGAGGGAAGGCTCAATGGGGAACAAGCTTCTTACCGCAGCAATGGCGCCTTTGTTCCTTCTTCAAGATGTGCTGTCTCTCCCTCCGGGTTGCTCTGTGCAAACAAGAAAGTCAGCTCTAGGGCTAGGGACATAGCTCAGTTGGTAGAGTGCTTACCTGGCATGCCCAAGGCCCTGGGTTCAATCCCCAGCACCACAAACAACAAAAAAGGCCAGCTCTCCCCTGACTCTTCTCACTCAGATGCTATCCCTGAGGGTCAGTCACACCCATCCCACGCCATGCCCACTCTCCCCACGTCCCAGACCCCATATACAATGGCTCTCCTGGCTGCAACCTGACCATGAACTGACCACTGTCTTCTAAGCTCTCCTCTTCTTCCCCACTACTTAGAGATGACTCTGTTATCTCTCCAGGGGCAGAAGCCAAAAATGCCATTGTTACTGATTCTGCTAAGGCTCCTTTTGCTGTAGGACCCAGTAAACCAGGTCCTCTAAATCCCTGGGACACCTCCAAAATCTCTCACTCTCACCTGGGTCCACAAGGAGGTCAGAGGTGCCAACTCCCTTCTCCTCCCTGGTTCCCAGTCTTGGGTGGCCCCATCTGCTCTCCCTCAGGACTCAGGGACCTCCGTTTTCTCCACAGACATCTCATTGTTGCCTATGACCTCAACTGCCAACTTGACACTGTTTTCTAAATGCATTGCCTCTGGCCTTGTGTACCCAACTGCCTCTGATAGCCCTATTGTCCCTCAAGATGTCACTTCACGGTCACAAGATAAGCTCAGTGTCTTTCCTTCTCTTTTCTCATCATCACCCTCTCTCTGCAGCCCATCTGTCCCCAGCCCTGTCCCTTTACCCTAACTCTCTGTCCCTTTTTCTCCATCTCTAGGATCCTGCCCTGACACAGGCTCCATCCTCCTTGCCCCAGCCTCCTCCCTGGCCTTACTGCCTCTGGTTGGTCCCAGACGGTTCTTTCTATGCTCAGAGCTGATTCAGTACCTCCTTGCTCACAGGTATTTTGTGATTTTATGGAAAAAAGTCCAATCTTGTAGCTTGGTCAGGTTCCTTTCATTAACTTCCCAGCCTCATCCCTTGAACTCCCTGCCAGCTACCCTGTACTCCCCTCTAGCTACCCTGTACTCCCCCCCAGCTGCCCTGTGCTCCCAAGTTAGTACTGGTCTTACGCCCCAAGGCCTTGCACCGGCTGTCCCCAGGAAGGCCTCATTCCTTGAACAACTTAGCATCTTTTCTCAAAAAAAGTTTTCATGTCATTTTCCCTTTGACCCCCATCCCCATCTCCCAGACACTCCTTCTCTGAGCGCCACTGTCCTGCACTAGAGTGGCCCATCTGCATGCTCTATCAGGCCTTCAGCATAGAAGGGCCTGGACCTGAATGACCCAGCTGTGTGTCCTGGCCCAGCCCAGTGGCACCCTGAGGCCTGGATCAACCTTCCCCCTCTCAGGCCTCTCACTCAGGAGCACCTGAGAGCTCAAACCAGAAGCCCAATCTAACCTTCATTTCCTTTGAGGGCTGTGGCTAAGACTGGACCTGTGATCTTTCTCTGAGCCTCATTTTCTCATGAATTCTAGGATGAGGTCTGAGAATGCCCACCTCACAGAGGTGCAAGAGAGCTAAGTGAAAAGCACTGGTGTAAAGAGAGATGACAGGCCTCTCAACCCAGTGAAAAAGTGACCAGAGGAACAAAATTCTCCTTAAGGATAGTGAGAAGGTTTAAAGTGGTATAGTTTTTAAGAAAATACATTTTTGGGGCTGGGGATGTGGCTCAAGCGGTAGCGCGCTCGCCTGGCATGCGTGCGGCCCGGGTTCGATCCTCAGCACCACATACCTACAAAGATGTTGTGTCCGCCGAGAACTAAAAAATAAAATATTAAAAAATTCTCTCTCTCTCTCTCCCCCTCTCCCTCTTAAAAAAAAAAAAAAAGAAAATACATTTTTTTTTTGGGGGGGGATTTAACTCAGGGCACTGGACCACTGAGCCACATCCCTAGCCTTATTTTTTTTTTTTTTAAAGAGAGAGTGAGAGAGGAGAGAGAGAGAGAGGATTTTTAATATTTATATTTTTTTTAGTTCTCGGCAGACACAACATCTTTGTTGGTATGTGGTGCTGAGGATCGAACCCGGGCCGCACGCATGCCAGGCGAGCGCGCTACCACTTGAGCCACATCCCCAGCCCATCCCCAGCCTTATTTTGTATTTCATTTAGGGACAGGGTCTCACTGAGTTGCTCAGCGCCTTTCTGTTGCTGAGGCTGGCTTTGAACTCACAATTTTCCTGCCTCAGCCTCCTGAGCTGCTGAAATTACAGGTGTGCGCCACTGTGCCCAGCAAGAAAATTCAGTATTTTTTATAGAGCTGGGAATATTTTTTTTTTCATTTGCAATGCTGGATGAGGATCAAACCCAGGGTCTCATGTGTGTTAGGTAAGTGCTTCATCACTGAGCTATACTCAAGTTCACTGAATATTTTAATAAAAAATTATTTTGTCATGAATTGATTAACACCCCCTTTTTAGGTTGTGGACACTGAGGAAAACTTAACTCAGTTCTTTCAAATGATATTGAAATATTGTTCAGATAATTATGGGGGTTAGAAGACAATGATTATTTCTGAGGTCAAGATCTAATAGTGAGCTTGCTAAGCTTTTCTTAAAAATGCCTGCTGGCTGGGCATGGTGGCTCATACCTGTAATCCCAGCAGCTCAGGAGGCTGAGGCAGGAGGATCAGAAGTCCAAAGCCAGCCTCAGCAATTTATCAAGTCCCTAAGCAAATTAGCCAGATTCTGAGTCAAAATTTAAAAAAAAAAAAAAAAAAAAGTGTCTCCTCTTCAAAACATAAATGCTTGCTGGGCATGATGGACACACCTGTAATTCCAGCTACTCTGGAAGCTGAGGCAGAAGAATCTCAAGTTCAAGGTCAGCGTAAGCAACTGAGTGAGACCCCCCTTGCTGCCTCCGCCGCCCTCAAAACAAAGAAAAAGGGCTGGGGAGGTAGTTCCATGGTAGCACTTGCCCACATGTGCAAAACCCTGGTTTTGATCCCCAGTACTGGAAAAAAAAAAAAAACCACAAATGCTTAATGTATTCTTATGGTCACAGGATATACAACTTACTTATCTTCCTACAGAATTAAGTAAGGTGATTCCTGAAAAAAGAAAACACCAAAAGCCACAGCCCAGTCATATGTTCACTTTGTTCACTGGTGTCTCCCATGACAGCAGGCGATCCCTGGAGGGCAGGGATGGGGTCATGTTTGGCTTGTGGCTGGATATCCAGCATACAGCAGATCCTCAATAAACATTTGTTCATTGAATGGGAAACAAGTAAAAGGAGGAGCCAAAGTGAGTGGCCCATGGAGTTGTTCTCCCCTTTTCCAGTTCCTAGACTCTTGTGGTCTCAGATACCCTTCCCTGCTCACCTGTGCCCCAGCTAGGATTTCAGATGAAAATTCAGTTTCCTCCTGGGGCTCATTGATGACCTCCTCCCACTGCCATACTCCACACAGAGGACTGGAGAGATCAGAACCTGCCATTTCCTGTTTCAGTGAGGAAGTTGTTTCAGAGTCAGAGAGGGTCACACTAAGGCACAAGATAAGGTTAGAGATGGAGCTGCAGATGGGCTTAGTGTGGGGCTGGGAATAGGACGGGAGGTGGAAAAGGACTGGTATGGAGCTGAGGTTGGGAGGGCATGGAAGGAAGAATAGGAAAGGGTGTGGTGCTGGGGACTGGGTTAGAGATAGTTAAGGAATAGATGGCCATGGGGGGCAGACAGGATAGAGATGGCCAGTGCTGGGTCAGGCTGGGCCTGGCACTGGCAATGGCTCTGGGGCTGAGATCTGAGACACAGAGAGAGTTAGAGAGGATTGGGAGTCTCTTTGGCAGCCAATTGCCAGGGGTTCTGAAGCCCTGGGCTGGGCCAGGTGTGAGAGTCAAGTGGGGAGACATTTGGAGTTTCTGTCTTGGTGGCCCTCAGGATGTTTCTTTTTTTTAAAAGAGAGAGTGAGAGATAGAGAGAGAAGGAGAGAGAGAGAGAGAAGGAGAGAGAGAGAGAGAGAGAGAGAGAATTTTAATATTTATTTTTTTAGGTGTTTTTTTTGGTGGACACAACTTTGAATGTGGTGCTGAGGATTGAACCCGGGCCACATGCATGCCAGGCGATCAACAGGCGTTACTGCTTGAGCCACATCCCCAGCCCCCCTCAGGATATTTCAAGGGTATTAGGCTCACCTGACAAATGGCCTCAATCTCCAAGCCCAGTGATGTGGGCACCAGCGTCGTCCAGCCTGCTCTTCTTGCCTGGGCCTCTTCCAGTAACCTGGCCACACAGACAGGCACAGGAAGGCTATCTCCTGGCCTGTCTGCAACTGTCAGTAAGCCTGCCTGGGGTCCCTGCCCTGCCCACCTTCAGCTGGAGGCCAGGGTGTCCCTGCCTTTGGGTTCCTTCCTGCCTCCTCCCACTTCCAACATGCCACTCACTCTTCTGGTCCCTCACTGGTCTGATTCAGCTGTTCCTCCAGGTGTGAGATTTCCAGTCTCAGTTCCTGTGAGGGAGGTGGAACATGGTGATACCTATCTCGACACTTTGATCCACCCGCCCCAACATACACTGGGCTCCTCTTCTGTGTCCCCTTCACTTCCCCAAATACCACCAAAGGACCAGGGAAAAGAAAGCAGAGAGAAACAAGAATTCAGAGAAGGGCTGGGGATATAGCTCAGTGGGTAGAGTGCTTGCCTTGCATGCACAAGGCCCTGGGTCCAATAACCAGCACCATTAAAAGAAAAAAAAAATCAGAGAGAGGTAGAAAGCAAGAGGAACCAAGAACGTAAAACAGCCAGGAAATTTAAGAGAAGGAAAGCAGAAGCAGAGACATGGAAAAGTGGGAGACACAGATGGTGAAAGACTCAGAGAGAAACACAGGATGTGAGACCAGAGACCAGAGTTGCTAGAGAGACTGGTAGCCTTGACGCAGCCTCAGAGACAAGAACTCCAGCGAGCCCAAGCAGAGACACAGAAATGGGGAAGACACCACAGAGAATGAAACCGAGAGATACAGAGTGAGGGAGGAGGGAAAAGAGAAAAAGTGCAAAGAAAAAGAGATGGAAAGAGAAGAGAGCCACAGTCATGCAGCACGGATGAAAGAAACCAGATGTGCAGACTTGAAAAAAGACCCATGAAGACAGAAAGAGGCATGGGAAGGAGAGGCAGCAAAATTTCAGAAATGATGGAGGTGAAGAGAGCCAAGGTGGACAGAAGGCAGTGGCTACCTGTGTGGTCATTCTGTACTCCTCCAAAGTCTTGGCCAAGCTCTCCGTGTGGCGAGTACGCTGGGAAAGCCCAAAGCTGACTGAGACCGGGCGCTCCCCAGACCAGGGCTGCTGGCATTGGGGTCCAGCTGGGGTTCAAGGGGTAGAGCTAGGGCCCAAGTAGAACACTGGGGAAAAGAGCTTCTAGATCCTGGGGAGTCACACTTATGACCTGGGGAAACCCTCTGACCCCTCTGGTTTGTGTATCCAGGAATCAGATCCAGGTGGACTTTTCTTGCCAGACTAGGGGCAGAGAACAGCAGGTGTACGTGGAAGGCAAGTCCATTTCCCTCCCCAGCCCCCTCACCTCAGACAGGATGGCGTCTCGTTGGCAAATGAGGCGTTCATACTCATAGAGCTGCCGCTGCCAAGGAAGGAGCCTGTCCATCTCTCTGGCCTCCCTGGTTCCCCTTGGCCTTCCCTCCTCTGGCCTGCCCCACTCTCCCAGGGCTCTTTCCTCAAATGCCCAATTCCTGAGCATCAGCTGCACTGCAGGGAATTTCAGCCCAGCTGTCTGGGTGGCCCTGGGAGTCTGAGAGCTTGATCTTGGTGGAAGACCCCTGCTCTGAGCAGGTCTCAGTGGCTCTAACTGGTGGTGGTGAAAATGGCCCCAGGGAGGGTGGGAAGTTCCCGGGCACCAGGGAGGGGCTGCACCTTCAAAGCATCCTTCTCTGTGGCCAGCTCCTCACTCCTCCTCCTCACTCCATCCCGCTCAGCCAGTAGCTTCCCATTCTGGAGGAAGGAAGAGCCCACCAGTCACATTCATGACACTAACAGCTGACATCTGCTTAGTGCATCCTAAGCACTTTATATAAGTTTAGTCCCTTTAATTCCTTCAGCCATCCTAGTGAGACCTCAGCTATATCTTCTCTGTGTGTGGCTTCCCATCAATAAAAAGAGAGATAAACAGGACTTACTTCATGGGATTGCTGTGAGGGTTAAATGGGTTAATAAAACTTTCTAACACTTAGCACTTTGCATATGTTAATGTACTAATTATCCTCTGTTTTAAAGATAAAGGCAACTTGGGCACAGAGAGATTGAGCAACTTGTCCCAGGTAGTAATTCACGCCAACACATGTTGATGAACATTAGTGGGAACAAATCATTTAGAATAGTGTTATCTGCACCTGGCATGTGCCACATGTTGGATAAATGTTAACATTTACATATCTATTTATTAAATAATATTTACCAGGTTTTATATATTATATGATATATAAACTTTTACCTTTGTACTATATATATATTTTTTTGTTGGGGGCTGAATCTAGGGCCTTGCACTTACTTGCTACACAAATGCCCTATCACTGAATTATATCCCCAGACCTTTTACAATTTTTAAAAAAATTCTGAGACAGTTTCCCAGGCTTGTCTTGAACTTGAGTGAGATCCTGCTGCTTCAGGCTCCCGAGTATGTAGGGTTACAGGTATGTGCTACTGTGCCTGGCACAATTTTTTTTTTGGGGGGGGTACCAGGGATTGAACTCAGGGGCACTGGACTATATCCCCAGCCCTATTTTGTATTTTATTTAGAGACAGGGTCTCACTGAGTTGCTTAGTGCCTCACCATTGCAAAGTCTGGCTTTGAACTCAGGCATCCTCCTGTCTCAGCCTCCCAAGACACTGGGATTACGAGCATGTGCCACTGCACTCAGCCTGGCACAATTTTTTAAACACACACAAGAATTGTGTAACAAAGCACCATTATCCATATTATCTATCATCCAGTTCCAATTATTATATTCATTTTCCCAGTTTTATTCCTTTTCTTTAGAGTTTAAACTAGATGTAAAGCAAACCCCAGGCATCATATTATTTTACCATAGCCATTCCGGCATTTATCTCCTACTTGAGGACTTATTTCCTTTAGTAAAATCACAATGCCATTATTACCCTCTCCCAAATTAGCAGTAATTTATAGTATCATCTCATACTCAGTGTTCGCTGTTTTCATTTTGGTTGCCTCCCAAATGTCTTTAATGGTTGGTTTGAATGAGGATCCAAACAAGGCCTACCATCAACTGAAACATTTCATTTCTTTTAATGTAACAATAATCTCTCCCTGGTACTTTATAGGTCCTTCATCTGTGGAAGAAACCAGGTCATCTGCCCTGTAGAGTTGGTACATTTGCATTTGGCCAATATCATTCGTGCTCTCTATGATGATACTCACCAAATACCCCTGTCATTATTTTCTTTAAGCAGGTCGGTATACTCAGGACTCTGTCCAGACTTTTTTTGGTACCAGGGATTGAACTCAGGGGCACTTAACCACTGAGCCACATCCCAGCCCTTTTTATTTTTTATTTTGAGACAGGGTCTCACTAAGTTGCTGAGGCTGGCTTTGGATTTGATATCCTCTTGCCTCACTCTCCTGAGCCTCTGGGGTTACAGGTGTGCAACACTGTGTTGGGGTTTTTCAAACTCTTGTTCTGTGCTTTCATAAGAAGACGTCACAGATGGTGCTGTACACCCCACACTATACGCTTCAGGAGAAATGCCATGTCTGACTGTCCTAACTATTCCTTCTTTTATGGAAGACATGGGAGGTAGAGTCACTGAAACTTGGCCAAGGTTATGTGGAGGAAAAATGGACTCAAACCTCAGTCTGTGTGATTCTAAATCCTCTGAGTCAGATGCATCTCTGAGGGAGAACAGGGCACAGAGAGAATCAGTTTCACCTTGGCCATAAGGAGCTCAGAGTAGATGATGCTAATGCACCAGGGGTTCTGAAGAGGCCCAGGGCCTGAAAGTGGGAACAGAGCCAGAGGCCTCCTGAGGCAGCAGTGCTTGGATTGTCCTCAGGGGCAAAGGGAGTTATCTGGGAAGAAACCAAGGCCAGGAGAGGGCAGCCCACACCAGACTCAAGTTCCAGTCTTAAGTCTTTAGGCACCAACAGCCTCCCAAGTTTCCCTGAGATGACGTGGTCACCAGGAGATGCTTATCAGGCGGCACAGAGGCATTCCAGAACTCCCTTTCACCCAAAGCACTCCTGGTGCCCCAGGGGACACAGGCAAGTTCCTCTCTCTCCAGCCAGCCAGGCTCCAAGTCCTCTATCAGCTGCCCTCACTGTCTCAGCAGGCCTGGGCTGCCAGGTGAAGGACTGAGGAAGGACAGGCCAGGAGTGCTGTGTCAACATCTGTCCACCTGGTTGGGGATTTGCAGGCCAGATCCTGAGCCACTCTGCAGGGAGCCTGGTTACTCATTTGCTCCTCCCTCCTTCTGCAGTAAACTAAGCTGGCTCTGTGGCTCCTCCAAAGGAGGGCTGCCCAGAGCTTCAGAGCTCTGAGTGTCTTGTTACTCCAGCATTATCCTCTGTAACTTGAGAACTCAATCTATAGATGCTCGCTAGGCAGCTGTGGGCGAGGGGAAGGAACCAAGAATAGCTCTAGTTTATCGAGCGCCTAGGATGTCCCCAGCACTGCTCAAGGCACTTGATCTGGCAGTGGGCCTTAAGGTGGGGGTAGGAGATGTGGGGGTGGGGGGTTAGAGACCACTGGCTGCCATTCACCCTTCTTGTTCCTTTTGCTTTTATCAAGGATTCACTCTGTCAAGAAGAGTGCCAGCCTCAGACTTGAGGATGAAGAAGAAGGAAATCTTGGCAGATCTGGGGGATATGGCTGGTTATCAAACGTAGCAGTCATTTTTATCCTTTCTTGTTTGCCTCGAGAGGCTGAGGATTTTCTGACCCTCCCTGTGATCCAGTTCTAGCTGGTAGATAGGAGAAGTGTGCTGGGGGTGAGGAGTGAGGCATGGGGCAAGGGGCTTCTGGAAAAGCTTTTTCTTCTGATGAAGGTAAAAGCCATCAGAGGGGTATTTTTTGGCACCTCCTGGTCCTGCTTTGAATGAGAACAAGAGGCTGGGAGCTCTTGTAGTCATTTGTGTCAATGAAGCCATAAGCAGACAAAAAAGCCCAGTGAGTCACCAAACCAACCTAGAGACCACCTCCTTAAGAGCCACCCCCACCCCAGCCCCCTACAGGGGACTGAACCCAGGGCATCACACACACTAAGCAAATACTCCACCACTGAGCTGCATTCCAGCCCCTTTATTTTATTTTGAGATAGGATCTCACTAAATTGTCCAAGCTGGCCTCAAACTTGTGATCCTCATGCCTCAGCCCCCCAAGTACCTGGGACTACAGGTGTGTGCCACCATGCCCAGCCATGGGTTTGGTGAAGGAAATGCATGTCCTTCAAACTGAAGTTGCAATTTCCTTGATATTCTCCTCCTTGGAATATCATGAACCCATTGGTGGCCATATTATATCAGGGAGCTGTTGGCTATAATTGTTGGATGCCAATGAGCTGTGAGGAAGGAGGTTCTTCCAGGGAAAACTTTTTCCTCATTCTTAAAAAAATGTTCTGCAAGAACTCGTCATATCCTGTCTACACTCGTGCCTCACACTGCAGCAGCCATCCTGCTGTGAGATCTCACTGCTCCATTGGGGAGATTTTTCAAGGAAAAGCCACAGAAGAGTAGAAAAATTTTGGATTTCAGTGTGAAAGTCATAAACCAGATGTTGGACAAAGAGATTTGGGAGAAATACATGATGTGCTCAGACTAGGCAGAGATCCTTAGAGCTGCAATAGGGTGCAGGAGAGTGAGAACACATAGCAGTAGACTGAAAGTGGGCCAGAACCATTCCTAAGCCCTGAGCCATCATCCCTAAGCCCTGAGCTACCTGTGAGGAGCAAACTGGACGTATGCAGTAGACCACAGAACCGCTGGAGAGTCTGGAGATCTGAGAGGCCCTGTGTCCCCTTCTCAGCTCAGTCTTAGAATCATGAAGGGGTAGGAATGATAGAGTAGAGATGGCTGTGTCGGGAATGGAGGGAGAGGCCCCAATGAAATCCCTGTGGGCTTTCACAGAGAAGTGGCCAAACCTTCTCTGTGGCCCTGAAAGAGTTCAGAAATGGCCAAGTGAGAGACCCAGCCCTGATAAGGATCCTGCCAGGAGTTGCAGCTAGGACCGTTAAGTCCAGAGATCTGAAGGCCATGCAGGCCTCCCCATGGATGTAGTGGTGACAAAGGCCGAGAAACAGATGGAATGAAGATCACTGATCTTGTGAACAGCAGAGGGGACAGACACTGAGGACCTTCTGCTTCTTGGAGACCCTATGTGGATCGCCTGCAACTTAGATGCTACCTTGGTCAGGGGAGTGGAGGCAGTAGTGATGAGTTTCATCAATTGATGCATGCGTTTCTTCCTAAGAGAACTAGATAGATCCACAATGAACTAAGAGGATGTTTCCTGTTTCAGATGAAATGGAGCTAGAATTAGACTGAACTTCATATGATATGGTAGGCAACGGGCAAAATTTAATCTTTTCAACCACCCTACTGAACAGGTAATCCTCCTCCTTGGTCTTGGAGAATAAAACTAAGGCTTGGGGGCTGGGGTGTAGCTCAATGGTAAAGAGTTTGCCTAGCTTGCATAAGGCCCTGGGTTCCATTCCTAGTACAGCAAAAACAAAAAACCAAAGCTTGGAAAAGAAAAGCCACACACTGAAAGTCTGCCTCTTGTATCATTGGTAGAGATGGGGTCTACATTCAAGACTCACTTCAAAACCTTTCAAAGTCTGTTCTTCTTTTTTCTCTCATATCACTGGGGATGGAAACCAGGACTCAGTGCTCTACCACTGAGCTAAATCCCCAGCCTTTTACATTTTATTTTGAGACAGGATCTTGCTAAGTTGCCCTGGCTGGCCTTGAACTTGTGAACCTCTTGCGTTAGCTTTCTGAGTAGCTGGGATTACAGGTATGCACACCACCATACCTGGCAAAATCTGTTCTTTTTACCATAAAAAATGCTAATACATACTAACTCTTAGGGAGCATTTCCTGTGTGTCCTACCTTGTGTCTGAAACTTTCCAAGTTATGTTCTGGTTTAAATCTCACACAACCCAAGGGAGATGCCACTATTTTGTTCATTGCACAGACGAAGACAGTGAGATGACAAGAGGGGAGGGAATGGCACATGCTTATTATGTATGTGGCTTTACTGTGAACACAGACACTAGCCCTGTGCTCCAAGCTCTTGTCATCAATGATCTCAGGGATATTCACAAATCATTGGGATGCTGAGGTCTCCCTCTGTAGGCTTTAGTTTGAACTTAGGCTGCTAGGGTGTTAGAGGAGGCAGGGTTAGAGCTAGGAAGCCCTTGAGGACTGGGGAAGAAGGGGCAATACGGGCCTCAGCTTACCTCCTCCTGCAGAGTCTCCACCTCCGCCACCAGGTACTGCTGCTCTTTTTCCTGACCAACCCCAGAGAGAGGAGGAAGGCTTCAGTTCCAGTCTCCTTGCTCTCATAGTACCCTTTTCCAACCCAGGGAACACATCAGGGCCTGGGGTCATTGAGGCACAGGGCTGGGAGAATGGCTCCAAATGTCGCCATTATCAAGAGAATGGTGGTAGGCAGGCCTGAGAAAGTCTGGGAACTGTAAGACCTGGAGTGAAAGAGGAAACCAGGTGACCTCGCCCCTTCCCACTTCACTGCTAGGCTCTGTTGCTCTCACTCCAGGAAGGAGAGAAGAGGCAGGGCATCTTTTGTCTGCCAGGGCCAGCACCCACCGTCTGCCGGGCCTGGGCCAGAAGGCCTCGATTCTTCTCTTCCAGGCTTTTGGCAAGAGACTTCAGGTCTTCCAGCTCCTCATCCACTGCCTTGGCAAACTGCAGAGCCTGCTGGGTACTGAGCAGTGCAGGGGCAGAGGAGCCACAAGAAGAGAGGAAGGCAGAAATGCAGAGATAGATCCACTCAGACAGCAGCCACAGAAAAATCTCAGGCTGGAGTGGGGAGTACGGAGACATAGAGGTGGGGAGGCAGAGATAGAGGGGGCAGGACAAAGACCCAGAAAGAAGAAAGGACAGAGACCAAGAGATAAGGGTGGGACAGAGATCCAGTTTCAATTTAAAAGACTGAGGAGGTGGGACAGAGACCTACAGAGAGTAGGAGACTAAAACACTGGGACTGTGACAGACATGAAGCACTAGGAACACAGAGAAAGGAAAAAACCAAAGATATGGAGAGTCAGAGAGAGCTGGAGAGGAATAAAGAGAGAAGTCTGAACCCAGAGGGAAAGACAGGCAGACTAGAACAGACAGGTCGGGAGACATGACTCAGGGAGAAACAAGGGAGAAAGATACAGACAGAGGGGGAAGAAGAAATGGACAGGTGCAGAGTCAAAGTCACTAAGCAGGACAGCAGAGAGAGAGGCTGGGGTTGCGAGAAGACGGAGGCAGAGTAGGGTCACAGCCACCTGCGAAGCTGCCTGCGCAGGGCCAAGATCTCCTCCGTGAGGCGCGCCGACCCCTCCTCGGCTGTCTCCACGCTGCGCTGTAGTTTGGCATTCTCCCCAGCCAGACGCCGGTTACTGAGTTCCAGGTCCTCCAGGCTGCTCAGAAGGTCAGCTGTGGCAGGCCTGGCGGTAGCAAAGGGGCTGTGGTCACTGCCAGAGTCCCTGCCTCCTTTCCCAGGTCAGTAGAGGTTCTGGTGGTGGGGAGACAGGGCTCTTCTGTTGAAACAGAAACAGGAGTGAGACTCCTCTGCTCTTTCTAAGCTATCAACAGGCCTGTGTGCCTCGCCCATGACCCAGAGGACCCCAATCCCTACCCCGACCTGGGCAGGCAGGAGAAAACAGGGCTGGGGTGGGAGAAGCAGGGAGGGGTCTGAGAATAGGTACATCTCAGGTCTGGTGTCTTCGCCTCCAAAGCTCTCCAGGTTGGCTGGCTCCTCAGCTTCTGGAAATCCTGGAGGGAGACAAGAGGGTACTGGACTCCATCTTAAATGTCAGTGTGCCCCAGGGCTCCAGGCTCGCCCTTTCTCTGACTGCTCCTCTGCTGCTCCCTTCACTCTGGGTGATCTCTTGAGCTCCCAGGGCTTTAGTTACCCCCATTATGAAGAACTTCTGCTCTTCATCTACTCTGAGCTCAGACTGGATCTTCTGAATAGCCCCACTTTCCTATTCCTTATGCTCAACACTGGGTAGTACATCAACTTCCCCAAACCTGTTCCTCTTCCCAGTTCCCATGCCATCTAAGAGCCCCTGAGTTTACCTGGCTCCCCGCTCCTCCTCAACCTGAACCCAGGTCCATCCCTGTACCCTGATTCTCTGCTCCACTCCTACTCTCTGTCCCCTGCTGCCCCCTGCCCCGTGTCCTCCCTAACCTCCTGGCCTCTGGTCTCCTCCTCCTGTCCTTCCCCTACTGGCCCAGAGAGTTCACCTGTCTCTCCTCAGCTCATAGTCTTTCCATGGCTCCAAGGCTGAAGAAGGAGGTCTGAGATAATATCAAGAAAACTGCATTTGTGTGTGTGTGTGTGTGTGTGTGTGTGTGTGTGTGTGTGTGAGAGAGAGAGAGAGAGAGAGATCACATGGCCACTTTTTAGCAGACAGCCACCTAGCTGTGAGATCCTGGGCCCAGGATGGTGAGCAAACCAACCAACAACAAGGAAGGGGCCTCACCAGGTGAGCAGGACCAGCTAGGAGGGAAAGGCCTGCAGGCTGGTGAGCTGGTGAGGAGCTGGGAGGTGGGCCTGGGGCATTCCTTGGCTTCCCAAGGCAAGAGGGCCTTCGGCCACAAGAGTGTGAAGAGGAAGTAGGCAGGGCCTTGTAGGCCTCTGTAATAGGACTAGTTTGGGGAGAGGGGTTAGAAATAATCCCCAAGGGGGAGGGGAAAAAAACCCAAAAGTTAAAGTGAGGATGGTGGGCAGGGGGCAGTCACAGAGACACCTAGAAAGCCAAACTCACAGCTCCAGGCTGGAACAAAGGTCCTTGCTTGGTTGTACCTCATCTCTTGCTCTGCCCCATGGGAAGTCCCCCCACTGGCTGACCCTGGACCTGCCTGCTTCATTCTATATATAGCAATCTCACCAGATGGCAGTTGCTGGGAGGTCAGGGCTCCCTCCAAGGCGGTCTCCTCTCCAAGCTCTAATCCCCTGTATCAAAGGGATGAGGCTTAGGGCCCCCCTGCAGCCAACCCACAATCCTGACCTGTCACTGCAGGGGGATTGTGGGTGGGAGGAGGGGACAGGTCAGGTGAGAGAGGCACTGTGGGAAGGAAGGTGAGGCCAGATGGTGACTACCCAGGGCCAGATGGAAGAGCAGGAAGGGCAGGGACTGGGTTTGGTGAAGGGATGGGGGACCTCTGTCAGCCCCCCAAAGCACTCCCCATATCTTCAGCCCCCTTTTATTTCTGTCCCCCCCCCCCCCCGTGCCTCTTTATCCCAGGCGTTTTGTCCTCAGGCCCCCCACCCCATCTCTTCGCTTTTTCTCTTCCTCAGTCTTATTCCAACCACAGTAGGTCCCCGGGTCTGCAGATGCGAGCTGCAAAACCAGGTATGAGGCTGGCTTTTAGGACTTCTCAGAGGAGGGGGTTTGCCATGCAGGGACTCACCCACGCAGCTGACAGGCAGCAATCCAGTTCCGCATGACAACCAGGAAGGTGTCCAAGTCCACAGTGGCCCCAGGGCCCTCCCCTTTGGGGTCCAGGCTTCGGGCCAATGTTTGGAGGCGAGAATCCTGGGGGCCCTGGCCTGTCACAGCCTCCAGGTACGCCAGCACGTGGGTCACAGCCACGGTGCCTGGGACAGAGCATACCATGACAGAGATTGGGTGGGTGAGGCCAGGCAGTGGCTTGGGAACAAGATGTCACTGGCTAGGTTTGTGACATTCCTGTCCCATAGCTTGGTGGAGACACCTTGGGCAAGTCCCTTCCTCTCTGTCAAATTTTCCACCTGGAAATGAAACCCGGTCACCCCACCTCACAGAGTGGGCCAAAGAGGATCAAGTCAAGGGCAGTACTGCGTACCTCTCCAGGCATTGTGGCTGCCTCCTTCCCCACTAGACACCAGAAGTCTCACCCCTCTTCTGTCAAGGGCCCCAGTTCTCATTCTGAAAGGCCGCCATTCCTTTATTCACAAGAAGCTGTAGCCCAGTCCTCTCTCTATGGCTCCAGTTCCCAGACCCCCATCCTCTCCCTCTGCTCCCCAAACCCCCAACCTGCCCCTCCCACCTGTCCTCTGAGGGTCACAAGCTTCAAACGTGGAGTTGAGTATCTGCTCCTCTAAGCTGAGCAATGGTCCTGGGCTCACCTCCTCAGGCTGCTCCCAGAGGTACACTGAGGAGACAAGAGGGCCCAACCCACCAGTCAGAGGACCAAAGGAAAGAGGGTGACACCAGGTCCTAGGTCCCTGGGCTCCACAGAGGGGAGGGAGTTCACTGGGAGCTGCCTGGGGCTGGGGCTGGTAGCTTTGGATGGGGAGGCAACATGAGGGTCTTTGAATAACTCTCCTCATCCCTGCCATGTGTGTCTTCTCTTTCAGGCCAGAAACTCTGTGTATCCCATGTGTCAGGAGCCCAGATAACAAGCTCTGAGATCACCCTGGCCTCCTCTCTTCTCCACCCTCCCAAGCTGAGCTCAAAGGAAGAGGCGGGAGGACAAAGAGAGGAGTCTGGGAGGAGCAGAGTGTGAAGGGGGCCCAGGAGCCAGGAACAATCCAATAAAGCGCGGGCAGCCTGCATTGATCCTGCCTGCTGCATCTCCGGTCTCCCAGTCTGCCCCAGGGACCAAGTCTCTCTCCACCCGGCATCCCCAGGCAAGGGTGGCAATAACACAGTTCTGAGATGTGGAGGGGTGGGACAATTCCAGCAGGGTGGGCAGTGACAGAACAGTTAGGACCTGCATCAGGTGTCAGACCAACCTGGGGTCAGAGCCTGGCTGCGTGTCTCTGGACAAGAGGCTTCTCCTTTTGCACCCTCAGTCTCCACAATGGTAAAGTGGGGGATGGGTAGAGCAACCCCCTTTCCCAGGGCTAGGAGGGCTAGATCTGTGTATGTGAAGAGCATGTGGATGTCTGTTTCCCAGGGTCTGTTTGCCTACTACTGTATTCACCATGACTTCACACAGCAGGAACTCAAAATATGCTCCGCAACATGAGGAGATTCTCTTCTCCAGGCACCACTGGACTGGCTCAACCTCTCTCTCAGGGCTGGAAGTAACTTTTCAGGTCCCTGCCTTGGCCTCGGACACCTGGAGTCAGCAGCTCACTGAGCACAGGTTGCAGGGTTGGGTAACCTGGGCTCAGGTTTGAATGGGGCAAGGGTCCCTCTAAGCCTCAGTTGCTTCTTCTGGAAAAAGGGGGGGGTGATATTACCTCCCTCCAAGAGAAAAAGTGAAGCAAAATCTTGAAAGGCCCTGCCTGGCAGAGGTCCTGGCATGTGATAGACTCAAAAATAGAATCGAACATCTATTGAGTATTTAGTGGGTGCCAGGCCTCTTCTGAGGGCTTCACATGAACCAGGGGAGGCTGCTATGTTAGCCCTGCTTTACAGATGAGGGATTGAGGCACCAAGTACTTAGAAATTTGCCCAAGGTCACCTGTCCAAAACAGGAGTCATCTTTCTCATCCCTCTTAACTTTTCTTTGTTGTGGGAAAAATTTGATGCCCTCTGGTTAAACCTATTCTTCTGGGTTCAGCCCTTGGAAAGGAAAACGGGGGACCCAGGGATAGGGAAGGGAAGGTTTTAACTACAGTCTGGTTTCTTCCTTAGTGTCCACCCCATGTTATAGAAAAGGACTCTGTGGCCCAGTGAGTTCGCCTGCCCAAATCTGCTGCCCAAGAAAAGCCAAGCTGGGTAGATCATACTGTCTCTGAGGACCAGCACATCTGCAGGGCATTGAAGGAATATGTCACTATTTCTGTTCTATTCTCTCTCCTTTATTTCTGTCCTCAGTGTCTCTCTGTCCTTGCCTCTTCTCTAGTTTTCTTTCCATTTTTTCCACAATCTCTACTACCAGTGTTCCCCCTCTTTGTCTCCATGTCCCTACTTTCTTTTCTGTCTCTCCATCTCTGTACTTCTCTTCCCGTGTCTTGGTGACTCTGTTCCCTGAGTCTTCTCTTTACTTCTTCTGTTGTATCTCGGTTTCCTCCCTGACCTGCTTTCTCCATCTCCATCTCTGGGTGTGTCCCTCATTTTCCTTCCAGAGCCTCCCAGAGGCTCAGCCCTTGCTCATGGTTCCTGGTGGCCGCACGCCCTCTGCTGGCGTGGGCGAAGTTTAGCTTGTGGTCACTAGGCCATCAGCCTGTGCTCGGGTTCCTCCATCCTAGTGTCTGCCTCTGATTCTCTGACTGGGGCCAGAGTCCAGTTCTGGGGCCTTGAAAAAAAGCTGAACGTTGTGCTCTGTGATGCCTGAGAGCCTTTAAGAAGGCTGCTGTTTCTCCTGTCAGACTGAGCTCTTCTGGTTAGCGGAGAGGGTGACCCAGAAGCTTCCTTCCAAGCAGGCTATCACACCCAGACATCTGCATCCATCCATTCGCTTGGCAACAGTAACTGAGTTCCTACTATGCTTCAGGCATTACTCTAGGGCAATGCCATTGATAGGGCAGCCACTTGCTACATGTGGCTCTTCAGCACTTGAACTGGGTGGAGTGTGAATTGAGAAGTTTTGTTAGTATAAAGTATACATGAGATCTGAAGACTTAATACCTCAGTACATATTAATACTGATTACAAGCAGAAAAGATACTAGTTTGAATATATAAGGTTAAATAATATCTATTATTACCATTCATTTCCCTTGTTTCCTTTCCTTTTAATATAACTAAAAATTACATATTACTGGCATGATACTTCTGTGAGATAGCACTCTCTAGGGACTGGGAATACTAAAATGAATAAAACAGACACTGCCTTGTGGAGCTCATGCTTTAGGGAAGAAACAGAGACTAAACAGGTGACAGATGCCAGTGCTCTGAAGATAAGGGAAGCAGGGAAGGGAAAAGAGTGACAGAGTAGCTGCTTTACCTAGAGTAAGAGGTGCCATCCCAGCATCAACCTGAGTTGGAGAAGGGGTGAGGGCAACTGGGGAAGGGTGCTCCTGGTGAGTGGCACAGCATGTGCAAAGATCTCTGCTCTTGCACAGCTCAGCCTTCCCAGAGCAGGTGAGATAGGAGGGCGTGTACAAAGTAGGCATTTAATTCACCACCGCTTCTTCCTGCCCAGCCTGCTCAGCGACCCAAGCCATGTCTCCCAAGAGTCCAAGTCACAGCCTGATGCCCATTCACCCCCAGCTCTCTCTCCCTCCTCCAAGACAAACAAAGGCCCAAACACCTACTTTCTGCAGCGGGGCCACCAGCCCGGCCCTCTGGCAGGTCCATCGGCCACTCCTGACGCTCCACAGCTGCTATTGAAGCTACCAGCCTCCTTCCATCACTGTAAGGGATGGGAAAGGGACCAGCTGCCCAGAGAGCTCCTGGAAGGACAAGCAGGGGAATGGTTTTCTCAGATTATCACCCTTAGGTGGGGATCTACCCGCCCACTTGTGCCCCAGGCCTCTGGGCTCTCAGAACCTGTTTCCACCCCCGCCTCAACCTGACAGCTCCCGCTCCGACCTGTTTTAAGGATTGGAAGTGTGGGCTGGCAAAGGGGCCTGAGGAGTGGGTAAGCAGAGATCAAAGTGGGGGCGCTAGTGGGTGGGAGCCACTACTCCCCCTAGGAAGATAATATGGCCTCCCCTCTTCCCCCAGCTTGTCAAGTCCCTAGCCCCATCCTTTTTTTCCAATGACTCTTCTTTCCCACACCCCTGCCTTGGGCCTGCAATGTCCTCTCCCTGGGCTTGTCCATAGGGCCGAGTCTAGCTCCATAGGGTCCCAGAAGAGACCTGCCCCCTTCCCTGTTCAGTGTCCTTCCATAGCTTCCCCGAGCTCTGGGGATATTGCCTGGTTGGATGTGGCAACAAAGGCCCTGCATGGCCTGGGCAGCTGTTTCAACTTCTCAAATCACTTGATTTTCTAGCAACTCTGAACCATATACTACTCCTCAAACTGGACTGGCTGTTCCCATCTCTGGTCTTTGCCTGGGACACCCTTCTTGCCTTCCTGTCTCTGCTCCTCTGGCTGAATGAGGTGCTGCGTCTGGCTCCCAGATGGCCCCAGCAGCTGACATTCTTGCAATTTTATCCTGTATTTGGACCACTGTCCTTTCAAAACAGTTTGACCCTGTCTCTCTCCTGCTCCTAGCCTTTGATGGATCCCTAGTGCCTCCAGATTAAGCCCCAGCCTTTCAGGCTGGAAAAACACACAGAGGTGTCTGAAGCTCCTTGCCTATTTTTTGTCACTATTTCTTTCACTAGCCCACCTCAGGTCCCTTGCCCTCCATGGGCCATGGGAACTCAGCATTGTCCTCTGAACCTGCTGCTCTCCAGGTTCCAGCTCAGTATGACCCCTGGTCCCCTGGGCCCAGACCCACCCCACCCTTCTCCTTGTTCAAGTCCAATCCTGCCTCACAGGCCCCTGAGGAGCCTTTAGAGGTCCCTGAGAGCTAGGGACTCTTTCCCCTGTGCCTGAAAGTGCTGTCCCTCCTCTATTATAACCAGTTGACCTACCCATTAGTCTGAACTCCAGGACACTTTCAGGAGAAAAAGGGACATCATTAGCAGTTAAACCACACCACGAGCCCCTGGGGCTGAAGGGGACACCCTGGGCCAAGGCCAAAGATGGGAGGAGGGTGCTGTGTCCACCCCTGAGCTGCTTGGCTCTTCTCTCCTCACCAAGTGCTCCCAAGACCCTGCTCTCCCTGCTCCAGACACGATCCGGCACTGCACACTTCTCCGAAGCTTTTAGAAGGTTCTAGAAAATGAGGGGTCTTTACAGAGAGACCTCTCCAGGAATCCTGGAGGGGGCAGAAGGGGCCAGGGCCATGTCCCTGCAAGTGTACCAACAGGCCCTGGAGCTCCACAGGGCCCGGGGACAAGCTCCCGAGGGAGCAGGGAGGCCATGTCCTCCATACACTGGAAGCCTGGGACCTGGGTGGAGGGCAGCAGGAGGTCCCGGGAGGCATTCTGGAGAGGAAAGTCTTGGCTGGACTTCATGGGGTCTCTGATTGGATTTTTTTTTGGGGGGGCTCTGGATTTCTGGGAAGTCCCTGCATTTCTGACTGGATTTCTGGGTCTTGGGAGGGAATTTGCAGGATTTCACAAGTCTGCCAGAATTTCTAGAAGATTCTGACAGGATTTCAGGGGTCACCAGCAATATTTCCTACGAGGTTCCTTTTAGCACTTGAGGAGGTTTGGTCAGGCTTTCACAAGAGGCCTTTTAACAGAATTCGGAAGGTGCTGGTATTGGGGAACCTGTCCTATGTTTGGGGGAGCCTTGCCAGGATTTCAGGCGGACTACGAAAGGGTTACTCTGGATAACCTTGCTGCACGCAGGGCGTACCTGGAGTCGTGTCCCAGTCTCGGAACACGGCTGGAGGCCACGAACCACGAACGGCAGTTGCGCGTGGTGGGGGAGAAGTGCGCGTGCAGCTTTCCCGCCAGAAACTCAAAGAGGCGGGGCGGTTCCGAGAAGGGCGGCGTCTAAGCCCCGCCCCGTCCGGACTCCTCCCGACGCAGGCGCACACCGCGGGCCGGCGCCGGCTCGCTCTAGTCAGTTACCTGTAAAGCTGTGGGTGCGCATGCGTAAGGGTGTCCAGGGCCTGTGGTACTTGCGCGGCGCGCGACTCCTGCGGGGTCTGTGGCGGGTGGGGCGAAGGGTAGGTGGTTGTGTGGCTTGCTCTGCTGTGTCCCTTTCTGCCTTGAGCATTGGTGAAATAGGGCCGAGTAGCGGAGAGTTGGACTGAGGGATTCTGTGTCCATCCCCCAACAAGCCGGGCTCTTTTTGCCCTGTATTCCGTGCCTGGTCGCCCTGCACCGTCACAATGATGTCTAGCCTCACCTTAACCCAGTCCATTCCTGGGCCCTTTTATGACTCCAGTCACACTGTATTAATAGGTCCCTGTAGGCTTCTTTCTTAAACCATTTATTCCTTTTTTTTTTGGGGGGGGGGGAACCAAAAAAAAAAAACCTTAGATTTTATGGGTAGACAAATGTCCCATCGAAGGACTGGGTACGTGGTTCAGTGGTGGACTGCATGAAGCCCTGGGTTCTATCTCCACCACTGCGCGTGCACAAACACACAAACACACACACACACAGTCCCATCCACTCTGCCCCCTTGCTAGGTTAGACTCTGAGAAAGAATCCTCTTGTTAATCCAACCATCAGACCAGCTGTCACTTCTTCAGAAAGCCCTTTTCCTGATGCACTGTCCACTTACTCTGTGGTAGCCGTCCTCCTGACATGTTTCATCTATTTGGGTATCTACCATCCCAGATCCTACTCCCCTAGTTCTGTTCTGTGCATGAGGAGACTGGGAACTATAACAGGCCTGGCCTATTGTAGGCGCTTAAAAAGTTTTGTTGGAATGAATGAATGAGTGAAATTCAGGCCTCTTAACTACTGGGCAGTGAAAGTGATGATAAGGCAGTAGGCCTGAAGTCAGATATTCTTGGGTTTGAATTTTGGCTCCATCTCTTACTAGCTGTGACCTTGACATAATAGTTTACCCTTTCTGAGTTTTCTTACCAGAAATGGAAATCTTGATGACTTGTTAAGGTGGTAATCAAAGGCTTATAGAACTTCTTGTTAATTTGTAGTTATTATTTTGAATATCAGATGGTGCTTTGTTATAAAACCTGGAAAAGGAACCTGTTTGGGCAGGTGGTGTGTCCAGTGGTTAAAAAGGTGAGATGATGAATCAGGCAAACCTAGTGCCATTGCTGTGTGACCTTGATGGGTGACATTACCTTTCTGAACCCCAGTTTCTCTAAACTGGGACAAATATCCACCTCATGAGGTCTTGCATGAGTTCAATAAGAATACATGTCATGTGATTTCTCAATATATACTGCAAGTATATGGAACCCCTTAGCTTTCTCTTCTTCTTCTTTTTTTAGTTATTGATGGACCTTTATTTTATTCACTTATTTATATGCAGTGCTGAGAATCGAACCCAGTGCCTCACACACGCAATGCAAGCATTCTAGCACTGAGCCCCTTTATTATTATTCTATCATTCATTCTGTTTATTCCTTCAGTTTTTCTTCTCCTTTTCTTTCTCTTTTGAGATCAGGCTTATTTTGTAAAATCTGGAAAAAAATGTTTTTAGAATAGTTGTAACATACATAAAGTGATAAATCTTAAGTTATGGCTCAATGGGATTTTTATAGAATAGTGTATTAATGAAATACTACCTGTGCATGTAAACACACACATGTGAATACACACACACACACACACACACACACACACACACACAGTATTGTCCATAGCCCAGAAGCTTTCCTCACACCTTCTTTTAATTAATCATTACTCTCCAAAGGTAACCACTTTTTTTTCTTTTTTTGTGTTGGGGATCAACCCAGGGACTTGTGCATGAAGACAAGCACTCTACCAACTGAGCTATATCCCCAGCCCCAAAGGTAACTACCTTTTATTATGGCTTCTTTTGCTCAACATTGTGAATTCATTATGTAGCATGGTAGATCATTCTTTCCATTGTTGTATAATATTCCAAGGTATGACTATGCCACTACTTAACCATTTTACTCATGATGGATGTTAGGTTATTTTGATTTTTTTGGCCATTATAATACTGTTGCTATGAATTATTTATTTAGACCTTTAAAATTTATCTCGGGAATGTCTCATAGTTTTCTTTTTAGACTAAGCACATTTTTTGTTAATTTAATCCTAGGCATTTTATCTTGTATGCTATTGTTCCTTTTAAAATTTTTTGATAAGTTATTTTTATTCCTGAAGTTTAGGGATATAATTGATTTTTTGGTATGTTGAGGCCATATTCAACAATCTTGATAAATTTACTAATTCTAATAATTTATTTGTAAATTATTTTGGATTTTCCATATATATGTAATCATGTCTCCCATGAAAATGGCTATTTTTTCTCTTTTCTTTCTTTTTTCTTCTTTCTATTTCTTTTTCGGTATTGGGTATTATACCCAGAAACATTTCATCACTAAGCTACCTCTTCAACCCTTTATATATATATATATATATATATATATATATATATATATATATACACACACACACACACACACACACACACACATATATATATATATATATATATATATATATATATTTTTTTTTTTTTTTAATTTCCATATAGGATATCTCTTAAGTTGCTTAGGTTGACGTTGAACTAGCAAACTTCCTGCCTTGGTCTCCTGAGTAGTTGGGATATGGGCATGTGTCATGTACCTGACTTGTATAATATTTTTGTTTATGGTTTATACTTAATAATTGGGTGATACTTTTTTAGTTGTAGATTGACACAATATCTTTATTTATTTATTTTTATGTGGTGCTGAGGACTGAACTCAGTACCTCACATGTGTAAGGCAGGAACTCTACCACAGAGCTACAGCCCCATCCCTGGATGATATTTTTGATGAGTAAAGAAGTTCGTATTACTTCATTAATTATTACACTTAGGTTATTTGCCCCTGCAAGTAGAACAACATAAACACTCAATATCATCCAAAAGCTCCACATGATTTTTTTATGATCTTTTTTCCACCGATAACTGTGCTCTGTCGGCCCTGGCCTCCTTACTTTTGCTCAAGCCAAATCATTTCTGACCTCAGGGCCTTTGTGTTTACTGTTTCTTTCTTTCTTTTTTTTTTTTTAAAGTGAATTAATTTTATTTTTTTTTTAAAGAGAGAGGGAGGGAGGGAGGGAGAGAGAGAGAATTTTAATATTTATTTTTTAGTTTTCGGCGGACACAACATCTTTGTTAGTATGTGGGTGCTGAGGATAGAACCCGGGCCGCACGCATGCCAGACGAGCGCGCTACCGCTTGAGCCACATCCCCAGCCCGTGTTTACTGTTTCTTCAGCCTGAAAATCTTTTCCTCCAGAATTTCCCGAGATAGAATTCATCTCATTCCTTCGTTTCAGTCTCTGCTCATATGTCAGAGTGTCCTTCTTTGACCATTCTTTCTGTAAAGACCTCGCCCTTGAATTTCCTTTTTGCCTCACACTGTGTTATCATATACAGCATTCATCCTCACTCAGTATGTATTATGGTCTATCTCCTCTACTGAATCCACTGAAGCTGGATGTTGCTGTGTTCACAGCTTAATATTCAGTGCCTGAAACAGTGTTGGGAGTTCAATAAATATTTGTTGAGTAAATGAATGTTGGCTAGGGTTGTGGCTCAGTGGTAGAGCACTTGCCTGGCATGTGTGAAGCACTGGGTTTGATCCTTAACACCACATAAAAATGAAACAAATAAAATAAAGATATGCTGTTCATCTACAACTACAAAAAATAATAAAAAAGGGCTGGGGATGTAGCTCAGTGGTAAAGCACCCCTGGATTCAATCCCCAATACTAAAATAATAATAAAAATAATAAAAGTCAGGGTTGGGGTGGTGGCTCAGTGGTAGAGGTTTGCCTAGCATGTGTGAGGCCCTGGGTTCAATCCACAGCACCACATATAAATAAATAAAATAAAGGTATTGTGTCCAACTACAACTAAAAAATAAAAATCAAAAATAATAAAAGTTTAAAAAATTCTGTTATGAACACCTTCTTTAAAAAACAACAACAACAACACCCCCCCCCAAAAAAAAAAAAATAGAATGACACGAGGAAACACCAGCCCTGGATAACCAAGTAGATATTGGGGCTCTCACTTGAAGCCACTGGGAGGAAGATGCTGAGATCAGTCTTTGATGTGACTGGGCCATCCTGTGGGGTTTTCTTGGAGGATTTAAAGTCCAAGAGAGATGAGTATTTCTGTTCTTTATCCTTTACTGCTTTCTTCCTCTAGTTGGTCTAAGTTAGGCCTTTAAGGATCCTGAGCAGGGGCTGGGGATGTGGCTCAAGCGGTAGCACGCTCGCCTGGCATGCGTGCAGCCCGGGTTCGATCCTCAGCACCACATACAAACAAAGTTGTTGTGTCCGCCAAAAACTAAAAAAAAAAAAAAAAAAAGGATCCTGAGCACTAAAAGGACTGAGGTTGCCCTATTCCTGTACCCCTGCACAAGAGAACATAATAATGTAAGGTGGATACTAGTTGCTAATGAAGTCCTAAATGCAAAGGGTAAAACCCTAAAGTTAATAAAAGAAAATGTAGGGCAGTTGCTATGTTTTGAACACGTACCCCCAAAATCATGTGCTGGAAGCTTAATCCCCAATGAACAGTGTTGAGTGGAAACTTTAGGAGGTCATTAGGTCGTGCCCGCCCCCACCATGCAATAAGGCTTCTATCAGGAGTGGGTTAGTTACAAAAGGGATAGGGAGTTGGGCGTCCTCTTCTCCCAGTCTCACACACACCCACTTTGGCTTCTTCTTCTTTGGCATATCCTATAACCCAATAAAGCGTTGTCGTTGAGAGGGTGGAGAAGTCAAATGTGGCAAAGATTAGCCCCAGGGTCTCATGCAGCCATGGATTGGATGGATGTCATGTCAGTGCTCCATAAATAATTTTTTAAAATAATGCTAGAAAATTTTAAAAAATAATGCTAGAGATCAAATCCAGAGTCTCATGCTTGGTAGGCAAACTCTTTGCCACTGAGCCACATCCCCAGCCCTGAGGATGAATCTTGAAGATGGTGCTGGGAGAAAAAAAAAGCCCCATCAAATGAGATATGTAATACCACTAATGTAGATTAAATATACACACATAATAAGGCATAAACACAATATGCAAGAGTATTTATTTTTACAAATTTTATAGTGCCCACCCCCTAAAATTCATATGTTTAAAGCCCTAGCCTCAGATGTAACTGTATTTAGAAATAAGGTTTTTATTTTTTAATTTTTAATTTTTATTTTTTTAAGAGAGAGTGAGAGAGGGAGAGAGAGAAAGAGAGAGAGAGAATTTTTAAAATATTTATTTTTTAGTTATCGGCGGACACAACATCTTTGTTTGTATGTGGTGCTGAGAATCGAACCCGGGCCGCACGCATGCCAGGTGAGCGCGCTACCGCTTGAGCCACATCCCCAGCCCCTAGAAATAAGGTTTTTAAAGAAATAATTAAAATAAAATGAGTTTCCTAGGGTAGACCCTAATACAATTTAACTGGTGTCCCTCTAAGAGGAAAAAATTTGGCACAGGTATGTATATACACATAAAAGAGACCACAAGAAGAGAGAGTGAGAATACAGCCAAGTAGAGATACCTCAGAAGCAACCAAATGTCCTTGATCTTGGTCTTCTAGGTCCCCAACAGATTATAATTTTTTAGGACACCTAGTCCATGGGTTTGCTCTGGCAGCCCTAGCAAACAAATACACTTGTCAAAGACACACATCAACAGAATATATATTTGTTAATGGCACAGAGGTGAATGGGGAAAGTGAACGTTTCATCAAGTTCTGATGTTCCCCATGAGGACCATATTGATATGTTTTTTTGAATTACTAAATATATAATTTCAAAAAAAGGTCACTTTTATTTATACATGTGCATTCCTGGGTTCCTGAGTATGCCCATCTGTCTGTGGGGTGATCCAACCCTGAAACTGGGTTTCAGTAGAGAAAGCTGTGTCTGGGTCCTCTGTGGGACTCGGTACTGGGAGACCCAGATCTGCCTTCTGGATGGTAGGCCATGGTGGGGGAGTCTCACAGGGTAGAGCAGATATTCTGGGGAAGGACAAAGTGGGCAGGCCTCCAGAGATAGGGTCCCATGACTTTCAGGTTTGACTGAGGCATCAGGCATAGCAGAGATGGAGTCTGAGTTAGGTATTATTTTTCATGGCTCCAACAAAATACCCATGGGTATTTAATAAAGATATACCCAAGTATGGGTATTTAATAAAGAAAATTTTGTTTAACTCATAGTTTTGGAGGCTAAAAGTCCAAATTACATGGCTATGGTTCTGGTAAGGGCCCCTTTCACTGCAGCACATCATGGTCAGAATGTGTTTAAAGAGGGCAACATCACATGGTGAGACTGGAAGCCAGGGAGTAGACAGAGGCCAGCCTCACTCTTTCAACAACAGCCCAGTCTTGCAGAACTAAGAGGGTCCATGTGAACTACTAAATCTCTTTCAAGGGCAGTGGCCCAAACGACCTGATCATCTTCCATTAGGTCCCGTCTCTCAAAGGCCCACCACCTCTTTATTGTCTCGAGCCATCCGTGGGCTGTGTGTGTGAGCTATGCACATTTGAGTGTATGAGTGGACTGGCCTGACATTACTGCCTGATTGGGCTGTGTGACATATGTGTGCTTTTTTTCTTGCTCTGCCTGTGATCCCACACAGCACTTGAGATGGGTGTGGCTTTCTAAGATGTCAGCCAATCTGCTGACCACAAGACATCACCCAGCAAGACTTCACCTGTCAAAACCCAATCCCTCGCCTTATTTGGGAGGAACTTTCTACCAAATGGCTTTTTCCCATAAAGAAGGGAGTTTCAGTTTGTGCTTGCTCTCTTGCCTCTTGCCTCCCTAGCTCCCCTTGCCCTCCAGCATGGGAGCAGAGGTCTCATGGCCATCCTGACCCTAAAAAAAGGTATTTCTGTGTTTGTATGGTTTTTTACTTGCCAGCCCAGCCAGCTGGTGACACTTTATGCAGCCGCAATGGGAACCAATGTGAACTCTTGGGGGACAAATCATATCCAAACAGACAGGGATACAGAGAGAAACAAGAAGCCACAGATGGAATTGGTATGTAAAATGAAAGTCAGGGAATGAAAGGAAAGAGATGAACGATAACACAGTCAGTACCTGAGGTAGGCAGAATAATGGTCCTCCAAAGGTGACTGCCCTCTAAGTCCTGAAAGCCTGGGAATATGCTGTCCAGGTCCAATTCCAAGAGCCCTGAAAACAGAGAACTGTCTCTTGCTGGAAGAGGAAGAGAAGGCATACTAGAGACAGGGTAGGAGGGGAAGGGAGAGGGATTTCAAGTATGAGATTGGATTGCCAGGTCTGAGATGTTGGTAAACCTGACAGAACTGGAGAAAGGCTTCTTCTCAGTTAGGTGACACCCAGCTACCAGTGAAGACACACGCAGGTCTCAGTCCCAGAAACCCAAGTGTGGAGAGTTATTCCATGGCCTATCAAACAGTAGTTTTCAGGCTGAGCTTGGTGGCACACAGCTGTAATCCCAGCAGTGCAGGAGGATCACGAGTTCAAGACCAGCCTCAACAACTTAGCGAAGCCCTAAGCAACTCAGTGAGATCTTGCCTCTAAATAAAAATATAAAAAAGGGCTGAGGATGTGGCTGAGTGGTTAAGCAGTCTTGGGTTTAACAATAACAACAACAAAGAAAAAAACAACAGTTTTCAGGCTGTGCTTAACACAGAGTTACTCCATTTTATAAAGCAGTAATGTGCCATGAGTTACTCCACTTTGAGTAACTCCACAGGTGCCAAGGTAGCATGACTCTACAACTTATTTATGCAAGTAAACAAACAATACTTGATAACTTGTGTCAATTTACCAAATTAAATCATGAGCACATGTAAAAAAAAAAAAAACAGACAATAGCTTGTCAACCTAATCAAACATAACCATCTCATTTAAGATCCATAAAATAGGGCTGGGGATGTGGCTCAAGCGGTAGCGCGCTCGCCTGGCATGCATGTGGCCCGGGTTCGATCCTCAGCACCACATACCAACAAAGATGTTGTGTCTGCCAAAAACTGAAAAATAAATGTTAAAATTTTTAAAAAAAAGATCCATAAAATAAAGTGTATCCCAAGAATAGACACAGTGGCACCCTGACCATGTCACCTGTTTACTTGTCTTGAATCTTGTACAAGAAAATTGCAACATGGATGAACCTCTAGCTCTCTGACCCTGGGTTTCAGCTCATGAGAGGTTTATGCTACTGGTGACAGTAATGCATGACTCCTCACTTCAAGCTAACACTTCAGGCTGACATTGTAGTAACTGTCATCCATTTGAATTCTTTCCTTTTCATCTCTATTGAATTGTTTGGTTAAAACCCTTGTATGTCATTCCTCATGAAATTCATTTGGAAAAAAAAGAGACCCCCAAATAGCCAAAGCAATCCTTAACAAGAAGAGTGAAAGAGGGGGCGTCACAATACTAGGCCTTAAACTGTACTACAAAGCTCTAGAAACAAAAATGGCATGGTATTGGCACCAAAATAGACATGTAAGCCAGTGTTACAGAATAGAAGACAGAGTCAAACCCACATAAACACAATTATCTCATCTTGGACAAAGGTGCCAAAAACACACATTGGAGAACAAATAGCCTCTTCAACAAATGGTGCTGGGAAAACTGGAAAGCCATATGTAGCAAAATGAAACTAAACCCCTATCTTTTTAAATAAATTAAAAAAAATTTTTTAATTCATATGTGATGCTGAGAATCGAACCCAGTGCCTCGCACATGCCAGGCAAGTGCTCTACCACTGAGCCACAACCCCAGCTCCTAAACTCCTATCTTTCACCATGCATAAAACTCAACTCAAAGTGGATCAAGCACCTAGGGATTAGACCAGAGACCGTATGCCTAATAGAAAAAAAAGTAGGCCCAAATCTTCATCATGTTGGATTAAGCCCCAACTTCCTTACCAAGACCTCTAAAGGACAAGAAATAAAATCAAGAATCAATAAATGGGATGGATTTAAACTAAGAAGCTTCTTCTCAGCAAAAGAAACAATGAGGTGAACCGAGAGCCTACATTTTGGGAGCAAATTTTTGCCACATGCACATCAGATTGATCACTAATCTCTAGGATATATATATAAGAACTCAAAAAACTTAACACCAAACAAACAAACAAACAACCCAATCAATAAATGGGCTAAGGAGCTAAACAGACACTTCACAGAAGAAGATATACAATTGATCAACTCAATATATGAAAAAAATGTTCAATATCTCTAGTAATTAGAGAAATGCAAATCAAAACTACTCTAAGATTGCATCTTACTCCAGTCAGAATGGCATTTATCAAGAATACAAACAACAATAAGTGTTGGCGAGGATGTGGGGAAAAAGGCACACTCATACAATGCTGGTGGGACTGCAAATTGGTGCTGCCAATCTTAGAAAACTTGGAATGGAATCACCATTTGACCCAGCTATCCCACTCTTTGGTCTATATCCAAAGGACTTAAAAACAGCATACTACAGTGATGAAGCCACATCAATGTTCATAACAGCACAATTCATAATAGCTAAACTGTGGAACCAACCTAGATGCCCTTCAATAGATGAATGGATAAAGAAACTGTGGGGCTGGAATTGTGGCTCAAGGGTATAGTGCTCGCCTAGCATGCTTGAGGTACTGGGTTCTATCCTCAGCACCACATAAAAACAAAGATATTGTGTCCACCTAGAACTAAAAAATAAATATTAAAAAAATATAGTGTTCCACCTAAAACTAAAAAAATATTAAAAAAAGAAACTGTGGTATATATACACAATGGAGTATCATCCAGCAATAAAAGAGAATAAAATTATGGTATTTGCAGGTAAATGGATGGAGTTAGAGAATATCATGCTCAGTGACGTAAGCCAATCTCAAAAAAAAAAAAAAAAGGCTGAATGTTTTATCTGATAAGTGGATGCTAATCCATAATGGGGATGGCATGGGATGAATGGAGGAACTTTGTTTGGGGCAAAGGGAAGTGGGGGGGTGGGGGCATCGGGATAGGAAAGATGGTGGAATGAGACAGTCATCATTAACCTAGGTACATGTATGATTGCACGAATGGTGTGACCCTACTTTGGGACAACCAGAGAAGTGAAAAATTCTGCTCTATTTATGTACAATGAATCGAAGAGCATTCTGCTATCATGTATAACTGATAATAAATTTTAAAAAAACCTTGTCTGACCACCTAAGATGACTCTTTCTATTCATATCTAGGGACAGTCTCTGTTCTGGGCACAGCATCCTGAAACCCTATGGTTGCCTTAATCCTTCCTTAGTCTTTCTGTAACCCACACCATTGTGTGAAGTATGATGTGTGACCTGAGTGTTACAGATATTAGAAATTAAGCTTGGAATTGAATAAAAGAATGCATAATTGCCTTGATCATGACACCAAGGGAACCATGAGTATTTTTTGTGAATTAAAGTTGATGTAGCCAGTTAATTTACTCTTTTTTTAAAAAAATTTTTAGTTTAGATGGATATAGTACCTTTATTTTTTGTGTGTACTGAAGATGGAACCCAGTGCTCCACCATGTGAGGCAAGAGCTCTATCACTGAGCTACAACCCCAGCCCCTGTTAACTTATTATTTCATAAATTCTGACGTTGTGGAAAGACAATATATGTTTGGTCTATATTAATGGCATAGCTCACTCATGACTTGAACTAAATTCTGCCAAAAACCTGAGTGAGAAGCAACTTCTTCTCGGAGCCCCATTACAAGGGCCCAGCCAGCTGATGCCTTGATTTTGAAACTCAAGACTGAGGGCTAGCTGAGCCATCCTGGATTTCCTACCTATTGATCTATGAACAGAACATTTGTGTGGCTTTGGGTCATTGAGTTGGTTGTCATTTGTTAGGGCATCCAGAGGAAATGAATTCAGGGACTAAGTGGACAGAGAGAACCGGAGTGAGAGTTAGGGGCTGGGAGGACAGAGCAGGCTGGAGGTAACAGGCCAGGGGACTGAGTGGATAAATGGGGCCACAGGGGATGGAGTTGCTCAACCAGGAGACAGAATATGAATGAGAAAACCAAGACTGGAGACTTAGGTGAGAGCTAGAATAGCTGGACATGGTGCTCAGGCTCAGACTGGGGGCAACTATTGTGGTCTGGTTGGCCAGGGCTTGGGGACAGATCCCCAAAGGAAATAGTGCTGCTTGATGTAAGAAGAATTTTATTTCCATTTGGTGTGGGTTTCCGGTCCCCACTCTTATAGTTGCTGGGGGGGCCTGAGGATGTACAGGAAGTGGGTTTTGCGGGCAGGCAGCTTAGAGTGGGAGGAGCCCTGGGTCCCATCTTCCAGGACTTCCTCATGGCTTCCTTCTCGGAGGCCGTCCCGGATGGCCTGCAGGCGATGCCGCTTCTCACTGAGCCAGTGACCCTCCTGGGCATCCTGGTGGGACCTCCTCCGTGGCAGCTTCATGATCCAGAAGGATACTCGGGGATGCGGTTCTGGGTGAAAGCTGTCCATGAATTTCTGGAGGGGAACCAGGGCTTCCTTCTCTTCCATCTTGGGTACCTGGGGAGGAAGAACAAGGAAACCAAATAGCACACCCAGGGCAATCAATCCCCATGGGATTGTCCACCCCCTATGCAGCTGGTAGGGTGATTTGGACTTTGAAAAGCTTCTTTGAGGTTTACTGCGCACTTGGGCTTGCAAACACTTGAGGATTAAAAATACTCAGGTTTATAGAACATTTTGGGACTGAAAATATATTTTTGAGGGGTTTCAAAAGGGATGTATAACAGAGTGCTTTCTAGTTTATAATGCCTTTTGGGATTACAAAGCACTTTCAGAGGTTTTGAAGGCAGTTTGAAATGGACAAAGCACTTTGGGATTAAAAGCTTTTGGGCTTACTAAACAAGCATGGCCATAAATGCAACGTGTCATCCTTGATTGAATCCTGGATCAAAAATGAAACCAGATTTCAAGGGCAGCTTTAAGTCAAGTGGCAAATGGGAATATGGGCTGATTCGTTTATTGGTCTTTGCTACTCAGTGTGTGGGCTGCTGTTGTGAGGCATGTAAACTAGTGAGTTCCACCCCATCTGGACCTGCCTAAGCAGTGCAGCGTCAGCATCTGTAACAAACGGAGGTCTGAGAAGCCCTGTAGGAGGTGTCTATTCTCACCAAATTCACACACATATACATATGTATATATCTTTTTATCTATCTAAACATTTTTTTGGCAGGGGATGCGGGGGGGAGATACTGGGCATTTAACCCAGAGGCAATTTGCTACTGAGCTACCTCCCCAATCCTTTTTTAATCTTTTATTTTGAGACAGGGTCTCACTAAGTAGCTTGGGAGCCTCTTTAAGTTGCTAAGGCTGACCTTGAACTTATAAGCCTCCTGTCTCAGTCTCCCCAGCTGCTGGGATGATAGGCGCACACCACTGTGCCCAGCTTCCCAAATCATATTTTGAAATCCTACCCTTCAGTACCTCAGAATGTGACCTTATTTGTGAAAAGGGTCATTGCAGATTTAATTAGGATGAGGTCTTGGGATGATGACTCCTTGAAAAGAGGAAATCTGGTCATAGAAAGACACAATGGGAGGATGCCAGGCAAAGAGAAGACAGAGATTGGGGGGCAAGGCATATATAAGCCAAGGAACACCAAAGACTTCTAGTGAAACACCGAAGCCATGTTGAAGCATAGAACAGATTTCTTCACTCAGCCCTCAGGAGGAGCCATCTCTGTTGACACCTTGATCTTGAATACCCAACCTCCAGAACTTTGAGACAAGAAATTTCTGCGGTTTAAGCTACCTAGTTTGTAGTACACTTTGCTATGGCAGTCCTAGCAAAGAGATAACAGTTTGGGAGTTGGGCACAGTGGTACATGCCTGTAATCCCAGTGGCTCAGGAGGCTGAGGCAGGAGGATTGGGAGTTCAAAGCCAGCCTCAGCAATGGCGAGGTACTAAGCAACTCAGTGAGACCTGTCTCTAAAAAAAATACAAAATAGGGCTAGGGATGTGGCTCAGTGGTCGAGTGCCCTTGAGTTCAATCCCTAGCACCACAAAAAAAAAAAAAAAAAAAAAAGAGAGAGAGTGATAACAACATTAAATTTGAGGTGTGTACTTAGGTCTTGAGGGAGAATGTATTCTTCTTAGTAGATTCTGTTGATGTATTTAGAGGTGAAGTATCCAGATGTCAACAAAATGTTAACAAGTTATGAATCTACTCCAGATATTCTCAATCCAAATCAGGAAACATTTGTTGTCACAATTGGAGGGGCTGGGAGTGCTACTTTCTTCTAATGGGAGGCCAGGATGCTGTCAAACATCCTATAGTGCCAGGCTGGGGATATAGCTCAGTTGGTAGAGTGCTTGCCTTGCAAGCACAAGGTTCTGGGTTCAATTCCCAGCACCACATACACACACACACACAAAAATCCTACAGTGTCCAGGTCAGCACCCGCCCCCAGTAAAGGACTATCCTGCCCCAAATGCTAATGGCTCTGAGGTTGAGAAACTTTGGCCTATGGAAAAGGTAATACAATGACTATACTATTTTAAAAAACAACAAGAACAAAATTTTTTTTTGTAGGTTTGTACTTTTTTCTTGTTATTGGTATATCTATCACCTCAAAACATTGATCATTTCTTTGTGTTTGGGGACATTTAAAAATCCCAGAACTGGGGTTGTGGCTCAGTGGTAGAGTACTTGCCTAGCAAGTGTGAGGCACTGGGTTCAATCCTCAGCCCCACATAAAAATCAATAAATAAAATAAAGATATTGAGTCCATCTACAACTAAAAAATATATTTTAAAAAATCCCTCTACTGGCTCTTTTGCAGAATATAATTGTTACAGTTTGAAAAATTTAAAACAACTATATAAGAATGTGGGAACCCCATGGATACACCAAGCACTTTGAGATTCTTAAAACTTTTAGGTAAATATACTCTGATGACTGCAAAGCACTTTGGGATTAGAATAACACATAGAGGTTTATAAAGGTGAAGTACAACAAGTATTTGGAGTTCATAAAGCAACTGGATTAAAAAACACATCTTACAGTTTATAAGGTAGAGGTTGACAAAGAACTTTGAGATTTTAAAAAATATTCTGAGGATTTCAGAGCACTTACACATTTTGACATTTACAAGGGTGAGCTTACCAAGCTCTTGCAATCAAAAGCACTTCTTGATTTACTTTTTTTTTTTTTTTTTTTTTTTTTCAGTGCTAGGAATTGAACTCAGGGTCTTATGCATGGTAGGTAAGCACTCTACCACTGAACTACAACAGCAGTCTTCCCCCTTCCTTTTTTTCAGTACTGGGGATTAAAGCCAGGGCCCTTAACTATGGAGCTACACCCTCAGCCCTTTTTAATTTTTTTTTGTTTTGAGACAGGGTCTTACTAAGTTGCCTAGAGTGATCTTGAACTTGCTGTACTCCTGCCTTAGTCTGGGGTGTGCCACAATATCCTATTTGGCTTACTTTCAAAATACTTGGAGCTCACAAAACCCTCTGGAGTTTAGTAAATAGTTGGGGGTGTATTCTGAGGTAGTAAATCTCATTTTCTGAGTTGGCAGGTTACAAAGCTGAGGCCTAGAAAGAAGTAGTTCCACAAAGAGAGAGGAGGTGGATCAACTCCTCCTCCCTCCTCCTAAACTATAGAAAATGTTGGGGACTTGACACTTTAGGGACAGGGCATGTACTAACCTTCCAGTCACCTTCCAGGCTCCCCTCGGGTTCAATGGATGCCACTACCTTCTCGGAGATGAGCACCTCTCCTGTCTTATTGTCAGTTACCTGTGAGAGGATGAGTTAAGAGAGTGAAAGCAAACCCACTTTCCTCCTCTGCCCTCCCCGCCCAACAGGTACTACAGAGGGAGGGATGATGGGGAGATGCCAGGGACTTTCCTGCATACTCACCTTATCGATCTGGAGGTGACTAGAGAGGGTGTTATTCCCTAGGTGACGTTCCTGGTTCTCTTCTTGGTGGAAGTTCCTGGGAAGGCCCCGGAAGTCCATGGGTGCAGAGAAGAAGCTGTCCAGACCCCGTAGCAGGTCATCCTAATGCCAGAGGGGTAACCAGTAAGCTGTTGGACCTCACATCTCTCCAGTGCATTTGCAGCCCCACCAGGATGCCCTAGAGGTCTTTCCCAGTCCCTCCCATCACCTTTCCTCTAGGTGCTTTGATCCTTAGAACCCAATCTTTCATTTACCAGCTTCATTTGTCTGGTCTGTACTCTCTGTTCAATTGCTTTACCATTCCTGACCCTCACCTGTCAATTTGTCTCTGTCCCTGTCCCCTCTCCTCCTCTTCCTCTTCCTTTTTCTCCTTTCCTTTTTCTCTTTCCAGTCTCATCTTCCATTCTCCTTGACTGTTACTTTTCCTCTTGTTCTATTTTTTTGTTGCCCCGTCTTTTTGTCTTTTCCCCGTCTGATCCCATGCCCGGCCCTGATCTGTCTCTCACTGTCTTCCTGAAACCTTTCACTACTTCTTCCAAGCAACCCTTGCCATCACTTGCTTTCTGGAAAAGTCGACTGAAGCCTTGGAGTAGGCTCTGGAGGCCTAGAAAACCCGAGGATATCTCCTGGGAGTCAGTTTCGCGGATTGGGGCCGCAGAGGAGAGGGGCGCCAGGGCGGACCGGAGCAGCAGCAGAATCAGCGGATGCCACATTGCGGGATGGGACAGGAGGCTATGTAGCAAGGGAAGGAGTTAGAACCCTCATCCCAGCAGTGGCTACTCATCACCCGCCCAAGACACCTCTTTCCTGCCTCTTGCCCGGTCCCTGTCTAGGCAACTCCCCACACCATGCCGATTAGCCCCTATTCCCCTTTTCTTCTACCCCCATCCCTTCCATCCAGCCTAGTCACCCCGCCTTCCAGACCCAGCTCTTTGGGGTTCTGCTTCAAACACGGTTCTCATTCCTCACCTTTGCCCACGCCCCGCCCCTTCTTCTGGGCCCCGCCCTTATGCTAGACCACAGCCCGGCCGGCCACCGGACTCCAGGACCACTCCGGTCACCGGACCACTCCGGACCACGGACTGTTAAAATCCAAACAGTTCTGGTCTCGAGCCAAGGCTCGAGCCGTAGCCACCCTCTATTGTCTGACCACGCCCCCACCTGCTGACGTCACCCAAGAGCTCAGGTCTTTACTTCAAGGACACGCCCCTGAGGGCAGAGCCACGCCCACATTCTTTGTTAACCACACCCCTTAGCCTGGAGCCGCGCGCTCATTCCCGGGCCTCGCCTCTTACCTCGGACCACGCCCCTATCGGTCCACCTCGGCCCTGCCTGTGTTCTCTGATTCCGGCCCGCCCATCCGAGACCTCCACCAATCGCAGATGGCCACGCCCCGTAACGTCAAGCCACGCCCCCGCACCTGGGCCCCGCCTCAGCGCCTCAGATCTGGCTCCCGCGCTGTTTCATTCTCAAGTTCCTTGTGCTCTGGAAACTCCAGAGTCTGAGTGGTTCTTCTAGTTCCCTCACTCTTCAGTTCTATATCTACTTCTGAGCCTTTCTACGTGTCCCTTCTCTTTTTCCCTCTCCGGTTCCACTTAAAAAGCCCCGTTTTCTTCAGAAACACAGTCCTATACTCCACCTTCCAAGGAACCCTAAACCCGAACTCCCTTCTCCCTCAGGACCCAAAGGTCTGGAGCCATCCTCCTCTAGTCTTGTGAGTTAGAACACTGAGCCCTTCATCTTTAAGGAGTCAGGGACCTTACCTCTCTTCCCTTAGCCTCCGAGGCTCTCTCGGGGTCCTGGGTCAGCTGCCATCGTCCACTAGTGCATGGGGATCGGGGAGTGTGTGCCTCTGTGGACCTCCAATAAATTCCGAGGGTCTTGCTCACGACTCTTAATTCTGGTAAGGTCACAAGGATGCTGTGTTGTCGTAAGAAATCGATTAAAATCCATCCCATGACACTAGTCTTCAAAAATAAAGTTGGGGATAACAATACGACTCTTTTGTGTTCACATCACTTCTACCTCTCCGACACAAACCCGGGGAGCCCGGGACTCGACCTCTCCGCGATCGCACCCACAAGTCCAGATCCCGGTGCCTCCGCCCTCAGACCCAGGAGTCTCGGCCCCAGCCCCCTTCTTCAGACACAGGCTTCTCGGCTCCCAACCAATCGCCCCCCTCACACCCAGGAGCACAAATTCCCAATCCCCCTCCTCTCCTAGGGCCCAGTCATGCGAATCCCGAGTTCCTCCCAGCTTCCAGAAAGACTCCGTCTCTCCCGGAGCAAAAATCCTTCCTCAAACTGTCACCGACAGTTCCCCTTCCCGCAGTCGGCCTCCCGGGCCCGCCCCCCCTCCGGTCCCTCCCACTTTTCCCAAACAAAGCTCCCGGCAACTTTCTCCCTGGCAGCGCCCCGCCCGCCCGCGGCTCCCCAGCCCCAGGCCGGGAGGTAGGAAGGCGCCGGCGGGAGTCGGGATCCTGCTTTGGGGTGTGTGAGTTGGGGTGGGAAGTTATGCGTGATGAGGTGAGGCGTGTGTTTGTGGGACCGTCTCGCCACTGCTCGCCGCCCTCTTTTTGCCTGGGGGCCCGAGTTTGCGTTCGTGACCGAGCCCGAGTGTGGAGCTGGAACTTTCGAGGGAGTTAGGGTCTTGATGACGGGTCTGGTCTGGGAGTGAGCGCGCGGGAGTGGCTGAGAGCTGCGGACCCCGGCTCGGGCGTGCGGTGCGTGAGTGTGAGCGGTGTCCCTTTGCAGCGAGAAAGACCCCTTGCGTATTTCTGACCGAACTGGTGAGCTCGTGTGATTTATGGGCGTCTGATCTCCCTTACCAAAGAGGAAGGGTCCTGGGTGGTAGAGGAAAAAACTATCTGGAGTCCTGGATGCTCTTTCTTGTCTTTTCGGAGATTTGTGGACTGGAGCGGTAAATTAGGGGGTATCTTTCTTACCCTGCTCCTCCGTCCCTTTGTCTGGCCACATGGGGGAGGGTTGGGCTGGGATTTTGGCCTACAGGGGTCCTGAATGCTGCAGCGCCACTGGACTCGGCTTGGGGTCTTTGTCTGCCTCTGCCCCGGGTCCAGGGTCCAAGAAGGAGGGGGATGGGAACCTGGGACTCTGGGGTCCTGGGAAAGTCGTGAAAGACGTGGAGCCTCCAAGGAGGCGGGATCGGGCTGTATTGGAAAAAGTTTTCCCTGTTCCCGGCCTCCGGAAAGTCACTGGGAACTTGGATTGGATCTGAGCCCATGGCGCGGGGGGAGGGGAGGAGGCGGGACCGAGGGCCGGAGGGGAGGCGCCCTCACTGGCCAGCCCCTCCCCGACGGGGGTTGTGGGAAGCTGGGGGAGGGGACGCCTGGGCCCTTTGTTCTGGCACTCCAGATGGCCAGGCGGCCTGTCCCCCAGGCTGTGGTTCTGTGGGTGCCCTTGGCTCCCAGCCTGTGGTTCTGTGGGCTTCCCCGTCCCCCAGCCTGTGGTTCTGTGGCTCTTTCCTGGCCTCCGTATCAGTTTCGGCCTAGTCTCTGTTCCTATCTCATTTGATCTCTCTGCCTCTCTCTCTGACCTCCTCCTCCTCTTCCTCTCTCTGGATGTCAGTCCGCTTCTCTCTGGATCTCGTGTCTCATTCACTCTGGTCTCTGCCCCCTCTCTCTGGGTCTACGCACAGCCTGCCTTGGGCCGATGCCCCTCCCCCTTCTCTTCTAGCAGCTGCCGCTGGCATCCTAGCACCTGTTCTTGGATGGGACTAGAAGGTTTCACCACTCTCCATTTCGACAATAACACGGCTCCTCTCTTTAAAACCAGTAATCTGCACCCAGAGTTTCAACCTTCATGGCCCTTGGCATTACTCTGGGGTATTCCGAACTTCATCTTAATCTAAGTTCCTCTGGAAACTCAGGGGAGAACAGCTCTCCTAAGCTACCCCAGAAATCTATCCCCTTTCTCCTCTAGGATCCAGGAGTCTTGGCCTCAGCCCTCCTCCCTCAGACCCAGGGGTCCAGGCCCAGTCCCCGTCCCTCAGACCTAGGAGTCCTACCCCCAGCCCTTCTCCCTCAGACCCAGGGAGGGGTTCAGGACCCAGCTCTCCTCCCTCAGGCTCGGGGGTCTGACTCCTAGCCCTCACAGCTGCAAGCCTCTTTGGGTGAGAGGAAGGCCGCTGAGCTCTGTGTTCCTCCAGGCCCAAATGGGGGAACCCCGGGCTGGGGCCCCCCTGGACGATGGCAGCGGCTGGACAGGCAGTGAGGAAGGCAGTGAAGAGGGCACCGGCGGCAGCGAGGGGGCTGGGGGAGACGGGGGCCCAGATGCAGAGGGTGTCTGGAGCCCAGACATTGAGCAGAGCTTCCAGGAAGCCCTGGCCATCTACCCGCCATGTGGCCGTCGGAAAATCATTCTGTCTGATGAAGGCAAGATGTATGGTGAGTTCGCAGTGTCTTTTGACCTGACCCCCACAGAGTAATAACAGTAGCCAACACTTATGGAGCTCTAAGCATTGTCCCTGTAAACATGCACTGTGCCCTCCCAGTGACTCTCAGTTAGAAACCAGCGTCACCATTTGCACAGGTGAGGAAGTGGGCCTGGGAAGGTCAAGATGTTTGCCTAAGGTCAGAGCTAGTATGTGGCAGGGATGGGATGTGCTCCCAGGCAGTCTGGCCCCATAGAAGTGAGGAGACCAGCCCCCCAGCTTGCTATAACCCTTTGGGGACTGTTGCTACTCTCTTCTTTTCCTGGTGTTCACTCTGTCAGGAAGTTCTCCTAATGGCCTAACTCTGTTTTAATTTGACTCTTCAGGTCGGAATGAACTGATTGCCCGCTACATCAAGCTGAGAACAGGGAAGACCCGTACTCGCAAACAGGTCTCAGAACCCATTTCTGGGCTTCTGTCTGGGGCCAGCTTGTCCCTTTAGGGCATTCTTTGTATGGGCTAATTCAGGCTCAAAAGGAGGCTCTGGTTCATGTGTTTTTGCTTGTGTCCTTGGCATGTCTGGAGGCCTGGTCTGTCTGCTTGGCAGCAGTTTCCTAGCAGACAGAGAGACTAGGAAAAAGTCAAAGAGGGGAGGATGAAGACAGGACAGGAGCCTGGATTTGCTGGGTCAGGAAAGATGAGTGGTGTTAGTGAGTTCCTGGGAAAAACAGCTTGTGGGCACCATGTGTTTGAACACTGCAGAAATGACCTGTCTGCCTGTCACCCTTCAAGTGCTGGCAGCTCTGTGGGGCACCTGAGGGAGGGAAGGGGGAATGGACAGAGATGGGTGGTTGTGAGCTCAGTCTGCTTCTCCGTCAATACCTGCAGGTCTCTAGTCATATCCAGGTTTTGGCTCGAAGGAAATCCAGGGAAATCCAGTCCAAACTGAAGGTAAATGCCCAGGCAGACACCCTGAGGGGCAGATGGAGACCCAGAGGGATGGGGAGGGAGACCCAGAAGACTGGGGGTACTGAGACCCTGGGTAGGGAGAGACCTGAGAAAGGGAGGAGCCTGAGCTTGGGATAGGGAAGAAGGCAGGGCTGTGGGGACTCCCCAGAGGCTAGTGCTGTTGTCCCTCTGCCCTGTGCTCTTGGCCCTTCCTGATGATCTCATTGCTTTTCCCCTCTTGTGCTCTGAGGGCCTCCTCTTTGACTCCTCTGGTTCATCCCCCCCATCTCCAGCCCCCATGGGGCCTGCTGTTCTTTCTGTGCTCAGAAAGCTTCATTTCCTGTTGGAGATGTTCATGTCCATTTTCTTTTTCTTTTTTTCTGTCTTCTGGATTTCCTATTTCTTCTTAGTCTGAGACCCTCATTTTCTGTCCCTTTGGGTATGAGGTCTTCTTTGCCTCTTCGTTTAGACTTGGAGATAGTCACTTCCTGTTCATTTTTTCTTTTTTACCAGGAAGCTTTCCCTTCCTTTCTCTCTGTGTCGAAAACCTTTGCTTCCGGCCTTTTCTATACCGTGTCTGTTCTCTCTCTGTTCTGCTTGGGATTAGGAAACACTTACCTTCTATTCCCTGGGGCTCTGTAATTCTCATTTCCTGTTGCCTGGGCATCTGGAAACCTCTATTTCTGGCTTTTTCTTGACTTAGAAACTCTCTTTTATTCTGGTCTTTTATTCTGGTCGCAGAAAGTCCTTTTCCTCTCTAGGGCTGGCCACCTCTGCTTGCTGATCCCTATCCATCCATCACTCCCCCCTTGCTCAGCTCAGGGTGCCAGGGCTGGGCAGGCTGGTAGGGTAGGGAGGTGGGGGAGTCCAGGCTTCCTTCCTAAGTGGTGTTTTCTTTCCTCCTGTGGAACCTTCCCTCACTTCTTTGCAGGCCTTGAATGTGGTAAGTGCCCCTGCCCATTTCCCACATCCACTTACCCCAGACAACTGCCCCATCCCTAAGGAGACCAGGAGGGGTAGAGGGCGCTGGGGCAAGGGCTTAACCCTCCTTTGACCCTTTGCCTTGACTCCCTGGGTCTGTATCTCCCATCCTTGCCCCGCCTCATTATTGTCCCCCCCTGGCAGTGTTGACTGGTGTCCCCCATTAATATGGACCTTCAACTTCCCCCCAGGACCAGGTTTCTAAGGACAAGGCTTTCCAGACGATGGCTACCATGTCCTCTGCCCAGCTCATCTCAGCACCTTCCCTACAGGCCAAACTGGGCCCTGCCGGTCCTCAGGTGGCCTAGGCTGGGAATTGTGGGGGTTGGGCTGGAGGGGTGGGCCTGCAGTTGCCAACAGAGGACCACCTGACCCCTCCCCCCCACCTTCTTTGTCTTCTTCTCTCTAGGCCACTGAACTTTTCCAGTTTTGGTCAGGGGGCTCTGGCCCACCCTGGAATGTTCCAGAGTGAGTACTTTGTGTTCTGGCTTGGCACCTGACCCCCACCCTCCACATTTATGACCCCACCTTACACCTTCCAACTCTCTTTTGAACACAAATTCTGGAGCCAAGCTATTTGGATGTGAATCCTTGTCCTGCTCCTTGTTGTTCATGGGCCCCTGGGTAGGTGATTTCAATGCTCAGAACCTCAGTTTCTTCATCTCTAAAATGGGGGGCAATCACAATACCTGTCTCACACCCTTGTTGGGATTTAACCCTGTTGGGATAAATGAGTTTAACCTGTGTATAATGTTTAGCGTAGAACCTGCATATAGGAAGTGCTCAGGACCGGGTCTGAGCTGGGCTAGTGGGGAGGGGATGGGGCAGCAGGAGCCCAGAGGAGGAGGGATGCCATAGGCCCTGTCAGGCTGGGACAGAGGGAGGAGGCTGATGACTTGAGTTGGAGGGGCTGTCTGGAGATGTGCAGCCTGCGAGAGGAGTGGGTTTTGGCCTGGAGGATATTATGAGTAAACAGCTTCCCAGAGGGATCGTCTGGGCCCCAGAGGCTCATGGGAAGGCACTTGTAAGTCCAGAGTGTGAGGAGCCTCTGTATGTCCAGAGGCTGCTGGGACTGGTGAGGGGAGTTCCAGAGACTCATGGGAAGGGCATTTTCCATCCCAGAGAGGAGCCAGTGGACCCAGCCTGAGTATTGGAAGGGCAGTGTGGTCCCAGGGAAGTGTTGAGGGTATTGGCAGAGAAAGGGTTAGGTGACAGACTGGGGTATCCAGTTTGGGAGTGGAGACATGAAACTGTGGACAGAGGAGAATGTCAGAACAAGTTCCTGGGGCTGAAGGAATCACAGGTTTGCGGGGAAGCCATTACAGGAGGGGCCGTTCACCAGCACCATACTGAGTGCTGGGCTCCCCGCTTTCATGGAGCCGATATTCAAGTGTGTGTTGGGGTGCTGAATGTTAATTAAATCATCACCTACATAAAAACATGAAACGAGATGTGTGAAGTGCTATGAAGAACCACGGGAGCTTCTAGGTTGGAGGAGAAAGTTCTGGGGATTTCTTTGAGGAGATAACATTGAAGACTGAGGAAGGCTTAACCAGGTAAAGAAAGGGGGTGGAATATTTCAGGCAGAGAAAAGAGCATGTGACAAGGCCCTGAAGTAGGACAGTGGTGAGATCCAGGAAGTGAGAGATGCCAGTGTTTAGCAAGTGGCCAGTCAGGTATTTACTGAGCACCTATAAAGTGCCTGGTGCTGTGTTCAGTTTTGAGACCCCACAGTGAACAAGGGAGACCGAATCCTTATCTTCATGGAGCTTATATAGTTGGGGAGGGGAGGAGATAGACAGTAAACATGTAAAAATCAAGAATTAATAAGAAAAGGAATAACTATGAGAAATAAAGCAGGGTACACATGCTCTGTTTTATTTACTTTGTTTATTTTTTTGGGGGGTCTCCCACTTGCTGGGCAAGAGCTCCAGCACTGAGCCACCCACCAGCCCCAAGAGCTCTGTTTTAGACAGGGGTCAGGAAAGCCCTTTCTGAGAAGGTAGCATTAGAGTAATGACCCTGATGACAAAAAATCATGTCAACAAGCAGAGCATTGGAGTTTAGCGTTCAGAATTGAAACGACAAGGACTGGGGCAGAGGGCCCGGGAGGTGGGATCGAAGGTCCCTGGAGCTCCTTTCTGATCCTGGTCTTTTGACCCTTGACTTCTCTCCTGACCTCTGATTCCCAAATTTCCTCACCACCCTCTCTCCTGGGCTACCTCTGGGCTTCTGGGGCTGTGTCTGAACCTATGGCCATTAGCCGTAGGTGGCTATTTACATTAAAATTAAATGATGTGGAAATTCAGATCTTGAGGTGCGCTGTCCACGTTGCTGCTCAGTCACATGTGGCCAGTGGCTACTGCATTGCGTGGAACGTTTCCATCAAACAGAAAGTTCCACTGGACGGCTCTGCCTTCCCACCCTGGCCTTTGGCTGGATGTCTAATCATTTCTTCCAACACTCCTCACCCTTCAGTCTCTCCTTTCTCCAAACTCTCCATCTTCTGTGTCTTCTCCCATCTCTTAAGACCTGCTTTCTCTTCTCTTTCTGGCATTTTGTGAAAGGCACTGGGTTTGAGTCCAGGCTCCACTGCAAAACCTAGCTGTGTGGCTTTGAGCAGGTTGATTGATCTCTCTGTGCCTCAGTTTCCTCATTTGCAAAATGAGAAGAGCAGTAATTGCACCTACCTCATTGGGTGTGAGTGTTCAATGAGACCATGCATGTAATGTGTTAGCGTAGGGTCTGCAGTCCCCGCCTCCCTGCACCTCTCCACTCTGCTGACCCTGGCTTCCTTTGTCCCTTAGCGTGAAGCCATTCTCACAGACACCGTTCTCCTTGTCACTGACTCCCCCATCTACTGACCTCCCAGGTAAGAGTCTGTTATCTTCCTCTCCTTGTGTGCCCTCTCTACCTTTGACCCCAGGTCTCTCCTTCAACCTTCCATTAGTCAGGGGACACATTCTTACTGAAGCAGGGTGTCTGGCTGGGGACAGGGTGTTTGGAAAGGTAAGTGGCAGAATTTGCAATGGTTAGGAGCACAGCTTCTGTATCTAAACATCTTGGGTTCGTGTTCTGCCACGTGCTAGTTTATAAGACATTGGGAAGTGTATTAGTCAAGATTCTTTCAGTTGCAAGAGAAAGAAACCCAAATAAAACTGAATAGTGGAGAAAAAGAATTTACTGGTTTCAATTAACATATAGTCCAGAATTGTGGCTTCAGGCATGGCTGGATCCAAGGGTTCTTAGGGTAGCACCAGGGCCTACTTCCATCTGCTTTCTTCAATGGCACTTCCATTTCCCACCTGGCAGCCAAGATGGTTTTCAGAAGTCCATGTTGATGTGACCCTCAACATCAACATTAACTGGTGAAAGAGCAAGTCCAATACCTATGGCTGCAAGTAATATAATATCCAAACGACTAGTGCCTTACATGGTAAAGGCTTTAATGATTCCACATAACAACTCTGCAGGTGGGCTGCCTTTGTGTTCAGCAGCTCAACAATATCAGGATTGGCATCTCTGTAGTTCCCTTGGCCTCTGTCTTCCTGTGGCTAGATGGCTTCTCTAACCCCAGACATCACATTCTCAAGCAGGACTTGGCCAGGGCCAAAAACTTTCTCCTCCCAAAGTTCTGTCTTTTTTATTCAGGAAGAAACTCCTTCCCAGAAGCCCCCCAGCAGATTTCCCCTAACGTCTCATTGGCCAGGACTGTGTCACATGGCCACCTCTAGCTGCATGGGAGGCTGGGAAAGTGAGTATTTAGCTTTTTCAGCTTCTAAGTGGAGGCAGGCAAGAGAGCACAGTGCCTGAGACAGTCAGTAAATGTTAGCCATTTTTATTGTTTCTTCTTCTCTTTCTCTAGGGTACGAGCCTCCCCAAGCCCTCTCACCCCTGCCTCCACCTGCCCCATCACCCCCAGCCTGGCAGGCTCGGGCTCTGGGCACTGCCCGGTTGCAGCTGGTGGAGTTCTCAGCCTTTGTGGAACCACCCGATGCAGTTGACTCTGTGAGTGAGGTTTTGGGATTGTCACTGGGGGATTTGGGAACTTGAGGGTGATGGGGAGGGAATGCATAGAGAGGTGCTTCCCTGAATGGAGGGCGTGTGAAACTGGCTGCTGGGCCCCACCCCCAGAATTTCTGATCTAGATGAGAAGCTTGAGAATTTGCATCGCCAACCACCTCCCAGATGATATTGAGGCAGCTGGTCCCAGAGACCACGTTTTGAGAACCACTAGCATAAAGGAACTGGAAGGTCATGGGGTCTCAGGTTGTGAAGATCAGAGAAACTCCCCAGGACATCATCCATCTATCCATTCATTCATTCACCAAACACATTTGAATTCCTGCTGTTTGATAGGTTTTGAGATACACATTAGGAACCTGGAGAAGCAGATCTTATTGCTGGGGGCTCAGATTTCTCCTTGGATAGGATGAAGATGGATGCTGTGCTAGTCAGGATGGGCTGGCTGTTAGAAGAAACAACTCTCAGCTTTCAGGCATTGAACACCATAGACATTTTTTACTCATATTTCAATGTAGGTGTTCAGCAGGAATCATGGTGATTTGGGGATCTAGGCTCCTTCCATTTTATGGTTCTGCCATTTTCTAGGACTTCAAAATCGTTTGCTGGATTCTCTGCATCTGGCCAGCAGATGGAGGAAGGGAGAGAGGCAAGATTATTCTGGTATTTTTTTTTTTTTTTTTTTGCCTCTGGCTTGGATGTGGCATTGATCAAGTCTGCTTACATCCCATTGGCTAATACTTTATCATGCGGTCCCAGCTAACTGCAAAGGGACCTGGGAAATGTAGTTTAGTGCAGTGAAAAGGAGTTTGAACCCATAGCCACACAAGCACCAATGGAATCACCAATCACAGTAAATGGTGATGCTGCTAAAACTTGAGTTGGATTAGGTTAAAATCTTTCCATGCCACTTGAGGGAAAAATTGCACAAAGATCTGCACCTGCTTAGTGCAGTGTCATGCACCTGTAATCCCAGCGGCATGGGAGACAGACAGGAGGATCGTGAGTTCAAAAGCCAGCCTCAGCAACAGGGCGGGGTGGTAAGCAACTCAGACCCTGTCTCTAAATAAAATACAAAAAAGGAAAAAAAAAAAGGGCTGGAGATGTGGCTCAGTGGTCAAGTACCCCTAAGTTCAATCCCTGGTACCAAAAAAAAAAAAGACATCTGTATCTTTCCATTCCCTCTCTGCTTGGACCTCCTGTCCTCTCTTACTGGTTTAGTCTGCTCCAGCTATATCAATCTGCTTGCTCTTTCTTGAACACACCTGGCCCACCCCTGCTTTAAGGGTTTTGCACCTGCTGTTCCTGTTGTCTGGAATTTGCAAACCTCAGACCACATTGTGACTCATAATCACATACCTTCAGGACAGTTTATTTTCTCATAGGCTTTCCCAAACCACTTGATGGAAATTTCAGGTGCCATCACTTTCAGCTTCTTTATTATGATTTCTTTTCATAGCATACATTGCTCCTTGAAATTTACATTAATTGTAGGCTGATTTTTAAGTTTTCTTTCCCTGCCAGTAAACTGTGAAATCCATGAGGTCATAGACTTTGTCTTGTAGTGCCAGGACAGAATAATGTCTGCATACAGCAGGTTTCTCAATGCATGTCTGTTGAATAATGAGTATGTGCTGGCATTGAGGAAACTGAGTTTTTGTGGAAATACAGAGGAATAATTCTCCCCAGGGAGTCAGCAAAGGCTTCCTGAGATGACAGTAATTGAATTGGGCTTTGAGGATTGCATAGGGGTTTGCCACGTGCAGCATTAGATGCTCCAAGCATAGGGATGGGCAGAGCATGGAATTTCCAGGGACACAAATAATAGAGTAGTGGGGAGGGGGTGAGGCTGGGGATGGGTGGGTGCTGCTGGTTTTCAGCTTGCTTCCTCTTAAGGGCAGTTGGGGAACCATGGAAAGGATGGGAGTAGAGAGATCCTGTCTGACTGTGATCAAAGGAGGATTCCAGAGTTAGGCAGATTTGATTAACTTGGGTCTGGAAAGATGGACAGAAGATTTATACTGGAGGAGAAGATGGGAGAAATTAAGAAATCATGAGAATGGGGACAGATAGGGAGTCTTGGATATGGGCTATGTGGATTCCCATCCACACATCCATCCAACCACCTATCCATCCATTGAATGTTCATGAGCACTTGTTGAATACAGGGCTGGGTTGTGGGTTTTTCCTGGAGGCACTAGAAAGCCATGGAAGGACTATGGACAGGAGAGGGCCAGGGTGTGCTCTCTGGAGAGCCCTGTGAGGAATGAGATGGAGGGGAGACGGTGGAGACTGGGAATTCAGAGCGGAGGCTGGGGTCGTGCTGGGGGCCCAGGAACTGGGAGTGCTTTTGGGGGCAGATGGGTGTGAACAGTGTACCAGTGAACAGTGTGGAGCACCAGGTAGGGGCTGTGGGGATGGTGACAGTGTGGGATGGCCTCGTGCAGTGAGGTCAGGAGTCCAGCCCACTCCCCACCCCCCACTCACGGTTGGCCCTCCTCAGTACCAGAGGCACCTGTTTGTGCACATCAGTCAGCATTGTCCCAGTCCTGGAGCACCGCCATTGGAGAGTGTGGACGTCCGGCAGATCTACGACAAATTTCCTGAGAAAAAGGGTGGTCTGCGGGAGCTGTATGATCGAGGCCCTCCCCATGCCTTTTTCTTGGTCAAGTTCTGGGTGAGTTCTGGAAGCAAAACCAAAAGTGCTTAAAGACCATGTGACATCCCAGCTAAGGTCATTGGCTAGATGGAAGAGTCTCAGGACTTCTCAGGACAGCCTGGGCCTTATGGGTCAGTCCTCAGGGCTTGAGTGTCAGTCTCTGTTGCAAGAAGGAATGCTGAGGAGTCCAGCCCCTGGAGCGGGATGGAGGCACTTGAGACTCCCCAGAACCCACTAGGCTGCCACCCCAAGTCATGGGACTAATGTGTCTTAGGATTGGCTTTCCACGTTCAGGTCACTCCAGGCCCTACCTGACCACACCAACCTTGTTGCTAAGGAACAGCCACCTCCCTTAGCCCATGGAGTTGTGGAGGATTCTGGTCTCTATAGGTGGGACTGAGACTTTGCTAGTTTCCACCAGATTGCTAGAGAATGTCTTGCCCTGGGGAAGTGACTAAAGGAGCTGGGGAGTGGCTTTGTAAAGTTCTGTATTTAATAATCATTTATTGAACGTTTATTATACCTGATACCAGGTGCTATGCATACTCAACCCTTCGTGTATCTGGATTTCACATCAAGCTGCAGGTAGAAAATGTAGTTAGGCCTACGAAGGTTGTGTTTGTGCTAACATGTACAGGTTTTTTTTTTTTTTTTTTGGTCATTATTCCCTAAACAATACACTATAACAACTATTTACATAGCATTTACATTGTATGAGGTGTTATAAGTCACCTAGAAGTGATTTAAAGTATACAGGAGCATGTGTGTAGGTTATATGAGGAACTTCAGGGTCTACAGACCTTGGAATCTATGGGGAATCCTGGAACCAGTACCCATGGAAACCAAGGGATGACTGTATATAATTGTGACTAAGGATCCATCTTGGGTGTTTTTTAGGCCTATTTGGTTTGGTGTCCAGTACAATAACTGACACTACAGGGGCTCAACAAATGTTTTCTGAATTTCAAGGGGATGTTAACTCCTGAGGTAACCAGGGTGGTGGTGGGATCTAGTCTCTCAGGAGGAAGTCTGCTGGGGCCTAGAGCTGTCCTGGTCTTGCTGGGTATGACTGACTATGGTTTTAAAGCTTTCTGGCTTGTGGTGTGAAGGCCCAAGATGACTCTAGGTATGTGCTGCAGAGATCTTGGGCACTGCTAGGGCTTAAGACAGGCCCCACCAACTCCCAGATCTGGAGAGACACCTACTTAGGAAGCCTGCTGATAAGGGCTTGGGTGTTGCCTGGCTTCACAGGGTCCTGTTGCCAGGATGGAGGATGGAGTCAAGCTTTTGAGGAGACTGACCTGGCAAGGTGTTAACAACTTAAAGTTAGGAAGAGGAGAGGTATCCTCTACCTCCCAAGGAGGTGGCTCAGACTCAGGCTTCATTAGGCCCCTCCTGGTCTAATGACACTTGACCACCTGTCTGCACACTTGGCATCTGGGATGACGCAGGGGACCTTACCTGGGAGCACCAGCTGAAAGTGTTGGAGAGTGTTCTGGAAAGGAGTCCAGCCCTGTTGCTAGGGAGTAGTATTTACCTTAGCAACCAAGGTAGTGAAGGGCTCTGAGGGAGGCCATTGGGTCTCAACCTGTTGCTAGGGGTAACTGCCTCCTTAGTAACTGGGCCCTTGGAAGGGGCTGAACTCTTATGTTAGGGCTTCAAGGGGAAAAATATGAATTCCAGAATTCCTTGGCTACTGGGGAGAGCGTGTCAGGACCATTTTGAGGACCCAGACTTTTCCAACACTGATGGGATGGGTGGGTCTTCTCCAGAAACCAGCTCATGGAGATACGGGAACTTTGAAAGCTGAGGAAGATGGTGGACAACTACAGGGGCAACAGGAAACCAGGCTCTGGGGCAGGGTTTATAAAGATGTCCCCTCCTACTCACCCTGTGCTTCCCCATCTCCCAGGCGGACCTGAACTGGGGCCCAAGTGGTGAGGAGGCGGGGGCTGGCAGCAGTGGCGGCAGCAGCGGTGGCTTCTATGGAGTGAGCAGCCAGTACGAGAGCCTGGAGCACATGACCCTCACCTGCTCCTCCAAGGTCTGCTCCTTTGGCAAGCAGGTGGTGGAGAAGGTGGAGGTGAGGCTGGAGGTGTGGGTGCCATCTCCCCTCTGGGGGTGCCACACAGACCATGAGCCATGATGGCACAGGCATTTGTGGGGTGTGGGGAGCAGTCGCAGCCTCTGGGGGTTTTAGTGTGTGAGCTTGGAACTAACACAGGCTTCAGAAGCCACAGATAGGGGGCATTTTGAGAGTGGAAAGGTGTGAAGATTGTAAGATTCAAAAGACTATGGATATGAAGAATTTGCAGGGCAAAGAGGTTCAGAAGTCAGATTTAGGGCTTGCTGGGACCTTGGGGGTTTCAAGTACAGTTTGTAGGTATCATGGGGCAAGGGTCTTGGAGGGTTTGGAGGTCTAATAAGGTTGTTGAGAGTTCAGAGGACATGGAGGGGTTTCTGGTTTGCCTGCTCAGATCCTGTATCAGAAGACACTGAGTGTTCAGTGCTTGGTCTCTGGGCACTGAGGGTGGGTTGCTGGAGGGGAGTGAGTATGGCATCTGAGGGGCATGCTGGGCTCCATTCCTAGGTGCCCTGTGTGTGTCTTAGCCACTGTCTTCCCACTCCCTGCCCCCATTCAGACGGAGCGGGCCCAGCTGGAGGACGGGCGCTTCGTGTACCGCCTGCTGCGCTCACCTATGTGCGAGTACCTGGTGAATTTCTTGCACAAGCTACGGCAACTGCCCGAGCGATACATGATGAACAGCGTCCTTGAGAACTTCACCATCCTCCAGGTGACGTGGGGGTGGGGTCTGGCTGGAACAGGGGCCTTGACGTAGAGAAGAGTGCTCTCCCAGATCCTTAGCTTAGGGGATCCCTTTACCCAGGGGACTGATGCAGAGGGAGCTCCAGAGGGAACCCTCATCCTGGAAATTGAGGCAATAGGGACTCCAGAGATGACCCTTAGCTTATAGGCTCTGTTCCCCTAGGAAGCTGATGTGATGGGGGACTTTATAGCACTCTCACATAGAAGGATCCCTCTCATTGGGGAAATTGACATGGGGGACACCTCAAGGTGATTCTCAAGTTTCCCAGGGAATCTCTCCTGGCTCAGGGATCATGAGCTAAAGGAAGTCCATTTAATTTGGGGGGATGTGCTGAGGTAGAGACCTGTTGACTGGGGCATCTGGTGACTCTCTTTACCTATGACATGGTGGAGATCTCTGAAACCTGGGGAATAGGACGTGGTAGGATTTGAGGCCTCTCCACTGCTGATCCTCAGCTTAGGGACAATCCCTATTGTCCAGGGAACCTGACCCGTTGGGCACCTTTTTACTTGGGGGAACATAATGTGGTTTACTGGCAGGTGGTAAAGAGGCCTGCTGGGGGTCCCCTGGTAGCCTGGGAAGGCCCCAGGAATCCTTCTAAGCATAAGCCCATTCTCCTGGCCTCCCTGGCAGGTGGTGACCAACAGAGATACCCAGGAACTGCTGCTCTGCACCGCCTACGTCTTCGAGGTCTCCACCAGTGAGCGTGGGGCCCAGCACCACATTTACCGCCTGGTCAGGGACTGAAGAAGGAGCCCACAGTTGGCTCAGCCCCGAACACCTTCCTCCTAGGAAGGACCCTCCAGCTCTCTTCACGATTCTTATTTGGGAAGGGGGCTGTGATGGAAAGGGGCTGACCACAGAGGCCTGAACAACGAGGACTGTCTCCTATTAGAAAGGACCCCCAAACCTGCTTGGTGAGCTGAACAAACCAGGACTGAAGATAGACCCCAGTACTGGGACCTCACAGGGGGTGTCTGAAACTCCTGAGCATCAGGGATTGGGGACAGGAATAAGACAACCCCCAGGTACACCACTGGTTTCCTGGCCTCTAACTCTCTTCTGGATGTTTTGGCAGGCCCTGGTTCCACATTGGCTTGTCTTCCTTCCTTTTTTCCAGCTGTCTCCTCCCCTAAATATCTGCCCCCCCCTTCTGATCTGTGATGTCACAAATTGAGGATTAACCTTTTTGTGCAGAGCCAGGTGGGCCCTGCAAATATTTTGCTTTTTAAAAAATATAACGAAGTATTTATATGTGGGTGTTAGGTTGTGACTTTTTCGCAGCTGGGAAAGGAGAGGGGTGCGTCTTTCTAATCTCATCTCCCTTCTATGTGAGCCTCGGGTTAGATTGCTGCTTTCCCCATTCAAAGCGTTTTGGTTTGTGTTCTGACAAAGAATAAGGCTATTTTACCAAAATGCAGGGGATTTATTTGAGGTTTGAGTGAAAAATAATCTTGTGGGAGGTGGTAGGCCAACAGATGAGTCAAGGAAAGGAAGCATGTGTGGGGCAGGAAGCCCCAGGTCCCCCGGGGGAGGTGGTGGCAGTGGCCAGGCAGACATCTGGGTCCCCAAGGGAATGAGGAGGTGGAGGGCTCAAGGGAAACAAATATTTACAAGTCCAGGGCACTTGAAGGGGTCGGGGAGGGGTCTAGCGGTATCGAGCCAGCCGGTTGTAGTAGACGTGGTCCAGGTTTCTGCACAGGAATATCGAGAGCGTCATGAAGCCGAGCTATGGAGAAAGGAGACGCGATCAGAGATGACAAAGGGCTTCCAGTGAAGGGGGTGAGGGGTGACTTTGGCCCTGGAAGCAGAAAAGTCAGAGGGTGGGGTTAGGGTAAGAAAATAAGGCTCCTAGGCTCCTGTGTTGTGTGTGTGTGTGGGGGGGTAGGTAGAAAATGGGTGGGGCTAGAGGAAGAAGTGGGTAAGTTGAGAGCTAGAGAATGATAAGCTGAGCTACAGCAGTGATGAGTCCAGGAACCATGAGTAGGGGAAGCCCTGTGTCAACAGGTGGGGAGGCGGCGGGGTTGAGCGGGAGAAGGAGTCAGGTCGGAAGCAAGCCTAGGGTCCTTTATTCTGGAGGTTCATCTGTTTCCCCCTCCACTTCAGCTTCTACGTCCACCTCAGCCTCCACCTCTGCGCTAGAACTCCCAGTATCAGGTTGCTCTTCCTCTTGATCCGAAAGCCGCCAGGGCCCCAGGGCCATGGGAAGCTTGCCCTGCGGGACTTTTCCCCCCCAGTTGGGGCAAGCACCGGCCATGCCCCATCCACCCCACGAAGCACTGGTACGTCCGCTGCTGGTGAGGACGCCACAGCGACCGCCACCGCTGTCGGCACTAAGGCAGGGCGGAGGGCTTGAAGTACCCGGACCCATACGCGGCTCGGGTTCCCGGCGGGGTGCTTTGCGCCGCAGCTGTAAGCTCAGCACCATCACACTCACCTGCGAGGAAAGGGGGGCGATAGTGTGGCCCATAACAGGAGGCTTTCCTGCTACGGCCAATCAGGGCTCACCGAAGCTAGGTCTCCGCCCCCTCCCATCCTGAGGCGGCAGCGCGAGAGCCAGGAGGGGCGGGACTCCGTGACGCATGCGTCCTTCCCAGGCTACCCGAGGATTTAGGGTTAAAGGTAGGTCTGTCTATAGACTAGGGCCAATCGCGAGTGTGAGCGGAGCCAAATCACCTCGAGTAGACCGACGGCCAGACAGATGCCCACTATGGAGACGAGGTTGTTGTGCAGCCACTTCTGGAGGCTCTGTGCGCAGCCCTGGACGTATAGGGGAAGGTTAAAGGCAGCTTTGTAGGATTCGCCCTCAGGCCCAACCCTAATATTCTCCACAGTTTGGCCTTCTCCTTTCAGACACTGACCCATTTTTTTTTCCTGTTGCTCGGATTCTCTAGTCAGCTCCTGTACATCCGCCTCACCTCTCCCAAATGTCTCCTCGCCCTTGACCTCAGTGTTAAGGCCCCGCCCTTTCATCAGACTCCGCCCCCTTTGGAGGTTCCCGCCCCTCCGTTGTACCGTTCGTTCAAGCCCCACCCTTCTCTCGCCCCCCACCTCAGGCGACACCCCATGCCACACCCCACCTGTTCAGTCTGGTCGAGTTAGTTGTGCTCCAGGCCCTTTCTTTCTTTTATATATATTATATATATTTTGGTTGTCGTTGGACACAGTACCTTTATTTTATTTATTTATTTTCATGTGGTGCTGAGGATCGAACCCAGCTCCTCGCACGTGCCAGGCAAGCACTCTCCTGCTGAGCCACAGCCACAGCTCCTCCAACCCTTTCTTACCTCGCGGTAGATGTGGCCATTTGCAGGGACCACGCAGATGTCTGTACTGTGCCTGGGTCGTGCCCGCGGTCCGAACCGGCCGAGCTGGGGGAAGATAATCTTATCGAAGACTGCGGAGTCGTTGGTCGCCGCCGAGGAGTTGTAGCAGGAGCAGGGCACGCGGTGCGCCTCCGACCCGTTGCCTCTCAGGACGCGGACCGGGAACCAGTCCTGGGGAGAATGCCAGCCGCAGCAGCGCAGCTGAGAGAGGGATACCAGTCAGGAATATCAGGTCATGGCGGGGAGCAGGGAGCTGAGTGGTTCGTGAAGGGCAGGGAAAGGTGAGCTGGGCTGGGACCGCGATGGAGCCAGGGCTAGGGCCAGGAGAGACACTTAAGGACTAGGAGAGATGTGAGTCACGGGGTGACCTGGGGCTAGAAGAAAGCATCACGTTGTGAACCGGAGATTGGGTCGGAGGTGCAAGACTGCCTCCCACAGGGTTAGGTGGATGGGTGCAGAGCTACATATCTAGGGAGTGGAGTCTCTCCAAGGGTTGGGATCCGTCAGAGTCAGGTTCCAGCTCCGGGTCATGCAGAGCTGTTGGGACTCCCGCCGCCTCCTGAGGGCAGGGGCGGGGTCTTGAGGTAGAGGGCGGAGTCGGGGTACTGGGCTACGTTGGAGCCAGTTATATTATTATCTGGGGGTGGGGCCATGTCGGGGGTGGGGTTAGAATGAGCGAGCCCTGGAGCTGGAGGCTGGGCCCAGTAGGGCGGAGTCTCCTTGATGGATCGAGCTGAACTGAGCCTTGTTAGAATACTGGAGCTAGAGAAGGGGTACACCTCGGGGTTGGGCTCGTGTACCTGGAACTGCACATAGTCCCAACTCTCCTCGGCCGCTGTCTCCTCCGGATCAGCACGGTAGTTTTGGATGGCCTCTAGCACGATGTCCTGCACTCTTCGCTCCACCTGAGAGTTTGTGGGTGAGGCTGGGCCTCATCAGCCCCATCCCACTCCAGCCCCTCCCAGGCTGTTCAGTGCCAACGGGTTTCTGGGCATATCTTTGCACTGACTTGGTTCCTTCCTGAATGGTTAGCTGTTTCTCTGTTGCTTAGAATCTCTTTCTATGCATTTCTGTCATCCTCTATTTCTAGGGGTCATTAGGAGTCTATAGCATTTCTGGGACTTCTATTTCTCTGTCTCTCTCCCTCCCCACCCTCCTCCATCAGCAGGGGCTCGTTATGTCGCCCAGGCTGGCCTGGAACTCCTAGACTCTAGCAATCCTCCCACCTCAGCCTCCGGAGTGACTCAATATCTGAGACTGCTGGCTGACCACCATGCTGGACTTTCCCTTTGAATCTCTGCGTTTCCCTCCCTCTATGTCCTTGTGTCTTTCTCTGTCTCCTTCTCTGTGTCTGTCAGCCTCTGTATCTGCATCTCTGTCCTTCGGTATCCTTGTTTCTTTCCATCTTCCTCTGCCCATTATTTCTTTGTCAGTGCCTATCTGCTTCCCCCCCTCCCCCGCCATCTCTCCACCACTCCTGCAAACCCCACACTACCTACTCAGCTGCCAGGGATGGGGTGCTATTGACAGGCGCTCACCCGGACCCGCTGAGTTGAGATGAGGATCCCCAGGGTGATCTGCGTGGCAAACAGGAGCAGCAGCATCCCAAAATACTAGTGAGTAGAGGGGAGAGGTCAGGCTGACCTTTTCCCCTGGCCTTTTTAGATGGGGAAGTGTTCTTGAGGATGGCTAGTGGGCAGGGCACTCACCAGACCCAAAAGGCAGCGGAGCTCCTTGAGGGCCCCTACACAACCCAGGAGGGCGAGGCCCATGGTGAGGATTCCTGAGATGGCCAGGACCTTGGACCAGATCTGCAGGGCCACGAAGGTCAAACCTGGAAGAAGTGAGAGGCAGTGATGGTGGACCCAAGTACACAGCTCCAGGCAACTCCATGCCCCACCCAGGCAGCCACCCAAGTGCGGTGCAGTGTCCTAGGGGCCTCTCCCTGTGCCCTGGACCTCCCTTTCTCTGAATGTTTGCTTTTCTCTGGGACCGTCTTTGCCCCATCCTGAGTCTCTGTTTCTCTTCTAAGACTTTCTCCTACTATCTCCCCCCCCCTGTGTTTTCCCCCATCAGCATCTGTGTCAGCCCCATCACTTGTTCTGTTACTTTGCCTCTGTCACTTAAAACCCCTGGAAGCCAAGAGAATGATATTTATTTCCTAGAGTTTTTTTTTTTCTTTCTTTCTTTTTTTTTTTTAGATCTAGTTTTGCTCTGTTGCCTGCCTGGCCTCAAATCCCTGAGTTCAAGCGATCCTCCTCCCTCAGCCTCCTGAATAACTGTGTCATTGCACCTGGACACGTGGAGTATAAGTTGAACCCAACCCTAATGCAAGGCAAACACTTAGTAAATATGAGCTTACTTTCATTATGTCTATTATAACAATTTTGCCCTTTGCTTCCTGCTGTGTGACACCAACAAGGGACTTCCCCTCTATGAATCTCAAGAGATGGGAAGGTTTATGGGAGGACCTGATGAATATCAGTTCAAGATCTGACACAGGAAGAGCTTGAGAAATGAATATTGTTGTCACTGTTATTATTATTGGTACGCACAACCCCATGTTCCAGAGGAAGACAGGCTTTGAGAAGCGAGTGACAGTGGTAAGGCTGGCATCTGCCTGGGGAATTGGGCATTCTTGGCCTCGTTAGGATAAGGGAGACCGCGGGAGGCTGCTTGGTGGCAGGCTGGGTCCAGGTCTGCTACAGGAAGGCCCTCCCTGACTGCCCCAGCCCCCTCACCCACAAACGACACGAAGCTGGCCTTGTCAATGAGTATCCAGATGCCGAAGCAGAAAATCAGGCTTCCCAGGACCTGGGGAAGGAAGATGAGAGTGTGACAGTGGACAGGGGATATGAGGTCCACGAATGGGGCTGGGCTGGGGCTGGGGCTGGGGCTGGGTAGCCACGCGAGGCAACTCACAAAGAAGAAGAGGTTGAAAACGAAGAGGAAGTACTTGATGAGGCTGAGACAGCTCTCCTGCGCCGACATCTTCACCTAGAGTGGAGAGTGACTGGCTGGATGGACCAGACAGAGGTGTTGGCAGCGGGGAGACAGGCAGAGCGACAGAGGCCGAGAGGAGACACAAAGAAAGGCCAAGAGGAGGAAGAACACAGAAAGAGGAAGTTCCAGCGGTGGAGGGGTGGGGCCCCTCCCAGTCCGCTTCACTGGAGATGACTCTGTCTCTCTAACCCGCCCCACCTGGACGCACTCTTGTACCTGAGGGGCCTTGGAATTGGTGGTCACCAAGGACACTGTGGGTGGTCCCTCCCAGGTCTCCATGGCTCCTGCTGGGGGATCCACAGGGACTCCTAATCTACTGACATCTGTCTGGGCACCAGTACCCCATGGCTGTCTCTGGACAGCAACCGACCTCACAGACACTCTGACCTCATGGCCTGCTAAGCTTTCCCATCTCTGCATCTGCTTTGTCCCCCTTTCCCTGCTCTGGGTCTCTTTTCCCCACCTCTCTAGGTCTCTAACCCTCTCTCCCTGGGTCTCAGTCCTTCTCTGGCTGGCTGGCTTCTTCTCACAGAGCCTCTGTTCTCTTATGAGTCTGTTCCCACACCTGTGTCTCAATTCTCCCTCTCTCTGGGTTTCTGGTCCCTTCTCTCTGGGATCCTCTCCTCCTTCCTCTGTCTCCCACTTGTCTTTGCCCCCCTCTCTCAGAGGAATCTGTGCTGTTCTAGACCAGAGTGCTACCACATGCCAGGGGGGCAGGGGCTGGGCACCTGGGAGAAGTGAAAGTGCTATGGGCCAGAGGTGGGAAGGTCCCTGAGGGTGCTGAGGGGGGCCAGGTGGTGCCAGCACACTCAGTGAAGCCGGAAGTGAGCCTCAGGCAGTACTTCCTGCCTTTGCCCCTGGAGCCTGAAGGGAGGAGGTCACAGAGGAGCCAGGGTGCTGGAAGGCACCTAGCAGCCTCTGCAGTTGCCCCTAATGTCCCCAGAGGCCCCCTGCCCTTATCAAGTCCCAGATCCCTCACAGATGTCCAACTTTGGAGGTTTCCCCACTACCCAGTCATTCACTGGCCCCTGGGAAACAGGCCTGTGAGGACCCAGCTCCATGTATTCTGAGACTCTTCTTTTGGTGCCACTGGGCATTAAGCCTAGGATCTCATACACACTGGGCAGGTACTCTACCCTGATCTACATCCCCAGTCCTCATCTTCTAATTTCTAAATCGTTCTGCTGAGCTCTACCCAATTTACTCCTGGATGTCCTTGGGACCGTCACCACATTCCATACAAAGCTTTAGAGTTCCCCCAGTTCTCTCCACCTGGTTTCTCTATCTGAGGCAGCCCCACCATCTACCCAGTGACTATGCCAATTCCCCAATGCTGTCTTCTTCTCCTCCTCCATACTGCCAGACCCAAAGCCAGATCTTGCTGCTTAAGCACATCTCTCCTGTGTCTTATCTCCACTTTCCTCTGAGTCATCAAATTCTCCCTATTACCCATCCAGCCAGCATACAAACATGCATTATTTCTTCTATTAATGTTTTCCCCTGGAGCCAGGCATGGTGGGAGCCAGCGACTTGGGAGGCTGAGGCAGGAGGATCCCAAGTTCAAGGCCAATCTCATCAATTTAGCAAAGCCCTGACTCTAAATAAAACACAAAAAGGGGTGGGGATTGGCCCAGTGGTCAAGCATCCCCGGGTTCAATCCCTGGCACACACACACAAAAAAATTTCCCTTTGAACTCACATCCCTGTACAGCTTTTTATCATTTCTTCCTCTCGTTGATAACAAAACTTGTGAAATTGTCCATGCTACTGCCTCTGATTCTCTTCAGGTCTTTGAGTTAAGCTTTCATTTTCACTCATTCACAAAAACTGCTTTTGTCAAAGTTACCAGTGATATCCACATGGTCAGTTCTTGGTCCCCATCTGGCTCGATTTCTCTGTCTCAGTGGTTGTGGTTCCACAGGGATAGTATCTGCATCTCCTGGGAACCTACTAGAAATGCAATTCTCAGTCTCCAGGCCAGACTTATAGTGGTGGTTTTGAGTGGTGGCCTTCAACAAAACAAAACAAAAATAAAACAAACAACCCCAAAATCTCTTCCTAACCCCTGGAATCCATGAATATGACCTTATTTGGAAAAAAAATTCTTTGCAGATGCAATTTTGAGTTAAGGAGTTCAAGGTGAGATTAACTTGGATTATTTGAGTTGGCACTAAATCCAATGACAAGTGAGTGTCCTTATAAGAGACACAAGAGAGACACCCAGAGGAGTGAAACTCTTAGAGGAAAAGGTTACATGAAGATGTAGGCAGAGACTGAGGTGTGCAGAACAAACCCCTGAAATCACCAGAAGCTGGAATAGGCAAAGAAGATTGTCCCCAAGACCCTTTCAAAGAAGTGGTCATGCTGACATCTTGATTTTGGACTTCTGGCCTCCAGAACTCTGAGAGAATAAATTTGTGTTGTCTTAAGATGCAAAGTTTGTGGTAATTTTTACAAGAGATAAATATACCAACTGAATCAGAAATTCCAGATGTGGGCCCGGCTATCTGTGTTTTAACAAGATTTCCAGGTGGCTGATATGCACTAAAATTTGAGAATAGTGAATTCACATTATCCTTCCTTCCTTTACTGGCCTTCAGGACACTAAACTCTTTGATCATCTTCCTTTCTTCCTCATTGGCTGCTGCTTCTCAGTCTCCACTGAAACCTCTTTTTAACTTCTAAAATTTGGAAAGCCCCAGCCTTTTCTATCTACACCCACTCCCTACGTGATAGGCAGTGCCATGATGCTTACCACAACCCATGTGGTATCAGTTTATCTATTTCTATCCCTAGCCCCACGCTGTTCCCGGAACTTCAGGCCAGCGGTCCATTATCTTACTTTTATTCATCTACTTTCCATTTCTATTACAAGATACTGAGGTTGAGAACTTTATAAAGAAAGAGGTTTATTGAGCTCACAGTTTAGGAGGCTGAAAGTCCAGGATTGGGTGACCCCACTGATCTAGCCTCTGGCGAGGAGACTCCTGTGGCTGCATCACATCATGGCGAGCAGCATCATAATGGCAGGAGCTCATTGAGAAGGAGAATTCATGTAGTGAAATAAGAAGCCAGAAGAGAGGGAGTGGCCAATCTTGGTTTTTATAACAACCCATTCTCACAAGAGCTAATTCACTGCACAAGACTGCATGAACCCCGTCTAAAGGCAGGACGGTGTGCCCAGTAACCTAACCACAGTGTAATAAGTCTCAAGTTTGAACGATTCCATATTACACATGCCAACAGCGCCATGGTGGGGAATCAAGCTTTTAACACCCAAATCTTTGGGGGATGAACGACATTCAAGCCATAGTACTCCCCAGGGTCTCCCTTGGCTGTGTAATTGGCATATCAAATTGAACCGTTGATCCCTTCCTACTCCCTGTCCCAGCATTCTCCAACTCAGTAAATTGCCACTGCATCTTCCAAGTGTTCAGATTCAAAGTCTTGGAGTCATTCTTTATTTTATTTTTTGTAGTTGTAGGTGGACAGTATACATTTATTTGTTTTTATGTGGTGCTAAGGATTGAACCCAGTGCCTCACACACACTAGGCAGGTGCTCCACCACGGAGCCCCAGCCCCAGTCTCTTGCTTCCTCTCTTTCTCTTATCTTTCAATCATCGTTAGTTATCTAATGCTCTATAATAGATCACCCCAAGCTTAGCAGCTTAAGACAGTGAACAATTATCTCTTACAGTTTCTGTGGGTCAGGGATCCAGGAGGAGCTTAGCTGAGTAGTTCCTGCTCAGTGTTTTATGAGGGTACATTCAAGATGTTGGCTGGGACCGCAGCCCTCTGAAGATTAACTGGGCTGGAGGATCCACTTCCCCATGATTCACTTACGTGGTGCTGGCTGTTGGCAGGAGGCCTTAGTTCTTCCCCACATGGATCTTTCCATGACCTGCTTGAGTGGATTTACAGGATGGTGGCTAACTTCCTTTAGAGAATGTGCAAGGAAGAAGCAGCAGTGACTTTTATGATCTAGTCTTGGAGGCTCTTACCTTACTTCTGTTCATTGGAAGTCAATCAGTATGTGCAACCTACACTGAAAGGTTGATGAATTAGGCTCTGTTTCTCAATGGCAGAGAATTTGCAGGCATATTTTTAAAGCTCCATGCAATCCATCAACAAATTGTATCAGCTTGGTTTTTGCAATAGATTCAGAATTCAACTACTTCTCACTGTATCCACTGCTTATCCCCCAGATGTAGGCCACCACTCACCTCTTGCCTGGACTGCTGAGATGGCCTCACTGGCTCCATTTCTATCAGTAGCCCATCCATACTGTTCTCTGCCCAGAAGCCAGAGGGATCCTTCTGTTAAATGTGAGTCATTTCTTGACTCAGAACCCTCTAATAGCTTTTCACTTCACTAAAAAAAAAAAAAAAAAAAAAAAAAAAAAAAATCCCCAGCTTTCACTCTTTGAAATTCTTATTTGTTTATGTGTTTACTACTTTATTTTTGGTGATACTGAGGATTGAATCCCGGGGTGCTTCACCACTGAAATACAACACCCACTCACATCGGACCATGACCTACCTACAGGGCCTCCATATAATACTGTCGTCCTGCTACTTCTCTAACCCCACCTGTTACCACTCTCCTTCAATCACTGGGTTATAGTCACTTCAGACTCCTTCTGTTTCCAGGTTTTGCTGTTGCTGTTTCCTTGGCCTGGAATGTTCTTCCCCAGGCAATTTACATGGTTCCCTTCCTCAGTGCCTTCAGGTCTCTGCGCAAACGTCATATCCTCCAAGAGGCACATTTTGACTACTCTGTCTAAAGTAGATTACTGACTTACTCTTTTTTTAAAAAAATTTTTCTTGTAGTTGTAGATGGACAGCATAACTTTATTTTATTTGCTTATTTTTGTATGTGGTGCTGAGGATTGAACCCAGTGCCTCACATGTGCCAGGCAAGCACTCTGCCACTGAGCCCCAGCCCCAGCCCCCTGACTTACTCTTCATATCACAATATTTTGCTTTCTTTAGCTTTTTTCTTTTTTAACAGCACTCTCGCTCTTTCAAATTCTTATTTGTTTATGTGTTTTCCACTTTTTTTTTTTTTTGGTGGTGGTGGTACTGGGGATTGGATCTAAGGGTACTTTACTACTGAGTTACAACACCAGCCTTTTTGATTTTTTTATTTTGATGCAGGGTCTCACTAAATTGCTGGGGCTGACCTTCATTTTGTGATCCTCCTGCCTCAGCCTCCTGGGATTACAGGCACGTGCCACCATGCCCGACTACTTACTATCTTTTTTTCCAGAATTTAAAATCATTTTTATAATTGTATCCTAGGGGTCTAGGACAGTGTGGGGCACATCACTCAATAAGTATTGACTGACAGGTGCCTTGAACTCACAGCTTTTCTTGCCTCAGGGCCTTTGCCTAATTTTTCACCTAGTAAATCATCCTCCAAGCTTTACTTGAATGTTACTTTCTCAGAGAACTTCTCCCTCTAAATTAGGTGTATAGCCTGTTTTTTATGATACAGAACTTAACAATTTGTAATCATGCAGTTATTTGTGATTAGTCAAATATCTGTTTCCCTATTGTGTGAAGCAAAAAATGAAGGCAGCAATGGAGTCTGTCTGTATTTCCACAGTATTCCAGTGCCTCGTATTTATCACCTCCTTAGTAAATATGTGCTGAAGGATGGAATGAGTCATATAGACTGATCAATTCTTAAAGAACCCCAAAATTTCCTTTATATCTCTTTGTCAATAATAATATTTAAGCCTGTGATTCTCAAAGTGTGCCCCAAAGACTCCTGAGATATTTTCTGGAATCCATAAGATGAAATGATTTTTGTACTCCTACTATATGTTATTTGCCTTCTCACTCTCATTTTTTTTTCCAGTGGGTGGATCAAACCTGGGGACTCACGCATGCCAGGCATTCTTTCTACCATTGAGTTACATTCTTAGCCCCTTTACTCTAATTTTTCTCTTGAATGGATAGTGATACTTTCTAGAAGCTATGGAACATGAATGACTTCTTTTGACAGACTCAGTGCAGAAGCAGATATGAGAATTCAACTGTCTCTAATAAGCCAGCCCTTAAATAGATTTACAGAAATTTAAAACAATGCTACTTGTCTCACTAAATTTACTTTTGGTGTAGCAATTATATTATAATTATTTTTCATATAAGTGTTATTTATACTGACACATAATAATGTTTTATCCCCCTCATATTGGGGATTGAAACCACTGAGCTACATTCCCAACCTGTTTTTTAAATTTTTTTTTTTAGTTGTAGATGGACACAATACTTTTATTTTTTTAATGTGGTGCTGAGGATCTATCCCAGTGCCCCATACGTGTAAGGCATTCACTCCACTGCTGAGCCACAATCCCAGCCCCCCCAGTCTGTTTTTTATGTTTTATTTTGAGACAGGGTTTCACTAACTTTATGAGGCTGGCCTTGAACTTGAGAACTTCCTTCCTCAGCCTCCTGAGTGGCTGGGATCATAGGCAAGGGCCATTATGCCCGGCCCATAATATAAATTTTAATAACAACAATAAACTCATTTTGATAGATACAACTCACATCAACTCACAACCCACATACATAACCCATGTTAATTATTTGGGTTCTTAAATTTTGGGAAATGCAAAAGTCCTGAGATCAAAGAATCTGAGAATAGCCGACCTAAGTCAATCTTTTTTTTTTTTAAATTTTTGTCTGCCACACCAGTAGATTTCTGAGTTTGTTTTTTTTTTTTTTTTTGTTGTTGTTTGTTTTGTTTTTAAGCAAAGTGCGTCTCTGCCTCGTTGGGTGTGTATCTAATGTTTGGCACAGGTAGGGGATCTCGGAGTGTCAAAGATTTACAAGCTAGGAAGAACGGGGACATCCAGCATGCCCCATCACTTGGGAGCGTGGAAGCAGAGAACTCGCAATAGACGCGTCTTCCCGGCCAGTGGTGGAGGAAAGGTATTGGTACCCGGGGGCGCAGAGGACGTCAAGGGAGCAGCGGCGCTTGCGCGTTCTGAAGGGGAGAAAGCAAAGCTGTGGCGAGCGTCAGTGGGGCGCGCGCAAGGGAATCAGCAGCGCATGCGCAAGGAAACGGCGGGAAAGGCCTCTCGCGATCTTGGTGAGCGTGAGGAGCGTGCGCATCCGACGAGGCCAGAGGAGGTTGCTGGGCGTTGCAGTCGATACTTCTTCACTGTCATTTTCGTCACTCTGATCAGACTGAAGACCCGGTAGGGATCTCGAGGCCCCGGGGAGAATGACTTAGCCTGGGAGCCCTGGAACGTTCCCGGCGGTGGGGTGTGTGGGGCTGGGCTCGCTGCCTTCCCCGAGGGGAGCCAAGGAGTCGAAGGGGTCCTGCTTCCCCGTCGGACCCAGGAAACTGCCTGCGGCCGCTTTGACCCTCCCGATGCGACTTTGAGCCTGGGCCTGGCCCTGACCTCGCAGTTCGGCCAACAGCCCTTGCCCTTGGGTGACAGGCGATTGTTATCCAGATGGTGACAACCCCAGACCAGCCGCATCACCAGCCTGTTGGGGACCACGACTGGTTTCCTGCTCTTGGAGGAACTCCAGGCCCCTCTTCGCCTTTTTGGAGGCTCTAGTTCTAAGGAGGTAAACGAGGGAATGGGCGACCGTGAGGGAAGAGGAGAGGAGCTGCCGGGGGCGGGCAGGGCGGCCCGCCAGGGAGCAGCGGGGCAGCGCTGCAAGTATCCCCCGCGGACAGTTGGCCGACGCGGCTCTCACTCGGGTTAGACTGGCCAGTTTGCCAGAAGACGCTTTGGAAGGGCTGCTCTTCTTGAATGTGGTGAAGGATGGAGACTCTGGTTGGCAGAGGGCTGCCTCACATGCGCAAGGCCCGGGCTCAGTCCCCAGCACCACGAGGGAGTGACGACCCACGTGTGCACCTGGCCTTGAGGGGCGGAGTCAGGGGTCGGTTAACCACGCGGTGCTCTCTGAGAAGCAGAAGTGTGGCTTCTCACTTTGAGGTATGTTCCCTTTCAGCTGCTGGCAAGATATCCAGGAGCAGTGAAGATTTATGCCTCTAGGTAAGCTGACAACTATCAGATGTCTCCAGCTTCCCCAGCTTCATTAACTTTTATATAAACCGATTGGAGTTTTCTGTTCCCTTTTTTCTTTTCCAATATTTTTTAGTTGTTGATGGATCTCTATTTATTAATTTATAGGTGGTGCTAAGAATCGAACCCAGTGCCTTATACATGCCAGGCAAGCACTCTACCACTGAACCACAACCTCAGCCCCCTGTTTTTTTTTTTGTAAAATATTTATTTTTTAGTTTTAAGTGGACACAACATCCTTATTTTACATTTATGTGGTGCTGAGGATTGAAATCGGTGCCTCAAGCATTCTAGGTGAGCACTCTACCACTGAGCCACAACCCCTCAGCTCTCCTTTTTCAAAAGAAAAAGAAAAGCCAAACCCAAATGAAAGAAGTAATGGTTGATAATTTTCAGAGTTTATCTTGCTTGATTTTATGTTGAAAATATGAGACTTAATTAGATCCGTTTTCTATTTTTAGTTTTTGTGACACCATTCTGAACATTTCCACTAATTATTTGGCTATTTTGGCTATTTTTTGTACTTTTATTTTATTTTTATTTTTTAAAAAATATTTATCTATTTATGTATCTTTAGTTTTAGGTGTTTTTATGTGGTGCCAAGGATGGAACCCAGTGCCTCATGCATGCCAGTCAAGCACTCTACCACTGAGCCACCACCCCAGCCCCTGTACTTTTATTTTTAAAATTTAAAATTGTGGGGCTGGGATGTAGCTCAGTAGTAGAGCACGCACCTCACATGCACAAAGCCCTGGGTTTAATCCTCAGCTTCAAAAGGATTATGGGCTAAAACAAAGTGATCTAGTTTCCAAGTCTCAAATATCCAAGAGTCCCTGGAAAAATTCATGTTGTAAGAGACAAATATATGTAAAGCACTCAGTACTGTGCCTACCACACAGTATATGGTGAATGAAGGCTGACCATAATTTTCATTACTTTTATCAAAGTACCTTATAAAACAAAAAACAAAAGTGAAATACAATACGTATTCAGAAAAGTGTATTGAACAGAGTTTCTAATGAATAATTACAAATTTTGTATCTGCATATTAGCCTGTTTTCTGTTACTATAACAAAATATCTGAAGCCTGGTGTTTACAAACAAAAGAGGTTTATTTCTGTTGATAGTACTGGAGGTTCAACATGTCACTGCATCTGCTCAGCTTTAATGAAGTTGCCTTTGCTGTGTCACAACATGTTGATTAGCGCATGGTAGGAGTATGTATGAGAGGGAGACATCATCTGGCAAGACAAGAAACCAGAGATTCAGGGGTCAAGCTTGCTTCTTCATAACAACTTACTTTTCAGAAAACTCACTCATTCTAGGAGAATAAATACTTTCTGAGGTTGCTGGCCCTAGAGATCTAATTACTTTTTATTTAGTACTGGAGATTGAACTCAGGGGCACTCAACCACTGAGCCACATCTGCAGCCCTATTTTGTATTTTATTTCGAGACAGGGTCTCACGGAGTTGCTTAGAGCCTCGTTTTTTGCTGAGGCTGGTTCTGAACTCTTGATCCTCCTGCCTCAGCCTCTGGAGCTGCTGGGATTACAGGAGTGCATCACTACCCTGGCTCATTGTGATTCTAATTGCTTTTCACAGATTAATGAGTTTGAGCACTTGTTAAAATATTCATTGGCTTTTTGTGAAGTCCTTTCAAGTCTCTTGCCTATTGTATTGAGATGTTTTTACTTACTGATTTGGAGGTATTCTTTATATATTTTATTATTTTTTTTTAAAGGGAGAGAGAGAGAGAATTTTTTTTAATATTTATTTTTTAGTTATCGGCGGACACAACATCTTTGTTTGTATGTGGTGCTGAGGATCGAACCCAGGCTGCACGCATGCCAGGCGAGCGCACTACCGCTTGAGCCATATCCCCAGCCCCTCTATGTATTTTAATTCTGATAAAAATACACACCACATGAGGGCTAGGGTTGTGACTCAGTGGCAGAGTGCTGGCCTAGGGATACATGAGGCACTGGATTTGATCCTCAGCACCATGTAAAAATAAAGTAAAGATACTGTGTCAAAAAAATACACACCACATGAAATTTACTGTCTTAACCATTTTTAACTGTGCAATTCAGTGGTATTAAATATATTGATAATGTTATTCAACAATCATCACAATGTATTTTCATAACTCTTTTCATATTGTAAGACTGAAAGTCTAAACTTATTGAACAATAACTCCTTATTCCCCTTTCCTTTCAGCTACCAACAGTCATCATTTATTTTCTGCCTGTATGATTTTGACTACTGTAACTCATGTAACTGTAATCATATAGTATTTGTCTGATTTATTTCACTTAACATAATTTCCTCAAGGTTCATCCCTGTTATAGCATAGGTCACAATTTCCTTCCTTTAAAGGCTGAATAATATTCCATTGTATACATATGTATATCAAAGTTTGCTTATCCATTTATCCATCCATGGAAACATAGGTTGCTTCCACGTTTTAGCTGTTGTGAATAATAGCTGTTATGTAACTGGATGTATAAGCATCTCATGAAATCCTGCTTTCACTTATCTTGTGTTTATACTCAGTTGCTGGGTGATATGGTGATTCTATTTTTAATATTTGAGGACCAACCATATTGTTTTTCTTAGCAGTTGCACAATTTTACATTTCTACCAACAGTGTACAAGGCTTCCAATTTCTCTACTTTCTTGCTGCACTTCTTATTTTCTAATTTTTTTTACATTAGTCATCCTAGTGGGTATGGGTGTGAGGTGATATCTCACTGTAGTTTGCTTTTTTTTAATATTTATTTTTTAGATGGACACAATATCTTTATTTATTAATTTTTATGTGGTATTGAGGATTGAACCCAGGGCCTTGCATGTGCTAGGCAAGCGCTCAACCGCAGAGCCACAACCCCAGCCCCTGTAGTTTGCTTTTTTATTTTTATTTTTTTGCAGTGCTAGGGTTTTAACCTAGGGCCTCATGCATGTTAGGCAAGCACTCTACCTAATTATTTGGCTATTTTGGCCAAATACAGTGAGCCACATCCCTCACTGTAGTTTTGATTTCTATTTCCTTAATGGTTAGTGATTCTGAGCATCTTTTCATATGTTTCTTGACCATTTGTGTATCTTCTTTGGAGAAATGTCTATATAAGTCCTTTGTCCATTTTTGCATTGTTTGATTTTTTTTTGTTGTTGTATTTCAGGAGTTCTCTATATGTGATTTGCCAATATTTTCTCTCCTTCTTGGGTTTGCCTTTTAACTGTTTTTTTTTTTTGGAGGGGGGGTGGTTGCTAGGGTTTGAACCCAGAGCCTAGTGCATTCTAAGCACACATTCCACCACTGAGCTTTACCTCCAGTCTCTTTACTCTGTATCTTTTAACATACCTTAAATTTTTCTTTAGCTGAATTCTGTGGCACACACCTATAATCCCTGCTACTTGGGAGGCTGGCCTGCATTTAAATATGTCAAAGTTATAACGACAAGGAAAGATGAAAGTGTTGTAAGTCTGAAATTACAATTTTAAGACTGAAATCATGTCAAGGTTAATTTTTTTTTTTTAAGTTGCAAACTCTGGATACTCCTACCATTCACCACTAAAACAAAAGAAAGCATCTTTTAGGACAAACAGCCACATGAACACTGAAGTACAAACTTACCCATAATCTTCCCACCCAAGGGAAAAAAAATTTTAAAGTTGAGTGCCTGTTATCCCATTTACTTGGGAAGTTGATGCAGGAGGATCATAAGTTCAAGGCCAGCCTCTGCAGTTCAGAGAAATACTGCCTCAAAATAAAAATAAAAAATATTGGGACCACAAATGAATTATGGTCCTAGAATTGTCCAGGGACAGAGGTGATAGCTCTCTTGGGGATTTCTTGGTGCAAAGGCACCAGTCGAAGATTGCCCAGTTGCTAAGATGATGTCCTGTTCAAATGCAGGCCAGTTGTTTTATAGAGTGTTCCTTATTTGAGTTTGCACTGTAATGTAAGGAAAAGGCTTTTTTCCCCTTACTTATGTCACTATAAATATATGCATTTTTTAAGTTATTTTTTTAAATTTATATATGACAGTGGAATACGTTACAATTCTTATTACACAAATAGAACACGATTTTTCAAATCTCTGGTTGTATAAATTTATACATTCTTATTTGGCTGATAAGAGCTACTTCAACCTGATTCCTGTGTCCAGTATTAATTTTTAATTTTTATTTCTTGATATATATTTTTCTTTTTTAAAAAATCAACTTTATTTTATTTAGTATAACTGATAAAGTTAACACATATATTTTAAGGTAACAAAATGTTATAATTGATGTTTACCATCTACATTTTTTTTCAGTTGTAAGATGGACAAAATACCTTTATTTTATTTGTTTTTATTTTTATGTGATGCCAGGGATCAAACCTAGTGCTTCACACATGCTAGACAAGCTCAACCACTGAGCCACAACCCTGGCCACTTACTGTCTATATTTTAAAGGTTATTTTACTGTAGTCAAAGACTTCACAATTGGATTTTACCTATTTTTGAAATGTAAAATGCACAATTCATAGTACATATTTTACAGTTTTAAAGTTTTAGCAAAAACATTTGAGTTTCTGCAAGTAAAAGCAATAGTTCTTCTATACTTAAGACAAATAAAATGCATTACTGATAAAGTGCCAGTGGATTAGATAATGCAGTTTCAACTATTTCATTTTTGGGGAGGAAGACGAAAGTACATAAATCAATTATAGAACTAGTCATTTTCATTATGTTAGTATAGAGCTAGCAATTTTCATTATGCTTTGTAATACGTGAAAGAGTGCTTGTAGTAGATATTAACCACAATAAAGAATTTTTCTCAAGAAAGATCACAATTAACATGACAAGCTGCTAAGACGTTGCTAAATGGAATTTAGTGTCCAGAGTTTTTAAAAACTACATTCTTGAACTAAGATAAAACTAATTCTACCAATAACAAGAAATGTATGAACTGCAAATAAATCAGAGAATCTCTCTCTTTTTTTAAATGTTAAACTAGGTTTCTATCTGTTGTAAAGAGTTTTTACAACAATGCATGAGGCTCTGGGTTAAAACCCTAGAGAAGGAACTAGTGGTGAATGACAAAGTTTGGCAAAAGTATTTTTCTAGCAGGTGAAAGCTTTGTGTGCATTGCTATACGATGCATCTTTCACATAAAGAAAAAATGTGATATATACAGCACTTTTCAAGCACTTGGCCTTACTTGGTAGTTAAATTGGTGTTCAGATCTTTATTTAATGGAAAAAAATTAAATTACAGAGTGACTTTAAGCCATGTTCCCACAGAACAGCTGTGTTCTGTAAACTAAATCCATATGCTCCCTGCTAAAATCAAATAACGATGCCCTATACCCAATTCAGCAGAAAAAATGTAAGAGATCAAAGTTAATAGATTGAATTTTCTCAATTTTAGGATTTTTCGCTGTAAGTTTTTCTTAAATCTATGTTGCCTATTACTAGCAGGGGGGAAAAAAGCTTGAAACTTATGAAATATGCCTAGGTACTATTGGAAAACTTGAAACTATCAGAACCAGCAGTATAACATAATTGTTTATGGAAATATGCTTTTTTTTCTTTTATACTGCCTAAGAGCCACATTTTCTCATAGGAAATGTGTTCCTAGTTAATATTAGAGAATTCAGAATGTAAGGGGCTGGGGTTGTGGCTCAGTGGTAGAGCGCTCGCCTTGCATGTGCGATACCCTGGGTTTGATCCTCAGCACCACATTAAAAAAAAATAAGTGAAATAAAGGTATTGTGTCCAACCACAACTAAAAAATAAATATTAAAAAAGAATTCAGTATGTAAACATTTTAAGGTACCCAAAAGAACATTATGAATTTTCAATCTGTTATCCCTAAATATGTTTGAGAACCATTATATGAGTGTTTGGCTCTAAAACCATCTTTGGGGTCCATGCCAAAGGAATGCTATCAAATATGTCAGTCAGAATAGGGCTCCAAGATAAAGACAACTCAATTCTGTTCTAAAATGGAAAATATGGCAAGATTTCAGTATAACTGCTACTAATATTTCCATTTTTTCTGAAATACCTAGCAAATAGTTTAAATACGTTGCTATTAAGCATTTTTTATATGTATGTAGTACAGTGTTACAATTTGGGAATAGTTTGCAATATACTTTCAGGCAGTAAGCTTTAAAATAATGAAACTTCAGTTCTTAGCACAAGCAGCCTTGAGAATAATGCGTTCAAATTATAGTGCAACTAGAAACAATCTAACTGAGAAACCTTAAAGTACAAAAACAAATTCTGGAAAAGTGTAAATTAAAATTTAAAAGTTACCAACATTTGAGGCACTACCAGCCTATAGTACTTTTAATTGGGAAGGACTTTGGAAAAAGAACAAACATACAAAGCTATATGTGCACATGTACACACTCATATTGTGCTGTAATGAAAAATTGTGTCCATAAGTTTTATAGCCTAAACATTTTATTGCAACATTTCCTGTTTAAGATATTATTGTTAGGCTGCAGGAATTTTGGTAATTAATATAAAGCATGGTATAGAAATCTGTACCATTAAGAGAAACAGGCCAGAGCTTGGTTAGCAACAATTTCTTCAAGTGACTGACAGCCCTTAGAGGAGAGCATAAAAGAACATCACAATTATGTTATGATGCAAATGTGTCATCAGAACAGCAATGATTTGAATCTGTCAGAGAGTATACAACTTTGTAGCAAATAAGGTGTAAGGAAGTCTTCACAATAGAAATAAAATATGTTTTCTTAGAAAGAAACAAATTTCAACTTGTTAATATTGTTTATAAACTGGTAAAATGTGTACAGACAAAAATGGCATATCATTGTATAATCTATTAACATGACAATCTAAATTCTACACATAATAACTTGTAATATTTAACATTTGCTACAAAAAAGTACAACAAATAGTAGGAATCAACTTTTAACTTTTCTCTGATGCCAAAAAAGAATGTACGCCTGTAATCCAGTGGCTCAGGAGGCTCAGACAGGAGGATTGTGAGTTCAAAGTTAGCCTCAGCAATTTAGTGAGGTGCTAAGCAACTCTGTGAGACCCTGTCTATAAATAAAGGGATGTGGCTCAGTGGTTGAGTGCTCCTGAGTTCAATTCCCAGTAGCAAAAAAAAAAAAAAAAATTCTGTTCTGTTAAAAAATATATGTTCCCTGCTTCCTTTTAATACAATTTATAAAGCTTTACTAAATGAAATATTTAGTTATAGAAAAATGACTTATGTGAAAATAAAGTCCCATATCTTCAAAATCTATAATTATGTTAGAGTATTTACACTTCATATAGTATTTAAAATGCAATATTTATGCATAAATAGCTTCTGTCATACAAGGTATGGAGATAGAGATGCATTATTATCATTTATACATCCTTATATCACAATTGAAAACATATTTATGTAAAGTTTGACAAATTAGGAAGAACAAGGGCATGCTAATCTAGAACTAATACTAGGTCAGAAGTCTAGTATGGTTAACTGGGGCCAGAAGAATGACCAGCCAGCAACACAGATTAATAACTTTCTGGAATTCCTATGGGTAATGTCAACCAGAAGTGAGAGATTAGAGTACTACAAAAACTAAAGCAGTATGTAGTAAATACTTAAATAGAATGAATACTGGAGGGATATATTTGTTAGCTTATTCCTTTCTGCCTGTGGACGCCTCAGATGAAGTATCCTTAAAGTCTCTTCCTGTTGCCTTTCATGTCTAAATCAGACTTCCCTAAAGAGCCGGAACAGCTGTTGAAGCTGTTCATCGAAGGGCTGAGCTTTGAAGCCATTTTTGAGCAATGGGGAAGATTCATGGACTGTATGGTAATGAGAGACCCAAATACCAAGTGCTCCAGGGGCTTTGGGTTTTCACTTACACCACTGTGGAGGAAGTGGATGCAGCCATGCATGCAAGACCACACAAGGTGGATGGAAGAGTTGTGGAACCAGAGAGCTGTCTCAATAGAAGATTCTCAAAGACCAGGGGCCCACTTAACTGTGGAAAAGATCTTTGTTGGTACCATTAAAGACCCTGAATCCACATTACCTACAATATTATTTTGAACAGTACGGAAAAATTGAAGTTATTGAAATCATGACTGACCAAGGCAGTGGAAAGAAAAGGGGCTTTGTGTGGGAGCCACAAAGAATGACCGTACCCTTCTAGTCTTGATGCCTCAGATTCTGACCAACCATTGCATTCACTCTGGTTAGGGCAGAGTCTAGCTTGGATAGTAAGGGATCTTCTTTGTGGGATGTGCCCACAGAGTTGAGTTACACTCACCTGTTCCCTTGTATCCCTGCCCCTTCTGGCCTTTTTTTGGATAGAACTTTCTAAAGAACAAGAGTTCCCCCAATAAAAGCTCACTTACATGCTCACTCTCTCTTGCCTGCCTCTCATGACTTTCTCTTGCTCTCTCTCTTGGGAAGCCTGAGGCCGAAAGTGGGGAAGCTGTCCTGAAGCTTGTGCAAAGGTAAATTGTGTCTGTGTTTTGTTTGGTGTCCCTGCAGATTCACACCAGCCATCTTAAGTTCAACTGCCGCATAAGTCGGGGTGGCAGCTTAGCTTTGTAACTTTTGACAAACAAGACTCTGTGTGTCATTCAGAAATGCCATACTGTGGGAGTGGCTATAGCTCAGTGGCAGAGCACTTGCCTAGTGTAGGTGAGGCACTGGGTTCAATCCTCAGCACCACATTAAAATAAATGAAGACATGCTTTCCATCTATAAGTACAAAAAATAAATAAATGATAAAGAAATACCATACTGTGAATGGCCACAACTGTGAAGTAACAAGAGCCCCATCAAAGCAAGAGAAGGCTAATGCTTCATTAAGCCAAAGAGATCGAAGCAGTTCTGGAAACTTTGGAGGTGGTTTTGGTGGAAATGACAATTTTGGTTATGGAGGGAACTTCAGTGGCCATGGTGGGTGTGGGAACTTTGGAGGCAGAAGCTCTGGACCTTATGGTGGTGGAGAGCCAATACTTTGCTAAACCATGAAACTAAGGTGGCTATGACAGTTGCAGCAGCAGCAGTAGCTATGGCAGTGACAGAAGGTTTTAATACTGCCTGAAAACAAAGCTTAGCGGGAGAGGAGAGCCAGAGAAGTGACAGGGAAGCTATAGGTTACAACAGATTTGTAAACTCAGCCAAGCACAGTGATGGCAGGACCTAGCTGCTACAAAGAAGATAAGATTTAGACAATATTCATGTGTATGGGCAAAAAAACCTCGAGGACTATATTTGTGACTAATTGTATAACAGGTTATTTTAGTTTCTTTTCTGAGAAAAGTGTAAAGCTCTCAAAGGTTTAATGTAGACCTTTTTTTTGCATTCATGCTTATTGATTGCTAAATGTAATGGTCTAATCATGATGTGGAATAAGTGTCTCTTAAAAAAAAAGAGGGGCTGGGACTGTAGCTCAGAACGCTTGCCTAGCATGTATGAGGCACTGGGTTCAATCCTTAGAACCGCATAAAATAATAAATAAAGGCATGCTGTCCACCTACAACTATTTAAAAAAATTAAAAAAAAAAACAATACTGGAAAGTATTCAGCCTAATTACTAATTGTGCTTTAGATGGGCAAAAGCTAATGTCATACTAAAAGAATTATTGTGACTTCAGTATTTCTTATGCTTTAGAATCCTCTTCCTTGTACTTCTCTTAAAGTATCTTGCTTCTTGTCCAAATGGGTTTGCTGAGGCCAAGACAAAATTTTAAAGTGTGTACAAATTAAGCAACTGAATTTTGGAGATCTTATGTTCCTAACACTCTTTCTAGTCACTTATTAGATGAGTTATATCTCATGTTTTTCTCTAGATGATAGGAACAAAAACCTTTGAGGTCAAGCCATGATGGGAAAGATCTCAGAACTTGTCTTAGAGAACTAAGGCATTACTGAGATAAGTGATTTTGTTCTAAGTTTCACTCCAATATAATCATTGCTACTGAGCTAAACTCTATAATGATGTCTAAAATTTTGGAATGACTATATATATGGATATATATTGAATATATATGGATATATACACATACATGTGCACACACACACAAACATATATATGAATGATCTAAAAGACAAAATGGGAGTGCAGTGATGTCACCTGAAACACTTTTTTTTTTTTTTAAAGAGAGAGTGAGAGAGGAGAGAGAGAGAGAGAGAGAGAAAATTTTTTTTTTTAATATTTATTTTTTAGTTCTCGGCGGACACAACATCTTTGTTTGTATGTGGTGCTGAGGATTGAACCCGGGCCGCACGCATGCCAGGCGAGCGCGCTACCGCTGAGCCACATCTCCAGCCCCTCACCTGAAACACTTTAAAGAATGATTTGGCTTATAGACTTCTTTCCTAGTTACATTTCACATTGGTACTGGATTAAGACAGAAAACAGAAAAAATACATAACACTTAAAATAAGTTAAATAGAGCTAGGGTTGTGGCTCTGTGGTAGAGCGCTTGCCTAGCACGTGCGAGGCCCGGGGTTTGATCCTCAGCACCACAGGAAGGAAATAAATAAAATAAAAGGTATTGTGTTTAGCTACAACAAAAAAATAAGTTAAATAATAATTTTAAATAAAGTAACATTTATTCCATGATTGACTTTCATTTTACTTTAGAAAAAAATACATAAATTTAACAAATCAATTTAAAGAATTCCAAATCAACTTAAGAATTCCCAGTTTTAGTCTGATATTTTTTTTCTTAAATATTTATTTTTTTAGTTGTAGTTGAACACAATGTCTTTATTTTATTTATTTATGTGGTGCTGAGGATCAAACCCAGGGCCTCGCTTGTGCAAGGTGAGCACTCTACTGCTGAGCCACAACCCCAGTCCAAGTCTAATATTTTAAGATAAAAAATTACTTTAAAATGGTTGAAAAGGAACAATTACTGATAAATACCAACACTTAATTCAACATGGTTGCAAAAAAAGCACTGCACAGTGTCCTGTAAAGCAGGTCAGTCCTTTCAATGCCAGGGAGTTATGGGGGTCAAAAGCTAAAAGCAAAAATACTACTAAAAAACTGCTTCCTGGGCTGGGGCTGTAGCTCAGTGATAGAGCACTTGCCTCGCAGGTGTGAGGCACTGGGTTCAATCCTCAGCACTATGTAAAAATAAATAAAGACATTGTGTCCATCTATAACTAAAAAATTTCTTTAAAAAAGTTGCTTCCTAATTTTTATGCTAATTACAAAGGTCTCAAGTCAAAACCTAGAGTTTACCAACCTCCTTTGCCACTGTCCTTTTTGTCATCTTTACAATGTGACTTGTTTATTTTCACCCAACAGCTCAGTGTCCCTCTGTCAATGACAAGCAAGTACTAAAACCACCATCTAAGGCTTAAGTCTGCCAACAGTGTGGCAAAGAATGGTATGACCAAAGTAATGTATATCATTTCACACAACCACCAAGATAACTGATACTCTTTGATAACATGATTTTTGTTTAAAGATTTGTTGGGGCTGAGGTTGTGGCTCAGTGGTAGAACACTTGCCTAGCATGTGTGAAGCCCTGGGTTCAATCCTCAGCACCACATATAAATAAATAAAATAAAGGTCCATCCACAACTAATAAAAATATTTAAAAAAAAAAAAAAGATTTGTTTGCCACACACAGACTGAAACTAACAATTTGAATCCATAATCTACGTATTCTATGACATTAAGTCTGAAATTAATGCAGATTACAATTTAACTTAAATGTGGTACTTCAGTACTACCAAATGCTACATTATCTTTTTTAGAACCCTAGTTCAATAATCATTTTATTAAAATTAAGTAATGATTTGCTCAGACAAATCACATTTGCTGAAGCTTCATGTTTCTTGGACCCACATAATAAAACTGTAGGAATGTTATAGGAAAGACACAAAATTTTTAAAAATTATATATATTGATTTTTTGAGTTGCTGACTACCTGCAAAATGAACCAGCACAACTTCAAAATAGTTTAAAAAAAATGAGGTTGCTTATGAATGTCATACCTTTGGCAACAACTTAGAACCAAACTTTAGATCTGCAATTGATCCAGATCCAAACTGTTGGCTCGTGCCTGATGTCCCCATTTATTTGCAATGCTTTATGGCTTCAGCATATTCTTCACTCCTTGCACACATAACAGACACCAGTACATCTTCACCTGCATTATACTTTCTATTTCTTTTCCTACTTTATTTTCTGGCAGTTTAAGATCCTCACGAACTTAACCAGTTTCTGTTGTTAGGGAAAGGTAACCATCTTGAATGCACATCAGTTGATAATCATTTCTCTTAATACTTGGAACATCCATCTTATGAGTAGAAAGGCACATATCTTCATATTTTTTGCCTATGAAAATATCAGTTCCAACAAGGTATACCTTGGCATGACCATGCTTTCCAGTTTTAGAAGTTGACATCTCTGCTATTTTCGCTTAATTGTCCTTCGAGTACCACAAAACTGTTTTTGAGCAGTGCTGAGCACTGCATAGGATAAGTGCTGGAAGCCCCAGCATCTCTGGTAGTGAAATCAGTTTCGTCTGCTATTGTGGGCTGGGGAATGCTAGTTTTTCTGAGAAAGCTTTCAGCAGGTGTAGAGAACCTATCATTTGTGTATCCTCGAGAGTTCCCTGCAGCTGCTATATATATATATTTTTTGAGTATTAAAGTAATATGCTTTTTTTGTAGACAGGTTACAACTATCTAAAAGAGAGAAGGATATAAACTTTCCAACAGTCCTTTCCCTTCTATATGTTCATGCATTTTTCTGTCAGTCTTTTCTTTTATTGCATACTTACATATAGTAGAGATAAATTAAAGACATATCATTGAATTGTAAACATTTCCTGAGCTACCAAGAACTCTTTGGAAATAGTGTGTCTTACAGTTCATTATCCATGTGACCCAGATGTGCCAGTGCTGATTTGAGGCCTACCTGCAACCTCTGATTTTGTATAGTATGCTCATTCCCTTTAAAATAAAGCTCCACTTCCCTCCCTCTCTTTCTCTCTTTTACAGCCATTTTTTTTTTCTTTTCTTTTCCAGCTCAGTTCTTGCCCATTGTCTTGTAGACTTTTGAAGCCAGCCAAAGGTCAGAGTGGCGAGAGCACAGCAAGCAGAGATGAGAGTGGCCCCAGTTTTGAGGTAAGTACCATCTTCTGTCTGGGTGTAGAGCAGGAGGCAGAGATGGACACTGGATACATTCAGTAGATAATAACATCAAAAATCAGGAGCTAAAGAAAGGCTAGGAAGAAAAATGAACAGAGGTAAGATGGAAAGAAGTGGTGAGTAGGTAGCTGCTATTTGAAATAGACAGGGAAGGCATCTCTGGTGAGGTAATATTTGAGCAGAGACCTGAGTACTTTACAGATGAGAAAGTTCATAGAGGTAAGACAACTTTCCTAAAGAATAAAGAAGATTAGGATTAAATTAGATTCTTTGATTCAAAAGTCTAACTTAAATGGTACCTCCTTCTGTAAGGAATGTATCTCAGTCTCAGAAATCCTTTGAGTATGATTCCTACCCTTGTTTCTTTTTCTTTTTCTTTTTCTTTTTTTTAGAAAGAGAGAGAGACAGAGAGATCAGTTTCAGTGGACACATCATCTTTATTTTATTTCTATGTGATGCTGAGGATCGAACCCCAGCGCCCCGCGTATGCCAGGCGAGCACGTTACTGCTTGAGCCACATCCCCAGCCCCTCTACCCCTGTTTCTTGCATTAAGACATTTCTAAGAAGTAAAACTTGCTGGGTGCGGTGGGGCATGCCTGTAATCCCATTGGCTTGGGAGGCTGAGGCAGGATTGTGAGTTCAAAGCCGGCCTCAGCAATTTAGTGAGGCCCTAAGCAATTCTGTAGACCCTATCTCAAAATAAAATATTTAAAAAGGGCTGGGGATATGGCTCAGTGGCTAAGCGTCCCTGGATTCAGTCTCTGGTACTTAAAAAAAAAAATAGAACTTATGTAAGAGGGATATGAGTTTGTGTGCATGCATATGCACTTTGAATGTCAGTGGTAGTAGGGATAGAAATGAGGTTTGGTTTAAGGAAGTACTAAGAATTGTCTTGGAACTCAATAAATTCCTAACTATAAAATCTGAAATCTATAGTTTTTGATGGTCTTAAGGTCTACTCAGAAAGGTGAACGTTCTGTTGAAGAAGCTAGAGATGCTCGTGAGACTCTTCCTGGGATGGAGATAGAGGCCCAAACTTCAGTATCCTTGCTGGAAACAACCTCATCTACTTTGACAAAGCTTAATGATGGTTTCCCAGAAATCCATATTTTGGAAAGCAAGGACCCAGTCATCTGGTCTTCTGCAGCCTCTATTTCAGAGTTTCAGGATTTGGCAACCCGGACTGCAAAGGCTGAGGCCTGGGAGATGCATGCTTTTGAGGCTCAGACCCGGGCCAGCAGCCAACCCAAGCAAAATATTGTATCAGATGTGACAGCTACCTCAATCATGAAGCAGAAACACTCGAAGGAAAAGGTGGAAGTGACAGAGAAGGAAGGTACCTTCTTTGTCCGTCCACTCTGGCCCCAAAAATTTCATTATATTCTGACCTTGGTGGGCTACTCTTTGAGGCCAACCCAGCTCTGGAACTTTGTCTACCTCTGGATTCACAAAGGAGGCTGTAAGTCTTGATTCATAAGGGGCTAGCAGGACAGAAGACTGTCCAGTCTTCAATTTATAACATCTCTGAGATATGTAGATGTTGGAGACTTGGTACTTTGAGCGGGATAGGTATGAAGTGCCTGAATACCTGGGGGAATGAAAAAGGGTAGAGGTACAGGATGATAGGGCTGGAGACCTGGTCATGGTGTGGGGTAGAAATTAGGTATTTAGGTCTTCCAGAAATTAGGAACTAGGGGACCAGATGTGGGACAGTGAGGGATGTAGAAACAGATGAATGCTGGTGGTGAGCATGTCTTCCTGGGCCTGTGAATAAATCTGGGTACTGAAAGCCCAGAAGTTTTTCAGAACCCCTCCTAAATCCTTTTCACAGGTAGCTTCTTCATGATCTATATCATCATTCTGGTCTTTGTTGGGATTCCTCTCCTTTTCCTGGAGATGGCAGTTGGCCAGATGCTGCAGCAGGGTAGCCTGGATTTGTGGAAGATCATTGGCCCCTGGGCTGGTGGAGTGGGGTACATCAGCTTCATGGTGAGGAGCACTGGGATGCTGAGGCCTACCTTAATACCCACCCACATCCCAACGTCCATGGGTCAAGTCCCTTCTGTCCCTCAGTGCTCTGTCAGATCCCCTGCTTTTTCCTGTTCCTAGTCTTCCTCCCCAGCCACTTCCTCCCTGGTCTCCAGGTGTGCTTCATCACCAGTACGTACACGAATGTGTTCAATTCTTGGATCCTCTTCTACTTGAGCCACTTCTTCCAGTTCCCTGTTCCATGGGAGAAATGTCCCTTATTGAAGAATGCCAGTGACTTTGGTGAGGAGGAAATGAGAGAGGAAGAGAAGGGGAAAATAGCTGGAAGGAAATTTGGAAGAGGAGAAAGGAGCAAGGAAGGAGGGACAAGGAAAAGGAAGAGAGAAGGAAAAATAATTGGGAGGGGAAGGTATAGGGAAGTGAGTGGGAAAAAAGAAGAGGGGAGGGGTTACCCTGTCTAGCAGGCATATCCAAAGCCAGGTCCCTCCAGATCCAGCCTGTGCACGGACGACACCCTCCATCTACTTCTGGTACCAGCAGACCTTGAAGGCTTCAGACAGAATTGAGGATGGTGGGCCACCGGTCTTAAGTCTGAGCCTTCCCTTATTTGTGTCCTGGTGTCTCATTGGTGTTTTTATCATCAATGGACTCCAGTCCATTGGGAAGGTGAGCCACCATTTTTGTATTCCTTGATATTCTCAGAAGCTCTAACCCATTCCTCACTTTGTTACATGTGTATCTAATTTTTCACTCCTTCTAGCCTTTTACTCCCACTAGCCCCTGACTCCTGCTGAAAGCTTTTTTTTTTTTAAACTCCTACTAATTCCTGACTCAGAATTTTTGATCCCTGCTGACTGTTGTTTGGCTTCTACTGGTACATGATTGCTGATATGTCCTACTCTCAATTCAGGTAATGTATGTCTTGGTAGTACTTCCCTATTTCATCCTCTTCTGTTTCCTTATCCGGAGTCTACTGCTGGAAGGGGCAATATATGGCCTTCAACATTTGCTGGTTGCCAAGGTGAGGTATCTCTTCCTCAAAAGTTATCATGGCTGCCTGTTTTTAAGGCCTTCTTTCTGTGTCATCTCATTCTGTGCTTCCCCCAAGTCCCCCCAGCATTTCTGCTATAGTCGTCCTCTTGTTCTTTAAATCTCTCTTACACTTGACTTTTCCCTTTTAGGTGTCAGCTTTGTACAACGTAAATGTGTGGTCAAGAGCAGGGAGCCAAGTTGTGTTTCAGCTGGGCCTAGGCTTTGGCCCCATTGTCTCCTTAGCCTCGCACATGCCCCAGTCCAACAACTGTGTCATGGATACCTTCATCATGGCTGTGGTCATCGTGGTCACCTTATTGCTTTTTACAACTTTCATCCTCTCAGTGCTGGGCTTCTGGGCTACGGTCCTCACATACCGCTGCAATGAGAAGTAAGACCAGCTCCTTAATTGAGGGTCCAAGTCTCAGGGAATTTCAGAACTCAGAGACCTTAATCCTAAAGATGCTACAAAGAACCAGACTCTCACATCTCCACCTCAGATGTAATTGCAAATTGCTACTTTCCCCTATAGCTAAAAACACAGGATAGAATCCTCAGTCATGTTTTACTTTCTCAGAACCCTTTTCTAGCTCTAGAAATGTTGAGACTTAGAGTCTGCCAGCTATCTACCTTAGAGTGGATATACTAACAGAGATGTGATAAAAATGATAAACATTCAAATTACTCTATTTCTAGATACACAAAATTGTGTTTAAGGCCACACCCATATAGAGAACTGTCCAGAGCCCTCCATTTCCTGAATTCTTAACTGTGGACTCCAAAATTTAACAATTTTTGTTCATCTAGCATATTAAATTCAAAAGGATTCTCAGTAGTAAAGCCGTTTTTGTCTGATAACTTATTTATTCTTTGGCTTTAATTCCAAAAACATCCACTAGGGATTTATGTATTCTATTTTATTTTATTCACTTATTTTCATAGTACTCAGGATTGAAGCTAGGGCCTCATACATGCTGGGCAAGTGCCCTATCACTGAGATACATTCCTAGCCCTTGTTTTTCATTGACATATTACTCATTGTACATATTTATGGAATGTAATGATGTTTATACACACACACACACATATATAACGTATAATGATAAAATCAGGGTATTTACCATATTTATCTCAAATATTTATCATTTCTTATAGTGAGATTGTTTAAAATTCTTTCTTCTAGTTACTTTGAACTAATACAACATTGTTAATTGTAATCACCTTACTGTGCAATAGAATATCAGAACTTATTCTTCTTATATCCACTGACTGTTTTCCCTACTATGAAAATACTCTTTGTATACCATGGAGATTTGGACAGGTGAATCAGAAAAACATTTCTTGTTTTCCTTTGGAGGGAGAAGGAGAAAGGAATTAGATACTAAGACAGTCATACCTTGTGATACTGGAAGGAATGGTGGTGGGAAGTCACTGCAGAGGACAGAGCCATTAATTTCTGTCTCAGCAAGCCAAATAAGGCCTTCCAGAGGAGTTGGGATTATAGGTGTGTGCCACTGTGCCTGGCTTTAGTAGCATGTTTTTAAAACCGTTGCCAAATCCATGGTCATGAAGATTTGCCCCTATGTTCCCTTCTAAGAATTGAAAAACAGTTTCAACTCTTAAATTTAGTCTTTTGATCAGTTTTGAGTTCCTTTTTTGCATAGGAATGTAATTTAGGGGTTAAACTTCATTCTTTTGTGTGTAGAAGTCTAATTAGCACCTTTTCATGTTGAAACTTCTTTCCCAATTCAGTGGTCTTGGCACCTTTGTTGAAAATTAACCGGCCACAGACATGAGGGTCCATTTCTGGCTCTTAATTCTGTTTCATTGGTTTATGTGACATTCTCATACCAGTATCTCACTGTATTCATTACTGTTATTTTGTAATACATTTTGAAATTAACATGTGTGAGCCTTCAAGCTTCCTTTTTTTTTTTTTTTTTAAGATGGGTAGACTACAAGTTTGGGGTCAGTCTGGGCAACTTAGCAAAATCCTGTCCCAAAATAAAACTTTAAAAAAGCAGGGAGGGGCTGGGGATGTGGCTCAAGCGGTAGCGCGCTTGCCTGGCATGTGTGCAGCCCGGGTTTGATCCTCAGCACCACATACCAACAAAGATGTTGTGTCCGCCGAGAACTAAAAAATAAATATTAAAAAAAAAGCAGGGAGATGTAGCTCTATGATAGAGGGCTTGCCTAGAATGTGCATGGCCCTGGGTTCAGTCTCCAGCACTGCAAGAGCAAACAAACACTAAAAGCAAAGGCAACAAAAGAAAAAATAGATAAATTGGACTTCATCAAAGAACATTATGAAGAGAGTGAAAAAACACCTAAAGTATGGGAGAAAATATTTGCAAATTATACATTTGACAAGATCTGGGATATATAAAGGACTTCTGCAACTTAACAACAAAAAGACAATCCAATATTTAAAATGGACAAAGTATTCAAATAGACTTTTCTTCAAATATACACAAATGAACAGTAAACACATGAAAAGATGCTCAGCAGCATTAGTTATTAGAGAAATGCAAATCAAAGCCACAGTGAGATACTATTTCACATCTACTGTTAGCTATAATTTTTTAAAAAAAGAAAATAAGTTTTGGTGAAAATGGGGAAATTGGAATCCTTGTACATTGCTGGTTGGAGTTTAAAATGGTGAAACTACTGTGCAGTTTAGCAGTTCTTCAAAAAGTTAAACAATTTGTTGACCCAACAATTCCATTTCTAGGTATATGTCTAAAAGAATTAAAAAGGAACTTGAACAGATACTTGTTGAAAGAGATACTTGATCACATATCAGAGAGAGATGTGAATGTTTATAGCAGCATCATTTATAATAGCCAAAGTTGAAAACAACCCACATTTCCATCAACAAATAAATAGATAAATGTGGTACATATACACAATGGGTTGTTCATCCATAAAAAGGAATTACATTCTGATATATGCTGTAACTTTTTAAAAATAACTTTATTTATTCACTCATTTTTTTATGTGATGCTTAGGATTGAATCCAGTGCCTCATACACGTTAGGCAATCGCTCCAGCACTGAGCCACACCCCAGCCCCATGTGCTGTAGCTTTAATGAATCTTGAACGCATGCTAAGTGAAATAAGCTAGATACAAAAAGATAAATATTGTATGTCCACTTACTTGAAATATTTAGAATAGATAAATACAGTATACAGATAAATACAAAGACAGAAAGTAGATTAGAAGTTGCCAGAAGTTGGAGGAAGGGAAAGCTGAATTACTGCTTAATGGATAGAGTTTATGTTTAGAATAATAACATGGAATTGGAAATAGTGGGGATGGATGAATGTAATTCTTGCCAGTAAATTGTATACCAACTTTACAATGATTAAAACAAAATTCCATATTATAACTACAATAAAAGAGGACCTCAATCTAGGAAAAAAAATTCAAATTCACTCAAAACTTAAAGTACTGTATTCCATTTATTAAAGCACAAAAGCTTGACAACCCATTCTGCTGATGAGAATACTTGATCAAATAGAATTAGATAAATAAAATAGCTAAATAGAATTTTAGCTATTTTATTTTATATTATTTAAGTGCTGAGTATTGAGCCTAAGGCCTCAATGGACTTTTTTTCTGTTCTCTTAGCAATTAAATGATGACCCTAGAATTTACAGTATGCATTCTTAATTTCAGTGTCTAAAGGAAATCAGTACTGTATCCTCTTCCAAAACAAGGGACATAAAACTCTATGCATTTACATGTGAATTTTACATCATGTATTTTGATTTTAATTTTTTTCCTAAAATTTACATTTATTATGCAAAATGTGATTAGATATACTACCTCCTATTTTACCATTTTCTTTTTATTGTTTCTTGTTACTCAGGCCTTCCATTTATGATTTCCATCTACTTGAAGAATATCCTTTCAGATTTTTCAGTGAGGATCTGCTAATGAGAATTCCATGTTTTTCTCCTTTTAAAATATCTTTATTTCACTGTGTTTTGAAATCTCTTGTATCTACCTATAGATTGCTAGCGTGGCAGGACCTTTCTACCCCAGCACATTGAAGATAGACCACTCTCTGCCAGCTTTAATTGTGATTGTTGAGAATTTAGCTGTCAGAAGGTAACCTCTCTTTTTACCTTTTAAGATTGTTTCTTTATTTGGTTTTCTGTAATTTCATTATAATGTATCCAAGGGAGAATTCGTTTTATTTTCTTGAGTTATTTTGGCTTATTTTGTCTGTAAATTGCTGTTTTTTATTTGCTTCAGAAATTCTCAGCCATTATTTCTTTACATATTGCCTCTGCCTCATTAGCACTCTCATCTTATTTGTTAGACCTATTTACTATATATTCCAGGTCTCGTAAAAAACTGTCAGTATTTTCTGTTTCCCTTATCTAGTCAATCACTAATGTTTTCTATCACTATAGATTTGTCTTTAATACAGTAAATGGAATCATATTCTATGCATTCTTATATCTGACTAGCTAGCATAATGTTTTGTTTTTAATTTATATTACTGAATGTTGGCAAGTTTGTTCCTTTTGGGGAGAGAGTTCTGGGGATTTGAACCCAGGGGCACTTTACCACTGACCCACATCCCCAACCCTTTTTATTTTGAGACAGGCCTTGTTGTTAAGTTGCTGAGGCTGGCCTCAAACTTAGAGCCCTCCTGCCTCAACTACCCCATTTGCTGGGATTTCAGGCATGTGCCACCGTTTCAGTTTCTTTTTTAAAATATTTATTTCTTAGTTGTAGTTAGATACAATACCTTTATTTTATTTATTCTTATGTGGTGCTGAGGATCAAACCCAGGGCCTCACACATGCTAGGTGAGTGCTCTACCGCTGAGCCACAATCCCAGCCCTTAAATTTCGGTTTCTTATTGCTAATTTTAGAATATTGAAATGCAGCAGAGTTGTGTGTTTGGATCTTCTGGACTCATGTATTGGTTCTTGTAGCTTTAGGTTTTTCTAATACACAATCATGGTTGGCAAATAAAGATTTGACTTTTTCTTTCTGATCTTTTAAAAATCATTTAAATTAAATTCTGCTTTATTGGACTGGCTATAATCTCCAGTTCTCAGATAGGAGTAGGATAGGATATCTTTGCATTTTGCTATTCTCAGGGGGAAGCAGTGTTTCACCTGTGCATTATTTGTTGGGATTTCCCCCTAGGTATCTTTTATCAAGTTGAAGGAACTTTGATTCTGTTCCTAGTTTTCTGTGAGTTTTTACAAATGTGTGCTGAGATTTTGTTAAGCTTTTATTACATAATTATTGAAATGATTGCATATCCAACCATGGTTTTCCTGCTTAGGTATCTATTTCTCCTATATTTTGTTAATGTGGTAAATTGTAACACTTTAACTACATCTCACAAATTTTGATACATTGTTTTGTTTTCACTCAAAATAATAAATACTTTTTTCCTTCTAATTTCTTCTTTGACCCTTGACTATTTAGAAGTATTTTTAAAATTTTCCAAGTATTTGGGTTTTAACTCTTTAGTTGTTATTAATGATTTAATATTCAGTGTCATTGTTGCTGGGCGTGGTGGTGCACACCTGTAATCCCAGCCACTCAGGGGCTAAGACAGGATCACAGATTTAAGGCCAGCCTCAGCAACTTAGTGAGGCCCTAAGCAACTTTGAGTCCCTGTCTCTAAATAAATAAATAGAAAAGGCTATGGGATGTTGCTAAATGGTAAAGCACCCCTGGGTCCAACCCTAGTACATAGTAATAGTAACAAAAACAATAGTAGGAGTAATAATAGTAATAATCAATGCCATTGCAGAAAATAGTTACAATTCCTTTATTTTACTTTATGGCTCAGTGTATGGTCTATCTTGGGAAATATTCCATGTGTACTTTAGAAGAACATACATTCTGCTATTGTTGGATGGAGTGGCCTATAAATGCCAATTAGATCAATTTGTTTGATATTTGTTCAAGTCTATGTATGGGAATTTTTTATCTATTTATCCTGTTAATTGCTAAAAGAGAGTGGTGACACCAACTATGAATGTGGGTTTCTGTCTTTTATTTTCTCTAAGGCTGAGTGATCTTCCATTGTGTAGATGTACCACATGTGAATTGAGCTACTGTAAACATTGATGTGGCTGTGTCACTGTAGTAAACTGATTTTTAAGTCCTTTGGGTATAAACCGAGAAGTAGGATAGCTGGGTCAAATGTAGTTCCATTCCAAGTTTTCTTAGGAATCTCCATACTGCTTTCCAAAGTGGTTGCACTGATTTGCAGTCCCACCAGCAATGTATGAGTGTACCTTTTACCCCACATCCTCGTCAATGCTTTTATTGCTTGTATTCTTGATAATTGCCATTCTGACTGGGGTGAGATGAAATCTTAGTTTTGATTTGCATTTCTCTAATAGCTAGAGATGATGATCATTTTTCCATGTTTGTTGATCGATTGTATTTCTTCTTCTGTGAAGTGTCTGTTCAGTTCCTTAGCCCATTTATTGAATGAATTATTTGGGGGATTTTTTGGTAGTAAGTTTTTTGAGTTCTTTATATATCCTGGAGATTAGTGTTCTATGTGAGGTATATGAGCCCCATTCTGTAGGCTCTCTTTTCACATTATTGATTGTTTCCTTTGCTGAGAAGAAACTTTTTAGTTTGAATCCATCCCATTTATTGATTCTTATTTTACTTTCTGTTCTTTAGAAGTCTTGTTAAGGAAGTCAGCCAACATGATGAAGATTTGGGCCCACTTTTTTTTTTTTTTAAGAGGGAGTGAGAGAGAGAGAGAGAGAGAGAGAGAGAGAGAGAGAGAGAGAGAGAGAGAGAGAGAGAGAAAGAATTTTTAATATTTATTTTTTAGTTCTCGGCGGACACAACATCTTTGTTTGTATGTGGTGCTGAGGATCGAACCCGGGCCGCACGCATGCCAGGCGAGCGCACTACCGCTTGAGCCACATCCGCAGCCCGTGCCTAAGTTTTTGATCCACTTTGAGTTGATTTTTTGTGCAGTGTGAGAAATAGAAGTTTAATTTCATTTTGCTATATAAAGATTTATTTATCCGTCTGGTCCTGGGCTTTTCTTGGTTGGTAGACTTTTTTTTCCTTAAATATTTTTTTTTAGTTGTTTTCCCAGCACCATTTGTTAAAGAGGCTATCTTTTCTCCAGTGTATATTTTTGGCATCTTTGTCTAATATAACTATATTTATGTGGATTTTTATCTGTGTCTTCCATTTTTTACCATTGGTCTACATATCTGTTGTGGTGAAAACACCACGCCTTTTTTGTTACTATTGCTCTGTAGTATAGTTTGAGGTCTGGTATTGTGATACCTCCTATTTTACTCTTACTAAGGATTGCTTTGGCTATTGTGAGTCTTTTATTTTTCCAAATGAATATCATGATTGCTGTTTCTAGCTTCTGTGAAGAATGTCATTGAGATTTTAATAGGAATTGCATTAAATATGTATAAGTTTTGTAGTGTGGCCATTTTGACAATATTAATTTTGCCTGTCTAAGACTATGGGAGATCTTTCACACTTCTAAGATCGTCTTCAATTCCTTTCTTTAGTGTTCTGTAGTTTTCATTATAGAGGTCTTTTATCTCCCTTGTTAGATGGATTCCCAAATATTTTATTTTTTTTTCTTTTGAGGCTATTGTGAATGGGGTAGTTTTCCTAATTTCTCTTGTAGTAGATTCATTGCTTATGTATAGAAATGTATTTGATTTATGGGTATTGATTTTTTATCCTGCTACTTTGCTGAATTCATTTATTAGTTCTTGAAGTTTTCTTGTGAAATTTTTGCATTTTCTATATAAATATAAAATCATGTCATCAGCAAATAGTGATAGTTTGGGTTCTTCTTTTCCTATTTATAACCCTTTAATTTCTTTCGTCAGTCTGATTGCTTTAGCTAGAGTTTCAAGGACTATGTTGAATAGAAGTGGTGAAAGAGGGCATCCATGTGTTGCTCCAGTTTTTAGAGGAAATGTTTTCAATTTTTCTCCATTTAGAATGATGGCATTGGGCTTAGCTTAGATAGCTTTATACAATGTTGAGGTGTGTTCCTACTATCCCTAGTTTTTCCCATGTTTTGAACATGAAGAGGTGCTGTGCTTTTTCTGTATCTATTGAGATAATCATATGATTCTTGTCTTTAAGTCTATTGATATGATGTATTACGTTTATTGATTTACATATGTTGAACCAACCTTGCATCCCTTGGATGAAACCCACTTGATCATAGTGTACTATATTTTTAATATGTTTTTGTATGTGATTTGCCAGGATTTTATTGGCAATTTTTATGTCTATGTATCTAGGGATATTGGTCTGAAGTTTTCTTTCCTTGATACGTCTTTGTCTGATTTTGGTATCAGGGTGATACTAGCCTCATAGAATGAGTTTGGAAGGGTTTGCTCCTTTCCTATTTCATGGCATAATTTGTAGAGTATTGGTATTAGTTCTTCTTTGAAGGTCTTGTAGAACTTGGCTGAGAATCTGTCTGGTCCTGGGCTTTTCTTGGTTGGTAGACTTTTTTTTCCTTAAAAAAAAAAAAAAAAAAATATATATATATATATATATATATATATATTTAGTTGTAGTTTTAGTTTAGTTGTAGAGAGATCACGAACATGCTGAACTCTTTTATTGGGGAAAACCATTTAAATGAGGCAAGGGGTAGGATTATAAGGGAACAGGTGAGTGTAGCTCAACCCCTCTGGGTGTTGCCTACTCCTAGGGCTACTCCCAGGGCCACACCTTATTATCTGAATGAGGGAAAAGACTTGAGTCACAAGTCATGGCACTAGGCGCCAGACTAAGTGATCTTTCAGATCCCCATGGTGCATCAGGACTTAAAGGTGCGTGCAGTGGCTCCTCACACACAATAATTTAATTAATTTATTTTTATGTGGTGCTGAGGGTGGAACCCAGTGCCTCACATGTGGTGGGCGAGTGCTTTACCTCTGAGCCACAACCCCATACCAAACTGGCTTTTGATGGTGTCTTCTATTTCATTGCTTGAGATTGATCTGTTTAAATTATGTATGTCCTCCTGGTTCAGTTTGGGTAGGTCATATGTCTCTAGAAATTTGTTCATGTGTTTGAGATTTTATTGGAGTATGCATTTTCAAAATAGTTTCTAATTATCTTCTGTATTTCAATAGTGTCCATTGTAATTTCCTTTTTCAACACACATTTTAGTAATTTGAGTTTTCTCTTTCCTCTTGTTAGCATAGCGAAGGTTTATCAATTTTGTTTATTTTTTCAAATAACTAACTTTTTGTTTCTATTTCATTGATTTAAGCTCTGATTTTAATTATTACCTGTCTTCTACTTTTGGTGTTGATTTGTTCTTCTTTTTCAAGGGCTTTGAGATGTAATGTTAGGTCATCTATTTGTTGTATTTGTGTTCTTTTAATGAATAAGCTCATTGCAATGAACTTTCCTCTTAGCACTGCCTTCATAGATTACGGCTACCCAGAGATTTTGTTATATTGTATTGGTGTTCTCATTTACCTCTAAGAATTTTTTTTATCTCCTCCCTGATATCTTCAGCTATCCATTGTTCATTCAGTAGCATATTATTTAGTCTCTAGGTGTTGGAGTAGCTTGTATTTTTTATTTTACCATTGATTTATAATTTCATTCAGTTTTGATCTGATTGAATTCAGGGTAGTATTTCTGAATTCAATTTATCTGAGTGAGGGAAAAGACTGAGTATTTGGTATTTGCTGAGAGATGCTTTGTGGCATAACATATGGTCTATTTTAGAGAAGGATTTATGTGCTGCTGAGAAGAAAGTGTATTCACTTAATGATGGATGAAATACTCTCTATATATCCATTAAATCTAAATCATTGATTATATTATTTAGTTCTATGGTTTCTTTGTTTAGTTTTTGTTTAGAAGATCTATCCAGTGGTGAGAGAGGTGTGTTAAAGTCACCCAGTATTATTGTGTTGTGGTCCATTTGATTCTTGAAATTGAGAAGGGTTTGTTTGATATATGTAGATGTTCCATTGTTTGGGGGACAAATATTTACAACTGTTATATCTTGTTGATGTATGATTATTATGTATAAAATGTCCCTCTTTATCCCTTCTGACTAACTTTGATTTGAAGTTTAAAGTTTACTTTATCTGATATGAGGATGGAAACCCCTTGTTGTTTACACACTCCATATGAGTGATATGTTTTTTCCTCAACCTTTCACCTTCAGTCTGTGGATGTCTTTTCCTAGGAGTTTAGTCTCTTGAAGATAGCAAAATGTTGGGTATTTTTTAAAAATCCAATCCGCCAGTCTATGTCTTTTGACTGATGAGTTTAGGACATTAACATTCAGGGTTATTATGGAGATATGATTTGTATTCCAGGTCATTTTGATTTATTTTTTGTTTTTTAACTTGATATCTATTCTGCTGTTAATTTCATCTGGGGAATTTTTCATTTTAGGTATTGTATTTTAATTTCTAGAACTTGTATTTGTTCTTATATCTTCAGTTTCTCTAATTATTAGTTTGATGTTTTTCTTTAAATGACTTAACATAGTTTTAATATCCTTGATTGCTGATGCTGTCATTTAGTAGTCTGTGTTATTTGCTGATTTTTCTCTTGATTATGAATCACATTTTCCTCCTTCTTAATTTGTTCATTAATTTTTTCCTGAAGAATGAACTTTGTGAGTTTTACATGTTTGAGTATTTGATTTTTGTTACCTTCCTTTAATGAGTATTGAACCTTGTTCTAGCAGGTACTTTAATTATTATCCATTTTGATTTTTTTTTTTTTGGTGATGGGATTTCCCTGTGTTGCCCAGGTTGACCTCAAACTTCTGGGCTCAAGCTGTCCTCCCACCTCAGTTTCTACAGTAGCTGGAACTATGGGTGCACATCACCACACCTGTTGATCCTTTTGAGGCTGTTTTTTAAGTCTCATTAAAGTGGATCTAGAGATGCCTTTTTCCCCAGTGTAGCTCAGTCCCACTTCTAAGACTTGGCCTTTCTGGGATTTCTACAGAATAACTCACCTAGAACTTGGATGTTCTGCAGTTATTCTTTACGTGCCCTTGTGGATTTTCACCCTATATATATCTTAATATTCAGCAAAGACTGAAGGAGACTTCTTTGGAAATTTCTGGAATATTTTCTCATAGCTATATCTCCTCCAGAATTCTTCCCTGCTTTGGCCTCCCTGAACTCCATCATTATTGCCTCATTGAGACCATCATGTTTTTCTTACAATCTTGCTCCCTGTTCTGCAGACTAGAATGTATCTTCAGGCAGAAAACTGGGGTGATTGTATGACACGTGTCAGTCAGTTGCTTTCTTATCTCAGGAAGTCCTGTGCTGTTATCTATTTATTTATTTATTTATTTATTTTTTATTGGTCGTTCATAACATTACATAGTTCTTAATACATCATATTACACGGTTTGATTCAAGTGGATTATGAACTCCCCCTTTTACCCCGTATACAAATTGCTGTATCACATCAGTTACCCTTCCATTGATTGACATATTGCCTTTCTAGTGTCTGATGTATTCTGCTGTCTGTCCTATTCTCTACTATCCCCCCTCCCCTCCCCTGTTATCTAATATCTATAGATAATTACTTTGTTTAACTGTTTAGCTGAATACAGTGGTAGGGTAAATCAGGTCTCTGTTACTCCATTGTGACTGAATGTCGAAATATCCACTGAATTTTACATTACAGTTATTTTATTTCAAGAGGTTCTTTTGAGTTTTCTTTTTAATTTTTTTAGTTGTAGATGGACACAGTACCTTTATTTATTTGTTTGTTACCTTTATTTATTTGTTTGTTTGTTTATTTTTATGTGGTGCTGAGACTTGAATCACAGCCTCACATGTGCTAGGGAAGCACTCTACTACTGAGCCACAGCCCCAGCCCCTCTGTTTACTTTTTAAAAATCTTCAAATTTGGGCTGGCACGTGTGAAGCACAGAGTTCAATCCTCAGCACCACACAAAATAAATAAATAAATAAAAATAAAACAAAGGTATTGTGTACATCTACAACTAAAATTTTTTTAAATCTTCATGATTAATGTATAATTTCTTACTCCCTAAAAATGTTTTCAAATTTGTCTTCTATTAGTTAATATAGTTTTACTGTAATCCTTGATAATTCTAACATGTGGAAGTCACCATAAGTATTATTTTTACTGCCATGTTCCTGGTGGTTATTGCTCAAAGTGTTTTGTTTTTGTGTATCTGGTTGTCTTGGACTGTGTTCTACTTATTTGTTCATCTTGGAGGACCACTATAGAAATTCTTAAAGGCTAGGATCAAGTCATAGTCTTTCAGAAATAATAAGATTTTTGATGTATAGGGGTATTAGAAACTGCTTGAAACTCAGTTGTTGGCCTAAGTTTTGGTGATACGAAACATTGGGCTTTAAATTCAACAAGTCAGAAACTTTAAAAATCTCCCCTTGTTTTGCTCATTTCTAAAACAACTTTCCTTGCATTCCCTATTGTGTGGAAGGACTGGATGCAAGCTCCTAGGTCATTTTTATACTGAAGGTGTAACCCTTTGGATTTAAGAGGGATCTTCTGGTTTGGGCAGGCTCTAGCATTTGATATCTGGCTTGTATGCCCCTCTTTTATATCTAAAAGGTCATGAAAGTGGAAACTGTATGTACAGTTTTTTTGTGTGTGTTCAGCATATGCCTTCAGAATAAAATGTCTTTGGAAGTCCCTCTGTTCTTGTCTGTACTTCAGATTTCGTCTGATAAAATTCTTATTATCCTGTCAACAGATACCAGGGTTTGCCCAGGCTGAGCCACATCTCTAGCCTTTTTTTATTATTATTTTGATACTAGGTCTCATTAAGTTCCTTAGGGCCTTGCTAAGTTGTTGAAGCTTACTTTGAAATTGAGATCCTCATGTCTAGCTTCTGAGCTGCTGGGAACACAGGTGTGTGCCACCACACCTGGCTGCCAACAATTTTATTATTTTAAGATTAAAAATATTTTGCAGCCTCCTTTCTGAGGGATACTGAAGGTTCAACCCAGGGGCACTTTTACCACTGAGCCACATTCCCAGCCCTTTATTTTTTAATTTTGAGACAGGGTCTCACTAAGTCACTAAGGTTAGATTTGAACTTGAGGTCTTACTACCTCACAACCTAGGATTATAGGTCTGGGCCATCACACCTAGCTCTTCCAGTCAAGATTTCCAATAACAAGATTAGTACAAATATCTAACAGGACTATTATCAGAACAGCATGTAGTATTCCATTTTCTAAAATGTGATCAAACTGTATTTATTTTCCTGAAACTTACATTTTGCTTTTATCAGTCAATATTGGAAAACCCTCCATTGCAGTTCTCAGAGAGCAATGTACTAAATTTTTAAAGATTTATACAAGTTAGCCAAGTGAAGAATGAGGATGGCCTGGGATATCATAACATGACAGGGCATGGTTAAATCTGACCAGAATATGGAATATTAAATGAGTCACAGTGGAAGATGAGGCTGGAATAGTCAGCAGGGGTGAGATCAAAAAGTCCCCAAAACAGTTTCTCTCATGTAGCACAACTCCTTGGGAGCATTGCACCCATCATAGTCCAGGCAAACTGTTCCCTGATATTCCATAATATGACACTTAGAAGGCTGGTTTTTACCCACGAGTCTGAGAAAGGAAGGAGGAAATGTGGTAAGTAATAATAGTCCCCATCACTAGAGTAGAGACCACAGAGTTCCCAAGAAGATCCCTTTTTCTGCAGTCTACTCTGATTGAAATTCTTCAGACTCAAAAAAACGAATTCATGTCTGAAGATGGGTGCCTTTTGGTTTCACTCCAGACTCAACCTTGCCTAGATCAGTAATGCTAGGATAGTGAATACCTTTCTGACCTGGAGGACAAGGGAGGCCACTTCCTAAGGTGCCAAAGGATTCTCTTTGATCTAATCCCCTATCCTTAGGAATGTGGAAACACTCATAAAGCTGATAAACCTTGGGAAACTGCCTCGTGATGCTTATCCCCCTGCTGATCTGCGGGAAAACCCAACCTCCATCTATAACACCTGGCTCAACAGCCTTCCCCAGGATATCAAGAACATGGTCCTCAGCTACATACCTGAATGCAACATACAGGATCAGTTTTTGCAGGTCAGTAGAGATATCTGAAGACATGCCATGTGTTCTTCAAAGCCACTGCACAGCAGAAATTTCAGTTTTTAATAGCACCAGAAAAAAAAAAAAAATCCCAGAAGCTCCCTATAATCTGAAGCCCTGTTAATGCAAAGAACTATGGCTCACAAATGCCCTTCATGGGTAATGCTAGGTGGATTGGTTTTCCATGTCAGAGGGTTAGCTTGGAGATCTGATTTTCTCAGTGATTCAGAGATTTCAGGGAGTTTTCCAGAAAAGGCAGAACATGTCTTTGTCTTTTTTAATTGTTATTGTTAAGTTCAAGGACACTAACTCCTGCCCTTTCTCTCCTTGCAGATTAAGGATAGCCAAAGCTTTTCATTCCTGATCTTTGCTGAATACACCTCATTTCTTCCCTGGTCTTCCCTCTGGTCTCTCTTCTTCTTTCTGTTGTTGCTGTTCAAAGAGCTGGGCATCATGGTAGGATTCATGCAGGGCATCATTCTCCCACTCCAGGATACCTTCTCTTCCCTCAGAAAACATACAGCACTGCTCACAGGTACTCTGACCTCTGTTCCTATTCCCACCCATGGCCCTGATTCCACTGAGACTCTTACCCTGACCTCCATTTAGCCCTTGTCATTTAGCTAGACATTTGATCTTGATGCAGACTCAATGTTTTCTCCAGTGGGTATCATTATGCTCCTGTACCTGTGTGGCCTCTTCTTCACTCGACCTTCAGGCATCTACTTCATGAGACTGCTGAATGAATACTGGATAGTCCTCCCCATCTTCTTCATCATCATATGTGAAAACATTACTGTAGCCTGGGCTTATGGGGCCAAGAGGTGATGTCCTAGGCCCAGGCTCCCATACAGCATGGGTTTGTAGGGAAGGTGGACCCTTCCTGGTTGCCTCAGCTCTCACCCAACTAGAGTGACATAGGGATCTTTAATTTCAAGGTCTTCTGAGAAATCTTCTGTTTTTTTTTTTTTATTTAATATACCTTTTGCATGCTTCATATGCACCAGACACTGTTTTAGTTACCAGGGTTATGCATTGAATTCCTATCCTCACAAAACTAGTGGTGTAGATAGGAGATAAACAAATTAGTTACAAATAAGATAGTAAAAATAAGTGACAGGAGAAAATTAAAGGGTAAGGTAAGATTATCCAAAGTAGGAGTGCATGTGAGCATGATTCAGATAGGATTACCAGGAAGGCCTTTCTCTTCCCTGGAATGTAAGATGACATGCAAGCAGACTACTGAGTGAAATGAGGAAGGGAACCATGACAAGGTTTTGAGAAAGAATATTCTAGGCAGGGAAACATTAAATACCAATGCCTGAATATGCATCATGCTTGGAGTTTTTGAAGAACAAGGAAGTCAAGAGAGGCTAGAATAGAATGTTAAGAGATGAGGGGAGGTAACAGGAGCCAGATTATGAGGACCTTATAAGCCATGACAGGACCTAACATTTTATGCAGAATAAAATATGAAGCATTGAAAGGTTTTGAATAAGACAGTTTCATCATATTTATTTTTTAACAAGATATCTATGGCTGGTATGGTGGCACATACCTATAATTCCAGCAACTTGGGAGACTGAGGCAGGAGGATTGCAAGTTCAAGAACAACTTCAGCAACTTAGTGAGGTCCTAAGCAACTTATCAAGATCCTGTCTCAAAATAAAAAGCCAAAAGGACTGGGGATGTGACTTCATGGTTAATTGCCCCTGGGTTCAATCCCTGGTACAAAAAAACATAAAAGGATAAAAAAATAAATAAAAAGATATATGTAATTATATAAGAGGATAGACTGAATAGTCAAGTATAAAACTAGAACTGGGAGCTATATAATATTCCAAGTAAGAGCTAATAATGGCTTGGGTTAGGGTGGCAAAGCTGTAGTTTGAGAGAAGTGGTCTGATTTTGGAAGCCTCACTGGGCCACCACACTTTTTTTTGTCCTTTCACAGGTTCCTTGCAGACATGGCTGTCCTGTTGGACCGCCCCATCTCCTCCATCTGCAGTAGGCTGTGGTGCTATGTGTCTCCAGTTGTGCTGCTATTCTTGTTGGTGATCATCCTGGTTGACCTTAGTATGAAGCCCATGACCTACATCGCCTGGGACTCAGTTGGTGTGAGCCTCCCTCCCCAGACCCAGGAGCCCCAGGGAGTGGGGTCAGATTTTTTAGTCACCTCCTGGCTGAAGAATCTGGTCATCACATTCCACTCCCTGTGTTCTCATTAGTCTTCTGCCTTGGTTCCCTTTCCACCTTTCCCCTCCACATGTCTTCTTCTTCTTCTGGGAACTTTGATATTCTAAACCCCTTTCCCATTTCTCCACAGTCAAAAGAGGTGCTTCGACCATACCCGTCATGGGGACTATTCTTGGTCATCATCCTTTTTCTCATTGTCATCCTCCCAGTCCCTGTGTACTTAGTATACTGTCTCTGCAATGGGATGCCCTTCAAATCCAAGAGTAAGAACAGGCTTATGATATTCTCCAAATCTCCACCCCTGAGTGACCAACCAGTGCTCCGTGAAAAGGTCCAAAAGGAGGAAATTCCACAAGGTGATAAAACAAAGTAGTGATCAACTCGTCATTTCATTTCCTGTATTCATTTAGCCAGGCATCACACATTTCTCAAAACAGATCTTACAGGCCACTCTTAGTGACATCTTGCTACTGTCCATGTCCCTCTGGGAGGGCATTATTTGAGAGGCAAATGGGGCTCCCCTCTTGGGCCCCATCCTCTCTGGTTACCACTGTCATTGTATTTTTCCCATCCCCTTCCTATACACACACGCACACACACACATGTAATTCATATACACTGTTGGCTTTGCCTGCTAAATCTGCTGCTTCTGGTTTGCTGGTCTCAGAATGGAGATGGAAGAATAGTACTATTGGTCAATAAATAAGTTCATTGGAACTCCCAAGTGCTGAGTGTGAGATTTTTTTTTTCTGTAAATATCTCAGGTGTTTAGTCTTCCTTACATAAGGCTCCCATTCTTTCTAGAGCTAAATGTTTAGCCCCACATTCTTACCCTGGCAAATCCAGCTGCTAGATTACCAAACTTGCCTTATCCAGGGTCTGGACTTTGGCCAAGGAAAACCTGGGAAGTAATGGCTTCAGCAATTATGGGAAATATATATTAATGTACTTGATGAGAATGGCAATCCTATCATAGGTCTAAAACTAATTTATTTATTGGTACCAGGGATTGAACCCAGGGGTTGCTTAATCCTTATCAGGGTCTCGCTAAGTTGCTTAGGGCCTTGCTAAGTTGCTAAGGCTGATCTTGAACTTGTGATCCTCCTGCCTCAGCCTCCTGAGCTGCTGGGTTTTCAGGCATGCCCCACTGTGCTCAGCCTAAAACTTAGTTTTAAAGTTTGTAACAGTGGTTCCAACACTGTGTTGTGGACTAAGTGCATCTGTAAATCAATGCACACTTTGAGGAATAATCAAGTTGTATTGCTGAACCCTTTAATGGGTTGCTTAAGAGACATCACTGGTTTTATCATGGGGATAAATCAGAAGAATTTGCCCAGCAGATGATAACTGTGTGGGTCTACTAGAATTTGTGGGAGGTATTCTGTAGCTGAACTGAAGTACTTCCCAAAAGGAGACTGGACCAGAGACGGGAGGGAGCTATGTGTAGAGGTAGTTGGGATTCTCGGAAATCCAAGAAATAGATTTTGGATTGCTCAGGATCCACAGGTAAGTTTCTGAAGGAAAAGAAGATATCCTCAACCATTGTTTGGTGGGACTCCAGTGTGGGTCGAGAGTGTGGAAGGACGAGAGGGTATTAGAAGTCTCTGGACCTCTGAAGTTTCAATCTCCTCAAGCTGAAGATGGGAAGGCTGGAGGGTATGTGAACTTCTTGTCCCCTTCTATTGTTTCCTATAGCTTGTAGCCCCGCCCCCAACTCATCCCCTCCCCCTCGAATCCAAACGACCTGGCTGCTTAGAGACTCTTGCTATTGAGTCGGGTTAGATGGGGATAGGACAGTGGAAGGCTGTGACCTTCTCCTGGTCACATAGTCTGGGCCTTCAGTGTCCTACCTTTTAGGACACTAGGCACTCATCCTCCCATCTGCCCTACCCCTACTCCCTACCCAGTTCCATCACTGAGGATGGAACCTCTGGGAGCCGTCTTGAAAAGTAGGGGGTTTACCGGATAAAACAATCAGTATAGAATGAAGACCTTGATGTAAGTGTCTCTTCCACTGAATTTTTCTTTCCTCAAACCACGTGTTCATTGTCTTTTGGCATCTAACCACAGGCTGTGTGTGTGTGTGTGTGTGTGGGGAATATCCCACATTGCTGCAGGGCATACTGATTGAGTGATAGGAAGGCAGATTTCCATCGCAGATACCACTGTATAGCTCTGGGGATCCATTCACATTATCTGAAGTTGGTTTCTTTGCCCCCTGGGTTGATTAGAGGATTTTCTTTGGGCCTTCTACATGGAATCTCTAGGCTTGTTAAGCAAGATGGATCAAATTCTTTGGTAAGGTATCTACATGTATTCGCTTTTATTCATTATAATGATGTGAATATAGATATTATCATTCTGAGTTTTCATGAAGGGCCCTAGCAGAAAGAGGGGGTCACACAGTGAATCTGGGATAGAGTCTGACTAGAAATGGTATCTTCTATCTTCACTTTTTATTTTTAAAATTTCAAATACATACAAAAAATAACAAATTGCTATGTGTTCATCATGCAACTTCAATACTAAACAACTCATGGCCAATTTGTTTTCATCTTTCCTCTATCCACTGTATGTCTCCCCATTATTTTGAAGCAAATTCCAAATTTATCATTTTATCCATAGATATTTCAGTATGTATCTCTAAAAATTATGGAATCTTTTTAAAAACCCACAAAACTATTTTCACACCCAAAATAACAGCAATTATTTAATGTTGTCAAATATTCTCTCAGTAGTACTTAGATTTTCCTATCTCATAATTTTCTTCTGGTTAAACTTTTTTTAAATGGCCTTATTGAGATAGGTATTCATATTACAGAGCAATAGTAACAAAAACAGCATGGTACTGGTACCAAAACAGGCGGGTGGACCAATGGTACAGAATAGAGGACACAGTAACCAATCCACAAAACTACAACTATCTTATATTTGATAAAGGGGCTAAAAGCATGCAATGGAGGAAGGATAGCATCTTCAACAAATGGTGCTGGGAAAACTGGAAATCCATTTGCACCAAAATGAATCTGAATCCCTATCTCTCGCCGTGCACAAAAGTTAACTCAAAATGGATCAAGGAGCTTGATATTAAATCAGAGACACGGCATCTGATAGAAGAAAAAGTTGGTTATGATCTACACGCTGTGGGATCGGGCTCCAAATTCCTCAATAGGACACCCATAGCGCTAGAGTTAACAAATAGAATCAACAAATGGGACTTACTCAAACTAAAAAGTTTTTTCTCAGCAAAAGAAACAATAAGAGAGATAAACAGGGAGCCTACATCCTGGGAACAAATCTTTACTCCACACACTTCAGATAGAGCCCTAATAACCAGAATATACAAAGAACTCAAAAAATTAGACAATAAGATAACAAATAACCCAATCAATAAATGGGCCAAGGACCTGAACAGACACTTCTCAGAGGAGGACATACAATCAATCAACAAGTACATGAAAAAATGCTCACCATCGCTAGCAGTCAGAGAAATGCAAATCAAAACTACCCTAAGATACCATCTCACTCCAGTAAGACTGGCAGCCATTAGGAAGTCAAACAACAATAAGTGCTGGAGAGGATGCGGGGAAAAGGGCACTCTTGTTCATTGCTGGTGGGACTGCAAATTGGTGCAGCCAATTTGGAAAGCAGTATGGAGATTTCTCGGAAAGCTGGGAATGGAACCACCATTTGACCCAGCTATTCCCCTTCTCGGTCTATTCCCTAAAGCCCTAACAAGAGCATGCTACAGGGACACTGCTACATCGATGTTCATAGCAGCTCAATTCACGATAGCAAGACTGTGGAACCAGCCTAGATGCCCTTCAATAGATGAATGGATAAAAAAAAAATGTGGCATTTATACACTATGGAGTATTACTCTGCATTAAAAAATGACAAAATCATAGAATTTGGAGGGAAATGGATGGCATTAGAGCAGATTATGCTAAGTGAAGCTAGTCAATCTTTAAAAAACAAATACCAAATGACTCCTTTGATATAAGGGGTGTAAACAAGGACAGGAGAAGAATATTTACAGTAAACAGGGATGAGAGGTGGGAGGGAAAGGGAGTGAGAAGGGAAATTGCATGGAAATGGAAGGCGATCCTCAGGGTTATACAAAATGTCATATAAGAGGAAAGGAGGGGTAAGACAAGAGAATACAAATGGAAGAAATGATTTACAGTAGAAGGGGTAGAGAGAGAAAAGGGGAGGGGAGGGGAGGGGAGGGGAGGGGAGGGGGGATAGTAGACAATAGGACAGACAGCAGAATACATCAGACACTAGAAAGGCAATATGTCAATCAATGGAAGGGTAACTGATGTGATACAGCAATTTGTATACGGGGTAAAAGCGGGAGTTCATAATCCACGTGAATCAAACCGTGTAATATGATGTATTAAGAACTATGTAATGTTATGAACGACCAATAAAAAAAAAAAAGAGATAGGTATTCATTCTCTCTCTCTCTCTCTCTCTCTCTCTCTCTCTCTCTCTCTCTCTTTGGTATCAGGGATTGAACTCAGGGGGTACTTAATCACTGAGCCACAGCCCTATTTTGTATTTTTTTTTTTAGAGACAGAGTCTCACTGAGTTGCTTAGCACTTCACTTTTGCTGAGACTGGCTTTGAACTCAAGACCCTCCTGCCTCAGCCTCCTGAGCTGCTGGGATTACAGGCATGTGCCACCGAACCTGACCATTGTGGCTTTTTTGGTTTCAAGTTCTGAACCACAGTTTAGAAGTTTTATTTAGTCTCTTGGATCTCAAATACATACATATATATATATATATATATATATATATATATATATATATATTTTTTTTTTTTTTTTCCCTCTCATGTCGTTTGGACTTACCATGTTTCTCAGCTAGAAGTTAATGCCCATAGGCCTCACTTTCATCATTTCCAAACTGAACTTATTATTGTCTCTATCTTTTCATCTCCAAACCTGCATGTCCATCTATGTTTCCATCTAAAGTTAGGGTAGAGTTTTAATGAGGTGGACCTAGAGCCTAGGCAGGAAAATTGAGGCAAAAATTTTAGTTTTAGGACTCTGTGGTTGGATTTGTGGAGATCTAAAGGGGGAAGTACCCAAATGTTCTCTCACAGATTCAGGGGTCCATGGGCCAGTATGATTAATTTCAGATTTACCCACTTATGGAATTGTTGTAATCTCCATCTTGAGGGGCTTTTGTGGCCTAGTGGGAACAACAAAACACTTAGAGACAGACTAATCTGTGTTTGAATAATGTATCAACTCCTTATCTTAGGTCATCCTGTGATACTGTCTCTTCTTAGCCTTAGTTTCTGTCTATCACATAAACATGGGGAAACAATTCCACAGATAATCGTAAGGGAATCATCCCAAGATAAAAGAACCAAAATAGTGATAGTGTGCTGAGATTATATAATTTTTCTCTAAATCTCCACATTTATTTAGATTTTAAAAACAAAAATTAAAACCCAACTATTACCCACTATGTGTTTTAAGTTACTAGGGTTTAACCCATTTAGGATTATTATTTCTTGGTAAATTAATCAATTTTATACCCCTCTTTATCCCTTGGAATTTTTCTTATTTGGAAATCTGCCTTGTATGATGAAATTAACCATCTAGATTTCTTGTAACATTTGTATGGGATATATTTTTCTATACTCTAGCCTTGGTGTGGGCTGGGGGGTACTGGGGGTTGAACCTAGGTTTGCTTTATAACTGAGCTACATCCTCTGCCCTTTTTACTTATCTATTTATTTATTGAGACAGAGTCTCTCAAAGTTGCAGAGGCTGGCCTTGAACTTGTGATCATAATGTCTCAGACTTCCAAGTTGCTGGGATTGCAAGGGTACACCACCATACCCAGCAATACTTTAGTCATTTAAACAGCTTTGAGAGATATAATTCATACGCCACAAAATTCACTCATTTAAAGTGTACCGTTCAACATGCACTAGTTACTTAAGCTACTTTTCTTCTGCTATTCAGCAGTATGGATGTCTAGCATGGTTTTCTTTGAAGTTATCCTGATTAGCATTTGATGAGTTTCTTAAATCTGTAAATTTTTATCTTTTACCAAATTTGTGGAGTTTAGGGACATTATTTAGTTATCTTTTTCATCAGTCTCTTCCTTATTGATTCATGGGCTTTTGATACCATCCCATAGGTCCCTTTTAGTTGTTGATGGACCTTTAATTCATTTACTTCTTTATATGTGGTACTAAGAATTGAACCCAGTGCCTCACACATGCTAGGCAAGTGCTCTACCACTGAGCCACAACCACAGCCCTCATCTAATGCATTTTTAATTTGCAATATTGTATTTATTAACTTTAAAATGTCCATTTGGTTATTTTTTAATAGCTCTTCCTTCTCTGCAGAAAACTTCCATTATTCCAATAAATTCAATAATTTTCACTTTTGTTTCTTGGAAGATGGTTGTGATAGTTACTTTAAAGGCTTTGTCTAATGATTTCACCATCTGAATTATCTTAGGGTTGACATCTATTGTTTATCTTGCTTTGGGAATTGCTTATATTTGTGTGTGTTTATTTAAAGTGAGGTATAACTTTAGATTGTAGCCTGAGAGTTTTGAATATTATATTGTGAGATTCAGGAATCTGTTAATATCCTCTGGAAAATGTTGACTTTTTGTTTATTTGGTTTTTGTTTTTTGGTACCACAGATTGAACGCAAGGGCACTTAACCGCTTAACCACTGAGCCACGTCCCCAGCATGTATGTGTGTGTATGTTTTTTTTTTTTTTAATTTAGAGACAGGGTATTGCTAAGTTGCTTAGGGTCTTGCTAAGTTGCTGAGGCTGGTTTTGAACTTGAGATCCTCCTGCCTTAGCCTCCCAAGCTGCTGGGATTATAGATGGGCATCACTGTACCTAGCTTTTATTTTAACAGTCAGTCAAGCTGATCAGATGGCAAATTCTGTTGTTTTCCATGGATGTTGGTTATAATATCAGTAAAGTTTTCAAAGTTTATGCTATACTGTTTGGGTTAGCATATGCTGTCTATATCGTGGGCCATTTTATATCATAGTTCAGTTTTTCAAATCTTTGATGTGCTCCTTTGCACTTGTTCCAAAAGAATCAGGATTCCCTGCATATTCTTGGTGCAGAGAAGCTCATTCTCCTGCCTTTCTGGCTCTAAATGGGGTTTCTCCTGGAGATTCTGTTCTTCGTGCACAGTCCCATGGGTTGGCTCATTCTTGGATTGGTAGACAAAAAAGGAAAAAGGTATGTGAGACTCATCCCGTTATAAGTCATAAGTCATTCTGACTGCCATTGTTTACTTTTCAGAGACCTCAGATCATTGATTTGGTCTTCTAGTCAGAAATGAGCTGTATTCAGTGGGAGAACTACTCTACATGTGTTTGACTTATCTCATTTTGCCTAGCAACAGAAGTCTAGTGCATTATTTTTGGCAGTTTATTCATTTATGTAAATTATAAAATTCTGTTAACTTTCATTGAAAAGTTAAGTCCTATTAAGATTTTAAGTGAGGGGCTGGGGTTGTGGCTCAGTGGTAGAGTGCTTGCCTAGCATGCATGAGGCACTGGGTTCAATCCTCAGCACCACATAAATGTAAAATAAAGATATTGTGTCCACCTAAAACTAAAATAAATAAATAAATAAAAGATTTTAAGTGAAATTATATTGACCATATAAATCAACCTGGGAGAAAAAATCCATCTTTTTGTATCCTATTTAAGAAGTCTTTGCTGACCCCAAGGCATGCAGATATTTTCTTAGGGTTTTCAAATAAAATTTTTATTGTGGGGGAAGGGTGGGAAAAGGGTAGTTGGGTGTGATAAGTGCACACCTCATGCGTGTATGGAAATATAACACTGAACCCTATTGATATGTATTAAAAATAAATTTTAAAAAACTTTTTGTACCAGAGATTGAATCCAGGGGTGTTTAAGTGTTTAACCACTGCCGCAGTTTGGCTGCAGCAGAATAAGGGGGTGGGGGGGTGACGAATAACTTGTGTACGTTGATACAGCAGGAGTGGAAGCCGTTTATTGTAGGACAACAGAGCTATTTATACATTTTGCACAGCTTATCTTAATTAGCATAAACTAGATACATCAGTCAACCAATAAGGAATCTCCACACTTAATGGCTTGCTTTTGTTACTTTTCAAACCACTCCCTCTGGCATTTTGCCAGGCACCATCCAGACTTGTTTACGAACTCTAACATTCCCCTGGCAAAATACCAGGTGTTATTTTGACTTGTTTACAGACCTTAACAAACCACTGAGCCACATCCCCATCCCTACTTTGTATTTTATTTAGAGACAGGGTCTCATAGAGTTGCTTAGTGCCTTGCTGTTACAGAGGCTAGCATTGAACTTGTGATCTTCCTGCCTCAACCTTCTGAGCCATTGGGATTTTAGGCATGTACGACTGAACCTGGCTTAAGAATAATTTTTTAAAATTTGTATTGCTTTGTTTTTCACCTTTAGGATATAGTCTACTATGAGTAGCTTTTAATATGTGAATTTGGGGAGGCCAAGTTGTTTCATTTTTACATAGATATCTAATTACCCTGGCAAATAGTCAGTTATAGAAAAGAATGTCCTTTCTCCACAGCTCTGCAGTGCCATATTTGTTGTAAATCAGGTATCCATATATATATTTGTGAGTATGTTTCTGAACTCCCCTGAGGGGATTCAATAAAACTCTCTGTGATGATGGAAATGTTCTATAGCTGCCCTTCCAAAATGGTAGCTTGTGACTACTGAGTACTTGGTATGTGGATAATGTGACTAAGGAATTTAGTTTTTGATGTCATTTAATTTTAATTAATTTAGATTTACAGTCACATATGGCTAGTAGCTAGTATATTGGACAGTACAGCATATTGCCCCACTGATCTACATGTGCCACAGAGCCTTGTGCCAATACAGTGCTCTCTTCATTTTTATAACTCTATAATTAGTCCTTATGTCTTGTTCTTCTCCATGAAATCTGTGTTAAACATTCTAGGCCTTTTGCTTTCCACATAAATTTTAGAACCAGCTTATGAATTTACACAAAAATCCTGCTATTCAGTAGCACACTCACCTGGCATGCGCAGGGCGCTGGGTTCGATCTTCAGCACCACATAAAAATAAAATAAAGATGTTGTGTCCACCAAAAACTAAAAAATAAATACTAAAAAAATTCTCTCTCTCTCTCTCTCTCTCTCTCTCTCTCTCTCTCTCTCTCTTAAAAAAAAATCCTGCTATGATTTCAGTAGGAATTACATTGAATCTATAGATCAATTTGTGTTGAACTGATTATTGAAGCTTCTAAATCACGAACATTTTAATCCTTTCACTTGTCTAGAACTTCTTTAATACCTCTTAATATATTTTTATAGTTTAATTTGGTTTATAGTTCTCAAATTTTTAAGTTCTAATTTTTAAAGTTTATACATAAAAATCTTAAGTCATTTTTGTTAAGAATGATACCTAGGCAGTTTATATTGTTTGGAGTAATCTTAGATGGTCTTGTCTTTAAATTCTTATTTTCCAGAGGGCTGGAGCTGTGGTTCAGTCATAGAGCACTTACCTGGCCAGTGTGAGTCCTGGGGTTCTGTCTCCAGCACCGAAAAACAAAAATTAAAATTCTTATTTTCTAGAAGTAGGCATACTCTTGGTACTTTTTTTCCAAGGTGGAGATTCCATCTTCTTATTCATACATGCTTGGGTTGGGGAGGTCTCAGGGGTTCTTATATGATCAGCCTTGTCTTTTCCAGCTCATGCACTTAAAGCCTGCAGTCAATATCACTCACAGCTTTAGGCTGCAGTCAATATCACTGATCCCTGCAGAATTACAAATTGGAATCTACCCTGGATGATGGTATGAATGGTGAAATTATGGAGGACCAGGATATGAAACCCCAGCTGCCTGAATCTTCATATTCCAAACCCTTGCCAGAGGACACCTGGAATTCCTTCTCCTTGCAGACTGAGATTCTGCCTTTTGATGAGCCTAGTGGCGGGATAAAAAAGTTTGATACTTTATCCTCAGACATTTGGTCTAATGAAGACAATGAAAAGATTCCAGAGTCCACAATCATTAATCCGACCATGGCTGAAGTCCCCAGTGACCGACCATCCTGGGCCAATAAAATTGAGTACCTCCTGGTCCAGGTGGGCTTCTGTTTGGGGCTGAGTTCCGTCTGACGCTTTCCTTATATATGTTTTCGCAATGGAGGTGGTAAGCCTGGGTACCAGGACACGTGGACCCATGAGGGGGTATGAAGCCAGAGGCCTATCCTGACTCCTCTAGAATCTTAAGATGTGCAGGGACAGAGGATTTGGGGTCCTGTCTGGGGCAGGAATAAGGTACCTGAACTCAGGACCTTGGGAGGGTAGAGGAGGGTAACTGAATACTTATGTTTATGAGGATGGTGAGACTTAAGAGGCCTGGGTGAGGGGTGGGGGTAGAAACTAAATATCTGGGTCTTCCAGAAACTGGGGGACAAGGGACTAGATACCTAGGACTGGAAGAGATATGGAAACAAACGGGTGCCGATACCTGTAGGCCCTGAGAGAGGTTGATGGTGATGAGCATATCTTCCTGGACCCCTGAAGAAGGCCAAGTATTGAAAGGTCAGATGGGTCTCAGAGCCCCTTCTGAATCCTTCTTGCAGGCAGTTTCATCATTATCTACATCCTCATGCTGTTCCTAGTAGGGATTCCTATCCTCTTTCTGGAAATGGCAGTTGGCCAGAGGATGCATCAGGGCAGCATTGGTGTATGGAAGGCCATCAGCCCATGGATTGGTGGTGTGGGGTATTCCAGCTTCATGGTGAGGACCCCTGGCTGCCCAGGCCTATTTTTAGACTCTACTTCCATATTAACCTTCATCCTGGAATGGGTCCCATGACATGTTTTCATTTCCATGGGTCAAGTTCCTTCTGTTCCCCAACCATCAAGTCAAATTCTGTCTCTTCTGCTGGCCTACCTTTCTTCCCCTGTCAAATCTTCATGGTCTCTAGGTATGCATCATCGTGGGATTGTACTTCAGCATTGTCATTAGCTGGAATCTCTTCTGTTTGGTTCAGTCTTTCCAGTCCCCATTACCTTGGACATCACTAAGGAACTCCAGTGAACTTGGTGAGAAGACAGGGAAAAAAAGGGCAAGGGGGAGGGCTGAGCAAAAGACTGGGGAAGGATGAAGGAAGAAGGATCACTGAGAGAAGAGGGGTGAGCAGGAAGATGATGAAATGGGATTGGAGGAAGGGGGTGATGTGAAGAAGGGGGAGGTACCCTGCTCTTGCAGTGTCTCCATGGCCAGTTCACCTCAGATCCTGAATGCAAAAGGACAAGATCTACAACATACTTCTGGTACCGGAAAATATTGAATACTGCAGATGAAATGGAGATTGGTGGGATACCAACCAATCTTGCATCTTTGTATGTCTCTTTTTGTGACATGGTCAATTATTTGCATCTCCATGATCAAAGGGCTCAAGTCAACTGGGAAGGTGAGCCACCCTCTGAGTTACTTCTTTTCCATCTGAGAGTTCCTAATATTCTCCTAACTTTGATACCTGTAGTCTAGATCTCCAAATTCTCATTCCTTTTAATAGGACTTCTGATTCTGATTAGCCTTTGATTCTACTGTCCCCAACTTCTGCCTTTGCTGGACTCAATTTCTGAATCATACTTTCTACTCAGATGCTGTGTGCCTCAGTAGTTCTTCCCTACATCATCCTTTTCTGTCTTCTTATTTGGAGTCTACTGCTAGACGGTGCATTTTTTGGTCTCAAGAATTTGTTGGCTGTCGAGGTAAGGTGTCTTCCATCCTTAAATTTTCTAATCCACATGGGTGGTGTCAGAGAAGGTGTGGTTATCAGTCTGATAGAGGCCCTTCTAGCTCCCTCTTTCATCCCCTTTATCTTGTCTTCCATCTCCATCATGGTTTACCTCTCCTCCTTTTACATCCCTGTTCACATGGTACTTCTCCCCTTCAGGTAACAACCTTGTTCTCTGTGGAAGCTTGGCATCAGACAGGTAACCAGCTATTTTTGTCCATTGGCCTTGGCTTTGGCAGCTTTACCGCAATCAGCTCATACATCCCTCGGTCCAACGATTGTGTCAGTGATGCCTTTGCTGTGGCTCTTCTCAACTTGGCTGCCTCAGTGATTTCTGCGTTGGTTGTATTTTCCATGATGGGCCACTTGGCTATGGTGAACACTGAAAACTGTTACCAGAAGTGAGCTCAATTTTCATATGGAGATCATTACAAAGAAAATCTTAGAAAGATCATCATGAAGAAAATCTTGGAAAAAACTCACAGAACTCCAGTCTAGACCCTCCATCCCTTAGGATGTTGACTCAGTCAATATAGGCCCTCACGTTGGAGCATCCTAAACCTTAGAAACACCTGAATCACTCCAACTCTCTTTTAGAGCTTCTTTTTGAAACTAGGAGAGCCCAGATTCAGAGGTTTTCAAAGATAGTTCATCCCATTCTTAGCAGGACTGCCATGGAAAAATTAGGGGATATCTTCAGCTCAACCATTAAACTGATGACCATGCTATCTCTGACACAACATCAGAGTCTCCATAGCCTAGTCAGTTCCCATTTTCTTCTCCTGTGACATTTTTTCCAAAACATCTCCTATTTAAGAACCCCTGTATTGAGTTCTAGAAACAACCAGTGGTGAGCCAGACCACCACCCCTGCCCTCAGGAAAATTACAGTGCTGAGGAATCCAATACCAAACAGATTATCACAAACCAGATGGGATCCAGTAGTAGTAGGCCAGTGATAGAGAGACAGAAGAAAGAGGCAGTAACTGCCGGGATCATTCTCAGACTGCCTCATGAGACACTCAAACTGAGCTGAGTTTGTCTTCTGACGAAAACTGCTGCTAGTATTCTTTCAGATATTTCCCATTCATGGGCCTATATACAAATATAAATACCACTTAAAATTAGGTAATACCATGCTACTTTTCATCAGCTTGTTTAATTACCCTTATGAAAATAGATCTTGAACAATTTTCCATGGCAGTAAGTTGAGTTCATTGAGCTAAGTGAATTAATCATGTGGAGAATGAGTATGGGGATGCAGGTAGAAAATTCTAAGCAGAAAGAACATCATGTACCAAAGATGCTAAGATGAGAGATAGTATTGCAAGTTAAGGAAGGTGTAACAGCTGGTATAGCTGAAGAATAGGAGATTAAGAGAATTGTGAAGAAAGACAGTGTTTGGAGAGGCCTACAGATCAAGAAGCAGAGATATGTTAGTGTTACCTACCAGGAGGTAAGAGTCCTAAAGCTTTAGTCAATAATACTGTAGGAAAGATCCCAGGGGACAATTTAGGTCAGAAATTCTCCAGTTTCACACCTTTACAATCATGAAAGTAAGCAGCAGGCAGTGTACGCCTGAATCCTGAAAACTCAGTGTCAGTGCAGGCTCCACCTTAACAAGATAAAACTCTAGAGACTGCCCTTCTCATCTAGAGGATAAGGGAGAGAAAGTTATTTCAAAGGGTCAAATAATTTTATACAATTGTACTCTGTCTCCAGGAATGCTGACATTGTGATCCATCTGGTAACTACTGGAGTGCTTCCTGCCCTGGTCTTGCCCTGAGATAGTCTATATCATAATCCAAGCTCTACCTACACAAAGTGGATCAGTGGCTTACCTACACAAGTAAAAGGAGAAATCGTACAATATTTGTCTACCTGCAACAAAACTGAACAATTGAGAGAGGTAGGTAAGGATTGAAGGTGGGGCTCTCAAATTCCCCAAAGGTCCCAGTGTATCAGAAACTTTATCTCCTCTTAGTGTGTCTGTAGAATCCAGAAAGACAATTCTCAGCAGCATCCTGGACAATTAAAACAATGTTTTTTGCCTTTTGTGATAAGGCAATGGTAGCCTCTTTAGCACTGAGAACTACAGTTAACATAAACCTACTTACTCTAGTCCAAGAGATACCCAGCTCAGCTCTTGTTGGAGGAATTCCCCATGCCTCAAGGCCAGAGAGTGGTAATGTCTGTTAACAGTACTATATACTATTTTCTAGGAGAAGGTATGGGAATCGAACTGGGATTCATTCTAGCTCTGAGTCTTCACCATTTCTCCCTTCATTCATAGATTATGGAGGGTCCAGGTGTGGCCTTTGTGGTATTTACCGACATCATCTCCTTGTTTTCTGGACCCAACTTCTGGGCCATCATCATTTTCTTGTTGCTGGTGACACAGGGGATGAGCTCCTTGATAGGGATCATGCAGGGCATCATTACCCCTCTCCAGGATGTTTTCTCTTCCTTCAGGAGATATACAAACCTGCTCACAGGTACTCTGACTTATGACCTCAATACCCACTATGGCCATTATCTAGCTTAACCCAACTGGTATTCTTATGTAGCAGCCCAGCTTAAATTTGACCTTGATCCAAACCTGATGTTTTCCTCCAGTGGGTGTCTATGTGCCTATGTTCCTGGGCAGCCTCATTTTTGCAAGGCCTTCAGGCAGCTACTTTGTGAATCTGCTGGATGATTACTGGATTTCTCTGCCTGTCTTCTGCATTATCATCTTGGAGAACATGGCCATGGCCTGGATCTATGGGGCCAGGAGGTGATGTCCCAAGCCCAGGAGTCTCCTGCAGTCACACAGCAAGGGTCCTAGGGAACCTTGGTCCTTTTCTCCATCCCTCCACTCTTACCACCAGATCTCTGATCTCAGGGCTTAGGGAAAGCCCCAGGAGGGTGGAAAGAGGAACAGCATGGGCTGGTTCCTGGAGAAAAGAGTTTTGAAATGAAAAGGGGTGAGCAGCCCATATCCAGTCCAGTGGGCTTCTGATCTTACTTTTAACCAAGTTAATGTGGATATCTGAAACAGGTAATCCTGTGCTTCTCAAAATGTGGTCTGTGGGGTAGCAGCATTGGCATCATTTGGAAGCTTATTAGAAATACAGATTCTAGGGCTCCACCTCAAGCCTTCAAATCTGTATCTGCATTTTAACCAGATCCCCAGGTGATCTGTATGCACTAGCATGAGAAATATCATGTAACCAAGGGCAGCAGCATTTCCAGGAGGTAGTGGTTCTTGGCATCAGTTTGGTCTTTCACACATTCACTCATTCTCACGTATCTCTCAGGGTCTCCTGTATGCCGGCAAGTCTTATAGTTAATACTAGGAATTTCTAGGATGAATTATACTTAGCTTTTGCTCTCAGCCCATAGTGCAGAGTCCAAAGACAAAGACATACGTAAGCGGATCCCTGTGCAGTGTGATTAGTCTATGAGAGATGTAACAGAGAACATTCTGGAAATACACATGATTAACTAAAGAAGGATGAAGAGTTGGGTGATGCATCTTAGAGGAGGGGATACTTGAGCAGTATCTGGACAGGGGAGAGAAAGAGAATGAACCCAATTTGCATTTGTGTTGACATTAAAAAGGTATACCAAAGAAAGCTGGATGTATGAGCTGGAAGAAACTTCATTTAGGAACTTAGCCTTTATCCTGAAGTTGATGGGGGAAAGGAATTTTTTAAATGCTTGGGCAAGGAGTGTCCACCTAGTTTGCCAGTAGAACATCAGATGCTTAAAAATCCTGGGGCTGTGCAGACTGAAAGAGGATGAATTTCAGGTGAGAGGACTAGTCATAGAAGGGTTGTGGAGGTGAACAGAAAGGTTTAAAAAATGTCAAAGGCTGTTTCCTAGGCTAGATTTGAGTTGATCTCTCCCCTGAAGACCAGGTAGCCCAAAAATGGGCCTCCTAAAATTCTTGCCCTTCCTCTAGGTTCCTTGCAGATGTGATGATCATGTTGGGCCACCCCATCTCCCCCATGTATCGTTGGCTGTGGTGCATTGTGTCTCCAGTTGTGCTGCTAATCCTGTTTTTGTCCACTGTGATTAATCTTTGTATGAGGACCACAACCTACCTGGCTTGGGACTCGAGTACTGTGAGCCTTCCTCCCCACCAGAACTCCTGAAGAAATGGGGACCAGACCTCTCAGTACACTATTGCCTGTAGGACCAAGTCATATCATTCCCTGATTCCCTGGGGATTCAGTTATCTAGTCTTGACCTGGCTTATCTCCTACCCCTATCTCTACAGTCTTCCATTTCAGAGAATCTGGGCATTCTAAACTTTCCTTCCCTTTCTCCACAGTCAAAAGAAGTGATCCGATCCTACCCAACATGGGCTAATGTCCTGCTCGTATTTTTCGTCTTCGTAACCATCTTGCCCATCCCTGCCTACAGCATGCACACCTTTATGCAGGTGGCTGTTACAGTCACCAAGATTCACAATAGGGATGAAACTGTATTCAAGCCTCAATCTTCAGAGGTCTCACAGGAGCCCCTTTCACTGCTTCAGGAGAAGAAAAACCCAAAGAAAATGAAGAATATATAATGGGGGGGCGGTGGGAATCTTTCTACCATGTGAGTAATTCCTTTTGGAAATCAAGAGTTGGCTCATCTGGCATAACATCACTTCTTTTTCAAAGTGGAACTCCCAGTGCACAACTTGACACTAGAAGAGGTAAAACTGGCAACTGTTAACAACTGGATCTACAACCTTTTGTTTTCTTAGACTGGGAACTTTTTTAATTGGCTGAAGGAGACTAACATAACATTCCCTCCACCTCCCATACTTGTCCTTACCTGAACCATAATAATTACATACTTTGGCTTTCCATATTTGGTTGACAGTAACCTATTTCTCCTAGGCTACATTTCTCTGTGAATTGGCGTGAGCTACAACTGGCCCATGTGAAACTAGGGAAAAAATAATGCTGGTAAATAGCCAATCTAGTGCAACCTTACTTTTGTTATTAAAACATACCCAATTTTCAGTTGTGTTTGCTTACTAGCTCTGTTGAATTTAAATGCTAGAAATCTAGTCCTTGCTGCCTGGTGCTTCCTGTCAATGGACTAAACCAGGTAGAGAGAATTTTCTCAGAAAACAGCAGATTGATTATAGCAGAGTGATTAATGACCTGCTAATTGGTGACCTCCTCATATATCTCTTAAATACTTGAAATAGTTTGTTACTTTATCAAGTGAATTAAAGTCTTTTTTTTTTTAGAGAGAGAGAGAATTTTTTAATATTTATTTTTTAGTTTTCGGTGGGCACAACATCTATATTTTATTTTTATGTGGTGCTGAGGATCGAACCCAGCGCCCGGCGCATGCCAGGCGAGCCTGCTACCGCTTGAGCCACATTCCCAGCTCCGAATTAAAGTCTAATATTATCTGTTTTTACTAAGATGGTATTAAGAGCCTGGAGGAAGGGTCTTTGGTAGAGAATGAGGGGGAAAATAGATGTTAACTGGATAGAACTGAAGAAGACCCAGAGAGGACAAGATAGAACAAATAAGGGGTCTTCTTATTAAGGGTCTTCTTAATATAATGTGAAATACATTTTAATAATACTCTTAGATGCATAGATGAGCTAAGAAGAAATAAAAGGAAATCTTCAAGACCCAAGCTTGAATTCAGATAGATAAGCAAGAGTTTTGGGGCAATTGCCACTGTCTTGTAACAGATACTTGGTTTTATTTATTTATTTATTTATTTTTAAATTTTTATTTTTTTTTTTTAGTTTTTTTTGGCAGACACAACATCTTTGTTTGTATGTGGTGCTGAGGATCGAACCCGGGCCACACGCATGCCAGGCGAGCGCGCTACCGCTTGAGCCACATCCCCAGCCCCGATACTTGGTTTTAAAAGTGAGGCAAAGACAAAGCTTTGGGGCCTTGCAACACACACACACACACACACACACAGAGAGACACACACACACACCAGAAAGAGGAAGAACCATCCTTTGTAGAAGCATGAAATAGCAATAAAATATATATGTTTTGGTTCTGTCTCTGAGAGGAAGGAAGTATTCTTCCTTTGGTAACCCAAACCTTCTCTCATATGGGATTTGTATTCAAATAACACAACTTGCATAATCTGAAAAACTCAACCTTGAGAGTTATATAAAACATGCCTGGTGAAGGATACCCTTCCCCTGACCCCTGTCATAAATAATCTTTGGGGAAAATATAACCTTCATCATGCCTCATCTAATTCCCACAGATAATAAGCTTTCAATGAACATGAGTTCACAGAAAGATATTACAAAGCACAGGAAACAAGGCACCCTCTGGGAGGATTAGTAGAACTAACAAGTAGCAAAAACAGACCCTTTAAGGTACAGTGGTGCATGCCTGTAATCCCAGCGACTCTGGTGGCTGAGGCAAGAGGCTCAGTGACTTAGTGAGACTCTGTCTCAAAATTTAAAAATGAAAAGGTATGGGGATATAGCCAAGTGTAAGAGAACCCCTACATTTCAAGCCCTAGTACAATATAAAAAAATATATAATAATAATGAGAACAAAATAGGTTATAGAGGAATCTCAGAGATAGAGATCGTGTTTAGCATGATCCAATCTCTGGGTTCAATGCCCAGGACCAGAAAAAAAAACAAAACAAAACATACACATATCAGTCCCTTCAATATCTAACATACCAAGATTACTAAATAGCATAAAATAAGTATGCTTGATATATTTAAAGACAAAAAGAGAGAGAGTTGAAATTAAGAGTGAGAAGCAATAGATTCTCAAAAATGATTAGGGTATTTGATAACTACATCTTAACCAAAAGGGTGAGAAATAATTAATCAAGTTATCTGAAGAAAAAAAGAACTTTTGGAAATGAAAAATTATAATCATTAAGATTAAAGATCTCAATGATACATTAAGCAACTGATTAGAAAACTATGTAGAGGGGAGGGGAGGGAGGGGGGGATAGTAGAGGATAGGAAGGGCAGCAGAATACAACATACACTAGTATGGCAGTATGTAAAAAAGTGGATGTGTAACCGATGTGATTCTGCAATCTGTATACAGGGTAAAAATGGGAGTTCATAATCTGCTTGAATCAAATGTATGAAATATGATATGTCAAGAGCTTTGTAATGTTTTGAACAACTAATAATAAAAAAAGAAAAAGAAAACTATGTAGAGAAAATTAGTGAATTAAAAGATAAATCTAAAAATGTAGCACAGAGAAAGTACAGGATTAAAAATATGAAAGAGGTTAATAAGAGACATGAAGGATAGAGAAAGTCTAACATACTTTGGATAGTTCAATGGTTTTAGTATATTTATAAAGCTCTAAATTTTGTCTTTTTGATGCTCAGTATACTTGTTGATACATGTTTCAATATTGAACCATCCTTGTAGAATCAATGCTAGTTAGTTGTACTATATTATCTTTTTGATATATTGAATTCTATTTGCTAATATTTATTTAGTTGTACATCCAATCATTGTAGGTGAATTTTTCTTACTACCTTTTAACAGATGGTAGCATTAAAGTCATGTTAGCTTTATAAATTGAAGAGCACTCCTTTTTTTTTTTTGTTAGGCAGTACATCTGAAACTACAGTATGCTAACAATCATATCATAGAAAGCTTGTTAAAAAGAGGATTCTTGGGCTAGGGATGTAGGGCACTTGGCCAGCATGCATGAGGTTCTGGGTCCAATCCCCAGTGCTGCAAAAAATAATATTTCTTAATAATTATGGATTAAAATATAAAGAAGACTCTTAGACCTTCCCTATACCCACATAATTCTGGTTCAGTGGATCTGGATTAGGGGCCATTAGTTTACATTTGTATCACACTCCCAGTGGTGCTGATAATTCATGGACCACACTTTGAGTAGCATGGTTTGACTGACATTAAAACCATCTGCTTTTTTAAAGGTTAAACAGAATTTGTCTCTAAACTTATCTGGTTCCAGGTGCCCCTTTCAATGATAGATTTTTTTAAAAAAAATATTTGTTCAATTGTAGATGGACACACAATATCTTTGTTTATTTGTTCAACATTTTTTTTTAGGTATAGGTGGACACAATGCCTTTATTTTTATTTATTTATTTTTATGTGGTGCTGAGGATTAATCCCAGTGCCTCACCTGTGCTAGGTGAGCACTCTACCACTGAGCCACAACCTCAGCCCTATTTTTTTTTTTTTTTAGAGAAAGAGAGAGAGAGAGAGAATTTTTTAATGTTTATTTTTTAGTTTTCTTTGTATGTGGTGCTGAGGATCGAACCTGGGCTGCACGCATGCCAGGCAAGCGCTACCACTTGAGCCACATCCCCAGCCCGCCTATTTTTTTAAAAAAAATATTTTTTAGTTATACATGGACACAATATCTTTATTTGGTTTATTCTGTAAGACGGGTCCGGCGGAGCGTCGGAGGGAGAGACCATACACAAGAGACTTACTCCATGCAATTGGCAAAAGGGGATTTATTGGGGATCCATTCCAGCACGCTGGGACTCTGTGCCCACTCAAGAAGGGAGCGCAGCTCAGAGCCCAGAGCAAAGGTCAAGCAGAGCTTAAGTACACTTTTTGGAGAGGGGGGTGGGCTTTGCATACATCAGAACAAATCATCATGAGGCGCGGGGAAATTGAACAACAACTCTGAGATGTGATTGGCACAATCATTGGCGGGAACCGGCCGGGCGGCGGTGATTGGTCATTTGTAAGCGGGTTACACATTCAAACTGATTGGTTCGGGCCCTGTGAGGAACTGCACAGGGCCCTAGGCTAAACGGCCAGTAGGGCGTTGTTTTAACTATCTGAGGAATCTGGGTGTAACAGAGGAACTTAATACCTAATCTTTTACATTCAAGCTTTCCAGCTTAGAAACTTTACCCTTTCAATTCATTTTTATGTGGTACTGAGGATTGAACTCACCTGTGGGAGGGAAGTGCTCTGCCACTGAGCCATAATCCCAGCCCTCTTTTTTTATTTTATGTGGTACTGAGGATTGAACCCAGTGCCTCACACATGTGAGGCAAGCACTTGACCACTGAGCTACAGCCCAAGCCCCTCAATGATATTCACCTTTTTAATATTTTCCATTAATTTTCCCCAAAATTCTTTTAAAAAAAACATTTTTTTTTTTTTTAGAAGTAGTTGGACATAATACTGTTAGGGTCTGTAAACAAGTCAAGATGGCGCCTGGCATTTTGCCAGAGGGAGTGGTTTGTGAAGTAACACCAGCGAGCCATTAAGTGTGGAGATTCCTTATTGGTTGACTGCTGTATCTAGTTTATGTTAATTGAGATAAGCTGTGTGGAATGTATATACTACCCCTCCTGTCCTACAGTAAACGGCTCCCACTCCTGCTGTATCAATGTACACAAGTTGCTGGTCACCCCCCAGTTATTTTGCTGCAGCCAGACTGTAGCATAATACCTTTATTTTATTTATTTATTTTTATGTGGTGCTGAGGATCGAACTCGTCTTGCACATGCTAGACGAGCGCTCTACCGCAGAGCCACAATCCCAGCCCCCCAAAATTCTTGGCTCACTTTTACTAATCTACATTTGCTATATACCTGATTTTCAGGTTTGTTGACTTAAAGTTTCACATAGGCTTTCCTTAAAATTCTCTCTAAATTTGATGACTATACAAGGTGCGGTGGTGCACACTTTTAATCTCGGTGGCTAGGGAGGCTGAGGCAGGAGGTTAGCAGATTCAAAGCCAGCCTTAGCAACTTAGGGAGGCTATAAGCAACTTAGTGAGAGCCTGACTTAAAATTAAAAAATACAAAGGGCTGGGGATGTGGCTCAGTGATTCAATCCTTTGGTTCAATTCCTGATACCAAAAAATAAAAAATAAATTTTGAGGACTATATCTCTTTTTTTCCTCCTTAATGTTTTATTCCTTTTATTTATCTCATGTTTCTTTAGTCAAACTCTTAAGCAACATTTGAATTTATTTACCTTTTTGTTTTTTTGTTTCCTATCTCATTTTGATGTCATCTTTTATTTTTTTATAATTTCTATCTAGTTTGTCATTCTGATTTCTTAAGGGAAGTATCAGGTTCTTTTATTTATTCATCTTTAATCTACATTTTCTTAAGTATGATCCTATAGTTTGGATCTGTAATGTCCCCAAGAGGTCCAGGTGTTAAAAACTTGGTCCTCAACTTGCACTGTTGGAAGGTGGTGGAAACCTTTAAGAGGTGGAGCCTAGTGAAATGTTAGGTCACAGGGCAAGTGCCCTTGAAAAAAATTGTGAGACTCTGGTCTCTTGCTCTTTGTCTCTTTGCTTTCCCACCATGAGGTGATCTGGCCTCCTCCATCAAGTGTTCCCACCATGATACACTATACTATCATAGACCCAAAGCAACAGGCCAAGGGACCATGGACTGAAACCTCGAAATCATGAGCAAAAATAGACCTTTCCTCCTTTTAAGTTCATTATCTTGGGTATATTGTTACAGTTATGGAAAACTAACATGAAAATTTTTTTGTTTCGGGCTGGGGATATGGCTCAAGCGGTAGCGCGCTCGCCTGGCATGTGTGTGGCCCGGGTTCGATCCTCAGCACCACATACAAACAAAGATGTTGTGTCCACCGAAAACTAAAAAAATAAATTAAAAAAAAATTTTTTTTTGTTTCAAAGGTTTTGATATGATATATTCTTCCTTTTATGTTACCAGGAAACTTCCAATTTCCTACTCAGTGTTTTCTTTTTAATATTTATTTTTTAGTTTTAGGTGGACTCAATATCTTTATTTTCTTTTATGTGGTGCTGAGGATCAAACACAGTGCCTCACACATGCCAGGTGAGCACTCTACCACTTGAGCCACATCCCGAGCCCTTCCCATTCAGTGTTTATCTGAGATTATCCACAAATATATTTCTTAATTTCCAAGTAATTAAGATACTTTCTCCCTGTTAAAATTATTTATCTCTAACATTATTATTTGTCCATTAAACTGTCCTTGTTGCTTGCCTTACAGTTTCTCTATGTCCTTACTATTTTTACCCTATTAGATCTGCCAATTCTGAAAGAAATGCATGATTTCTAGATTTTTGCTGAGATAAGAGCTAGAAGTTTGAAACTTTTATTAAAGTTCTCTGAGAGTTTGTCCCTATTAAGTACCAAAATAATTTTCCTGTTTGGAATATTTTATACATTTGTGTTAGTCAACTTTCTGTTACTTTAACAAAATACTGAAAGAAACAACTTAAAGATGGAAAGATTTACTTTGGCCGGTGGTTTCAGTCCATGGTTGGCCAGCTCCATTGCTGTGGTCCTTAGATGAGGCAGAGCATCATGGTGGGCAGGGTATGGTAGAACAGAATCATTTACCTCCTGGTAGCCAATAGCAGAGAAAAAAAGAGAGGAAGCAACCAGGAACAAAATATACCCTTCAAAGTCATGCACCCAGTGACCCACTCCCTTCGACTAGGTCCCATCTCTCTCCATCCTGCTCTGAATCCATCAATGGATTAATCATTAGAGCACTCATGATCCAATCACTTTCAGGAAGTCCCACCTCTGAACATTGCTTCACCAGGGACCCAACGCATTAGTCTTTAGGGGACAATGCAAATCCAGGTTATAACAACATTCCCGGACAGTTTATCATTATCTAATACATCAACACACACACAATTATATACCTTTTCACTTGTATACATGTACATATATATGTACACAACAGGAGACAGGGTCCATCATTTACCACATTTCTTCTCATTGTCCTTGTCTTTTGAGTCCTTTGTCTTACTCATTAATCTTTTGGCTAAAGTCCTTTCTCAAGGATTTTCCTCAAAGGGGTTAGCTGGGTGATATTTTCTATAAATCTTTGCATATCATCAAATTCCTTTTGTTTTGCCCTGGCAATTAATGATAACTAGAATAATGATAAGTAACCGGGTGAAGGTTTTTGGTCTCAGTTCCTTTCTTTTATTTTTTTTCTGCCTTCCATTGCTGGAGATGAAAAATCCGATGCCAGCCAGATCCTTTTTCCCTTTTATGTTATTTGTATTTTTTTTTTAAAGAGAGAGTGAGAGAGAGGAGAGAGAGAGAGAGAGAGAGAATTTTTAATATTTATTTTTTTTTATTTTTTTTTTTTTTTTATTGGTCGTTCATAACATTACATAGTTCATAATACATCATATTACACAGTTTGATTCACGTGGATTATGAACTCCCCCTTTTACCCCATATACAAATTGCTGTATCCCTTCCATTGCTTGACATATTGCCTTTCTAGTGTCTGATGTATTCTGCTGTCTGTCCTATTCTCTACTATCCCCCCTCCCCTCCCCTCCCCTCCCCTCCCCTTTTCTTTCTCTACCCCTTCTACTGTAAATCATTTCTTCCATTTGTATTATCTTGTCTTGCCCCTCCTTTCCTCTTATATGACATTTTGTATAACCCTGAGGATCGCCTTCCATTTCCATGCAATTTCCCTTCTCACTCCCTTTCCCTCCCACCTCTCATCCCTGTTTAATGTAAATCTTCTTCTCAAGCTCTTCGTCCCTACCCTGTCCTTGTTTACTCCCCTTATATCAAAGGAGTCATTTGGTATTTGTTTTTTAAAGATTGACTAGCTTCACTTAGCATAATCTGCTCTAATGCCATCCATTTTCCTCCAAATTCTATGATTTTGTCATTTTTTAATGCAGAATAATACTCCATAGTATATAAATGCCACATTTTTTTTATCCATTCATCTATTGAAGGGCATCTAGGCTGGTTCCACAGTCTTGCTATCGTGAATTGAGCTGCTATGAACATCGATGTAGCAGTGTCCCTGTAGCATGCTCTTGTTAGGGCTTTAGGGAATAGACCGAGAAGGGGAATAGCTGGGTCAAATGGTGGTTCCATTCCCAGCTTTCCGAGAAATCTCCATACTGCTTTCCAAATTGGCTGCACCAATTTGCAGTCCCACCAGCAATGAACAAGAGTGCCCTTTTCCCCACATCCTCTCCAGCACTTATTGTTGTTTGACTTCCTAATGGCTGCCAGTCTTACTGGAGTGAGATGGTATCTTAGGGTAGTTTTGATTTGCATTTCTCTGACTGCTAGCGATGGTGAGCATTTTTTCATGTACTTGTTGATTGATTGTATGTCCTCCTCTGAGAAGTGTCTGTTCAGGTCCTTGGCCCATTTATTGATTGGGTTATTTGTTATCTTATTGTCTAATTTTTTGAGTTCTTTGTATATTCTGGTTATTAGGGCTCTATCTGAAGTGTGTGGAGTAAAGATTTGTTCCCAGGATGTAGGCTCCCTGTTTATCTCTCTTATTGTTTCTTTTGCTGAGAAAAAACTTTTTAGTTTGAGTAAGTCCCATTTGTTGATTCTATTTGTTAACTCTAGCGCTATGGGTGTCCTATTGAGGAATTTGGAGCCCGACCCCACAGCATGTAGGTCGTAGCCAACTTTTTCTTCTATCAGATGCCATGTCTCTGATTTAATATCAAGCTCCTTGATCCATTTTGAGTTAACTTTTGTGCACGGGGAGAGATAGGGATTCAGATTCATTTTGGTGCAAATGGATTTCCAGTTTTCCCAGCACCATTTGTTGAAGATGCTATCTTTCCTCCATTGCATGCTTTTAGCCCCTTTATCAAAAATAAGATAGTTGTAGTTTTGTGGATTGGTTACTGTGTCCTCTATTCTGTACCATTGGTCCACCCGCCTGTTTTGGTACCAGTACCATGCTGTTTTTGTTACTATTGCTCTGTAGTATAGTTTGAAGTCTGGTATCGCTATACCGCCTGATTCACACTTCCTGCTTAGTATTGTTTTTGCTATTCTGGGTCTTTTATTATTCCATATGAATTTCATGATTCTTTTATCGATTTCTGCAAGATATGCTGTTGGGATTTTGATTGGCATTGCATTGAACTTATATAGGACTTTTGGTAATATCGCCATTTTGATGATGTTAGTTCTGCCTATCCATGAGCAGGGTATATTTTTCCATCTTCTAAGGTCTTCTTCTATGTCTTTCTTTAGGGTTCTGTAATTAATATTTATTTTTTAGTTCTCGGCGGACACAACATCTTTGTTGGTATGTGGTGCTGAGGATCGAACCCAGGCCGCACACATGCCAGGCGAGTGCACTACGGCTTGAGCCACATCCCCAGCCCGTTATTTGTATTTTTTAAAATATATTTTTTAGTTGTAGATGGACACTATTTATTTATTTATTTATTTATTTATTTTTGTAATGGGGGATGTGGGGATTAAACTCAGGAGCACTCAACCATTGAGCCACATCCCCAGCCCTACTTTGTATTTTATTTAGAGACAAGGTGTTGCTGAGTTGCTTAGCGCCTCATTGTTGCTGAGGCTGGCTTTGAACTCCTGATCCTCCTGCCTCAGCCTCCCAAGTGGCTGGGATTACAGGTGGGCGCCCCCGTGCCTGGCACCTTTATTTATTTATTTTTATGTGGTGCTGAGGAATGGACGGAGTGCCTCAGTGCCTCACAAGTGCTAGGCAAGTGCTAGTGCTCTACCACTAAGCTACAACCCCAGCCCCTGTTATTTGTATTTTTGTCTAGATATCTCTAAAGTGTTCTCTAAATCCTTGTGTAGGGCATGATGTAACATGGGCCATGTTGCATCAGAGAAGAGGAAACCTAACTTGCTGGCTGCTACCCGCTTCCCAGTCCTGGGGCCACATGTGGCTAAGAGAACACCTAGCCAGAAGGCATTGCTGTGGGTTGTGATGAAGAATGGGACCACCTCTAGGATAGGCTCAGAACCCTTCTGCCCTCAAAGACACCTCTTGTCTTCCATTACTGCCTGTAGGATGGATGTAGATGTAAATTCTCCCAACCCTGCTGACCTTTACCCTGATTGGTTCCTGTGCATTATATTAGCTGTGTGTGTGTTTTCTCAATAAAGGAGATCCTGCTTTGACTGTTCTCCCTGGTGCTTCTGAATGTCCTCCTGGCAAGGGAGGGCTGGGTGTGGGCGGCCAGTCGACCTTTACCTTTCTAGGTTCATCCTGGTTGGGGCGTGCTCCCCCAATCTCTCCCACAGGTCAGAATGGAACAGGGGGCTAAAAACCCCGACACCTTGGAGTTCACGGATTTCAGAACTGTGTTGAATTCAATAAAGCCTTTCAATTAAAAAAGTTTTTCTTTTATCCGGGGCATCATCCTCTATTGCGAGTTTACTTATTGTCTCCCCTCCATCCATTCTTTTATTCCTTTAGGACCCCTGTTATACATGCTTCTCAATGTGGCTTTCAAGTATTTTTACTCTTGTGTTTTTTCACAACTTTATATCTCTGATTTAGTACATTTTTCCACTCATTCTTCCAGACAACTAGTATATATCTCAAAAGTAATTATTTCTCCTTTGATTTCTCTACTGACTTATAAAGCTTAAATATCATGTTTTCTATTTTTATTTTAAAATTTGTGTTATTTATTTATTGGTTTGTATTTTTGGTACTGGGGATTGATCCCAGGGGCACCTAACCACTGAGCCACATCCCCAGTCCTTTTTTATTTTATTTTGAGACAGGTTCTTGCCAAGTTGCTGAGGCTGTCTTTCAACTTGCAGTCCTCTGGACTAAGTGTTTTCTATTTTAAAAAGGTCTTTTTGAGCTGTAATTTGACCTCCTTGAGTGCCTTTGGTCTTCTTCGTTGTCATTTTTATTGTTATCTGTCTCCTCAGCAGTACTGCTTTCCAGCCCTCCCCCAGGGACTTCTTACACATGTTTTTATTTTTCTTTGGCACCTCCATAATGCTCAGATCTGGCTGTGGAGGAGCCCTGAGTGGTGGAGTGTTCTGAAGCCTCCATTCCCCTTTCCTCCTAACCTGAGGCCTTGTACTGCTGTGAAGACCAGGCTTCCCTAGAACTTCTGCAGAGACTTCCTGAAGGCCCGAGACCTCACTCTCACTCAGCTGCCCACCGCCCCAACAGCTGCGAAGCTGGGCCTAATCTACCTGGGAACTGGTGACCTCAAAGAGCCTTCTCAAATGATCAGCTTGGAAAGCCGGTGCTCCAAGGAGCGGGAGGATGGAGTGGAAAGGAAAGGGAAGAAATGAACTGTGCTTCTCACGGAAGCTCGCGGCTCCCCAGGTTTCAGAGATGGGGGAACCGTGGGGAAGGCCAAGGCCTGCCGTGGGCTACGAATAGCTGGTCTGGAGCCAGGAGAGTGTTAGGGGGCACCACAGACCGGAGCATCTCAAGGTGGACTGCCTTCCGGCTGCAGCAAATGATTGACATCGCCTGTAGTCGGATGGCGGTGGGTGGCTCTGGCGACTGCGACCGTCGGATTCTCATCGCGCGCCCAGGTGGCCCCCGCTCTCACCAAGCGCTTGGGAGGCGACCGGTCTTCTCAAGACTCGCGTGACAGTGGCGGGTAAAGGGGGGTGCTGGAGTGTGGCCCCCGGCTCCTGACCTCGAGAAGCTAGGTCTGTTCCTCCAGCCGCCATTCCCGCTCTGATCCCAGGCCTCGGAGCAAAGCCTTGCTTTCTTTCCAGGGTAATTTAGGGATCCCGTGTGTCGTGAGTCTTTGAGGGGCGGGGTAGTAAACGCCCCCTGGAGGAGCAGAAAGCCTCGCGTTACAACTTGTGCTCGCCCCCCAGCCCGCCTCCCCGTTTTCCCGCTTTCTTCCTCTCCACGGTCTCTCCTCCCTCTCAGGTCACGGATGGGCGGGCCCTGGAAGCAGCCACTTTACTAGCAGGTGACCAGGGCTCAGGCTAGTGTGATTGGGATGCTGTAAGCGAGTCAGGGACTCACTTGGAGGCCGACTCTTGGGACTGTCCCAGCTATTACCAGTTTCTTAGCTGGCCTTCAAACAGGTGGTGGCTCCCTGATTCTTCTGAGAGCCTGGAGGAGAGTAGGGGACCCCGAGACCCAGAGCGCAGATGGAGTCATCATCCGGATTGGCGACCAGATACGATTGACGTCTCGCTCCGCAGGCAGAGGGAGCTTCTGCAGCAGTGTGAATTGCGGATGCCAAGTCCTGAGAGGGTGAGGAGTGGGTGGCTGCGCAGGAGAATGGGGCCCGGCTCCAAGGGCGTGGTACCCAACAGAACAGAGCGGGAGGCTCTTGGGAGGATTTAAGCAAACGGTAGACTTGGTCAAGTTTATATAATGACTGGAATATTAATTAAGCAGCTGTTAAAAATCATGTTTTTAAAGAATATGACATAAAAAAATACTCAGGATATAATGGAAGAAAAAATATATATTCACTATTGATCCAATTTATAAGTAACATTCATAGGCATATATTATAGATTTTTGTCCTGTATGTAAAATTTAATATCCAGTCTATAATATATAGGCACACATATTCCATGTTAATATATTGTTACACAGAATACATAGAATATATATTCATGGAATATATACATATGTATTACATATATTATGTATGATAATGTGTGCTGTATGTAATGTTTAATAATATTATCCAGTCTACAATATATATGTAATATATTCTATAATTGTATCTAATTTTTAAGAAATATATATATATATATTTATCCATAGAATATATGTGGAATGTACACAGAATATATAGAATATATATATTCATGGAATATATACATACATACATAGAATATATGCGTATTTTTTAAAAATTAGAGAAAATTAATGCATTTATATTCTGTATATGATCTATAACAACATCCAATACCTAAATGTTACTAATATCCAATTTGTAAGAAATATACACATAAAATCTGCAAATAATATATAATTTGTAAGATTGGCAAAATGGCCCTTCCTCTCAAGTCACCATTTTAAACTGAGATGAACTGTGTGCCACTTTGCTACAGAAGCAGATGTTGGCAACAGCATTGCCAACAAGAAGACTGATAGGCAGCCCCCTGCACTGAAAACCTATCTGGTTGTCTGCAGTTGCTTTTGAGTGGTTGGGGCCAGGGAAGGGCCACACATTTCTCAAATTGGAATTGGAAACTCAGTGCCTGGCAAGTCCTGTCCTCGTGAGAGAAAAAGTCTGGGAGCTACAATCTGAATACCAGCATAATGACATTTCCAGGAGATGTGAACAGATTGTGGAATCAGGACTGCCCAGGAAGGGGCTGTTGAGGCCATCACACTGGGCATGTAAAAGGATGCTTTTGTGCAAGGTGCTGTATTAAAACCTCAGCTTGGGCTGGGGTTGTGGCTCAGCCGTAGAGCGCTTGCCTAGCACGTGCAAGGCCCTGGGTTCAATCCTCACACATAAAAATAAATAAATAAAATAAAGGTATTGTGTCCAACTACAACTAAAAAATAAATATTTTTTTTAAAATCAGCTCATCTTTGAAGAGTTCCAAATATATGCCAGGTGCTGCAGGAGGAGCAGGTTAAGGGTGGGAAGTGACTAAGGTGATCAAGGTCAGCTCTTGGAGGAAGTTAAGATTTGAGATGAGATGCATAGAATTAGAGTTGGAGTTCTCTGGATAAGAGAGAATGGAAAAGAACAGAAGGCAGGGCGGTAATGTAAGAAAGGGCAACTAGCAATGTCTTTTCTGTGCATTTAAATGCATGTATGTGAGTACTTACAAATGTATTGTTTTCTTTATGTGGATTTTTTAAAAATATTTTTTTAGTTGTCAGTGGACCTTTATTTTATTTATTTTTATGTGATGCTGAGAATCGAACCCAGTGCCTCACACATGCTAGGCAAGTGCTCTACCACTGAGCCACAACCCCAGCCCCTATGTGGATTTTTTGTTACATAAATGATATCAGGCATTTGGTAGTGCATGAGTTTGCATCTAGTGGTGTATTTTGGAAATTTCTTAAGTTCTTGAATATGGATCTACTCTTTTTTATTATAAAATATAATACAAATCCAAAATTGTATAATACTAAAATATTCAGTTCAATGATTTTTTATAAATCAACCCCAGCCCCTATGTGGATTTTTTGTTACATAAATGATATCAGGCATTTGGTAGTGCATGAGTTTGCATCTAGTGGTGTATTTTGGAAATTTCTTAAGTTCTTGAATATGGGTCTACTCTTTTTTATTATAAAATATAATACAAATCCAAAATTGTATAATACTAAAATATTCAGTTCAACGATTTTTTATAAATCAAATAACCCTGCCATCCTAGCAAAAAAGGAGAACATTGCCTGTACTCTAGAAACCTCCCTTAGCCTCTCCCTAATACCAATCCTCCCTGCCTCCAGGATGGTATCACTCTCCTTACACTTAAAATCATCACCTCTTTGCTTTTATTTCTAATTTTCCTACCTTAATATGGAGACTTAAACACTTCAGTTCAGCTTTGCCTGGATTTTTTTTAACTTGGATATAAACAAAGTCACATGGTGTGTATGTAGCTTCTTTTTCAGTCAGTGTTAAAATTTTGAGATTCTTTCATGCCCTTAAATGTAGCTGTAGTTCATTTCTTTTTTTTTTTTTTTTTTTTGCTGTGTAGTGTTCTTTTATACTGACCACATCACTATTTATATATGTGACTATAGTGAACTTCTGGGTTGTTTCCTGTTTGGGAGTGTTGCAAACAATGCTGTTAAGAAAATTACTGTATGTGTGTACTGGTTAAACAAGTACATTTGTTTTTGTTACAGTTAAACCTAGGAGTGGAATTGCAGATCATGGAACATATTCATCCTTAACAGATAATACTGACCCATCTCCCAAAATAATTTTTATTAGTTTTCATTCTGGCCATCAACTTATGAGATTTCCCATAGCCCTTCTTTCTTGCCAATATTTGATGTTCTTATTTTTTCATTCTAGCTAGTCTGGCAGGCATGTGGTTTTAATTGCCACTTTCCTGCTGATTGGAGAGTTTGATCACCTTTCATATGCTCACTACCATTTGGAGACCTACTTTGATGAAAGAATGCTCAAATTTCTTGAGCATTTTTCTACTTGATTATTTATATTTTTCTTATTGATTCATAGGAGTTCTTTTTTAGGGGCTGGGGTGGTGGCTCAGTGGTAGAGTGCTTGCCTAGTGTGTGTGAGGCACTGGATTGGATTCTCAGCCCGCATATAAATTAATTAATTAAAGGTCCATTGGCAACTAAAAAAAAATATTTTTTTAAAAAAAGAGTTCTGATTCAGATTCTGGATAAGAGCTCTCTTATGTGTGTTAACTTTTTTCCTACTCTGTGGCTTGCTTTTGATTCTTTTAATGGTGTCTTTTGATGAACAGGTGTTCTGAATTATAATGGATTCAGATTGATTGTTGTTTTCCGTATGGTTAGTGCTTTCTAAGTGTCTAATAACTCTTAACCTAAAGATCATGGAAATTTTCTCCCAGATTAACTTAAAAAGACTTTCATGTTTAAATCTGTGGTGCTTACAAATAAGATGTGGATCAAATAAAAATCAAATTTCAGTTTTTTCATATGAAGATATAGTTTCCCATCACTATTTAATACTGTCATTTCTACACTACTATGGGTTGACATGGTCCGTCTCTCCATTTACTTAAAACCTTTATTTCTCTTAATAGCTACAGGTTTTGGTAGAGCAGTCTTGTAATTCTTTAGTTCGATTTATGTGTAAGCTCTTAAAATATCTTCCTGTTATTCTAATTGTTAACTTTTTTCATTACCTGTTTATTCCTTGCTAGTGTGTAGAAATGCTACTCAATGAATATTCTATGAATCCTGTATCCAGAAGCTGGATAAAACCACTTATTAATCCCAATAGTTTATTTATAGATTCTTTCATACACGTGCGCTTGGGCACACACACACACACACAATCATATCAGTAAATAATGACAAATTTACTTCCTTTCCAAATTTTTTTTGTACCAGGTATTGAACCCAGGAGTGCTTAGAAACTGAGCCACATCTCCAGCCTTTTTAATTTTTTTGAGACAGGGTCTCTCTAAGTGGCTTAGAGTCTTGCTAAGTTGCTGAGGCTGACTTTGAACTTGCAATCCTCCTGAGCCAGGGGCTACAGGCAGGCACCACCATGCCTGGCTTAAAACTAATTTAAGAGCTTTTGGAGTCTGTAGTTTGTGCCCTTTATTTATCTAAGAAAGTTCTCGGGCATTTTCCTTTCTTCATATTGTTTTTGTCCCATTCTCACTCCTTTGGTACTACAGGTGTTCATGTTTATGTCTTCTTGTTCTTTCTACTTACATTCTTTTCTCCAGTTTTCATTATTTTGTCTCTCCGTCTTTTATTCTGGAAATTTTCTTCTGATATGATTTCCAGGTTACTAATTATCTCTTTAGCTGTATAAAGCCTACTTTTTTAATCCACAAATTTAGTCTTCATATTTGTTTTGCTTTTGGTCTTGGTAATTTATACTTTTTTGCCAAATTCTTAACATAATATTTTATTTACTTGATCATGAGAAGTATATTTACTATGAATCTGAGACAAATAATCCAAATACTGATCAATTTCAATTATATGTTGCTTTTTAGACAACAGAAACAATATTGTTTACACTGTATCTGGTCTCATCATATATCCTATACTTTTTAAACTTCTTTTTCTTCCTGAGGTAAAGATTAAATATGGTGAAGTGCACAAATCTTAAGGACATGGTCAGTGAATTTTTATGTATATGCACATTCATGTAACTAAAATAGAATCCCTCTGAAATATGGGCAACTTCCTCAGACTGAGAATAAAAACTTCCTTTGCTGAGGATAGAAGCAAAAGAAACTGAGGTTCTCTGGCTAAACTAACCTACATATGTATGTCCCTGCCTTTTGTCCCATTTTGCCTCCTTTTCTCTTACAAAAGCTTTCCTTGTCCTGGAGTTCTCTGATGATGGTGAATAAGTCTGTTCTGTGTTCCTTCAAAGCTGGCTTTGAATAAACTTGGTTTTCCTACCAACTTGATTCCTGAGTATCTGTGGGGCACTATGAGTGGTAAAGCCTAACCTTTTGTCCCGCATGGTAACGAAACCACCACTGAGACCAAAACGTAAGACATGTATCATCCAGAAAGTTCTACTGTGCCTGTCCCAGAATATTACTCTTCCAGAAGTAATCACTACTTTGACTTCTACCATCATGAATTAGATTCATCTGTTCTTGAACTTCATACGCAACCATGAATTGCTTAAGGATGAGGATATGTTCTAAGAAACTTTGCCATTGTGTGAACGTCATAGAATATACTTACACAAAGCTAAATGGTATGGCCTATAGCACACCTAGGCTATATGGTGTAGCCTATTTGCGAATTTATCTATTTGCTTTTTAAACTTTTTGTTAAAAACTAAAACACAAACACATTAGCCTAGACCTATAAGAGATCCCCATTGAACAATCTTGCCATCTTTGCTGAAAATCAATTGAATATATGTATATATATATGAAAGTTTATTTCTGGGTTCTCTGTTCTAGTCTCTCTGTTGATCTATATGCATGACATTATGCCAGTATCATGCTGTTTTGATTACTATAATATTGTACTAAGATTTGAAATCAGGAAGTGTGAATCCTCCAACAATGTTGTTTCTTGAGTTCATTTTGGCTTTTTTGACCCCTTAAATTTTCATATGTATTTTATCATCAGTTGACATTTTCTGCAAAGAGGCCAGCTGTGATTTTGATACAGATTACCTTGACCCTGTAAATCAATTTAAAAAGTACTGCTCTGTTAACAATATTAAGCTTTCTGATCCATAGATATGAGATTTCTTTCCATTTATTAGATTTTCTTTAATTTCTTTAACACATTTTGTAGTTTTCAGAATGTTTTATTCTCTTTTGATAAATTTATTAGTAAATTATTTATTCTTTTTGATCTCTTATCCGTAGAATTGTTTTCTTAATTTAATTTTGGATTACTTATTGCAAGTATATAGAAATGCCATTGATTTGTGTATATTGATTTTGTATTGTGCAACATTACTGAACTTATTTATGAGTTCTAGTAATTTTTGTGGGTTCCTTATGATATTCTATATACAAGATCATTTCATATGGGAGTACTTCCTTTCCAATCTTGATGTCTTTTTTTTTTTCCATTTCATTTTATTGCCTAATTTCTCTGGCTAGAACCTCCAGTAAAATTCTAAATAGAAATGGTAAGAAAGGACACTAAAGTCTTATTCCTGATATCAGAAAAGAATTCAGTCTTTCATCATTAAGTACGTTAGCTGTGAATTTTAAGAAAATTTCCTCAGCTTCTAGTTTGTTGGGAGTTTTTGTCATGGAGAGATACTGAGATTTTAACATGATTTTTCTACATAAATGGAGATGATCATATGGTTCTGTCCTTTAGTCTGTAGTAGATAGGTTGTACTGCATTAATTAATTTTCATACATTAAGCCAATCTGACATTCCTGGGAGAGATTTCATCTTGGTCCTAGTGTATAAATCTCACAGCGCACAGCCCTATGCACGCACTGGCACCTGGGATGATAGTGTTTTAGGAGGGCTGTCTTTCCCTGATCACACACAATTTTTAGGGCTCATTAGTTGCCAGCTGATTACTGTTTTTAATAAAAGTAAGGCATAAATGGTTCCACACTTGATCTAAAATTCCACACTTGATTAAAATTTGGGTCCTTTTTTTTTTTTTTAAAGAAAGAGTGAGAGAGAGGGAGAGAGTGGGAGAGAGAGAGAGAATTTTAATATTTATTTTTTAGTATTTGGCGGACACAACATCTTTGTTTGTATGTGGTGCTGAGGATCGAACCTGGGCCGCACGCATGCTAGGCGAGAGTGCTACCGCTTGAGCCACATCCCCAGCCCCCAAAATTTGGGTCCTTTAAAGGTTTTTATTGTTGTTATTTTAGGTCAGTGTTTAAGATTGTTCTAACCCCAGGACGGATCTTCTCAGCCATCTCTTTACTTGATTCTCTCTGGTGTATTTGCTGGAAGCTACCAGCATCCCCCAACTGCTTACCACTAAAAATTCCAGTTTTTGAGTATGCCCTTAGGCTTGAACTCCTTCACACTTTATTTCAAATAAAGTTAGTTATTTTGGAGAGAACTTCAGACTCTTTGTTATTAAGGATCTCTGGGTAAAATCTCCAGAGATGGTTGGGGACAATGGCCTGCTCCTCGCTGACAGACATGCCCTGCTTTAGGAGCAAGTTGTTGATGGGGTATTAACTTCTTCTCTTCTCATCAACTTTCCTCTCCTG